>NC_080626.1:3398643-3736804 GCF_027887145.1 Ammospiza caudacuta | reverse complement strand
AATCCCTTTAAAAAAAAAAAACTCAAAAAAATCCCATCAAAAACCCCAAAACCCCAAAAAATCACATTAAAAAACTCAAAAAAATCCAAATTTGGGACCCCAAAAACCCCCCCAAAAAAACCCCAAAAAATCCCGTTAAAAAACTCAAAAAAAACCCCATCAAAAACCCCCAAAACCCCAAAAAATCCCATTACAAAACCCCCAAAAAATCCCGTTAAAAAACTCAAAAAAATCCCATCAAAAACCCCCAAAACCCCCAAAAAATCCCATTAAAAAACTCAAAATATCCCATCAAAAAACCCCCAAAACCCCAAAAAAATCCCAATTTTCCCCCTAAATTCCACTCCAGGAGCATCAAAAATGGGAACAAGCCACAGTCCCCCAAAAAATCCAAATTTGGGGACCCCAAAACCCCCCCGGGACCCCCCCCCCGAAAAAAAAACCCCAAAAAATTCCGTTAAAAAACCCAAAAACTTTCATTAAAACCCCAAAAATTCCCATTAAAAAACTCAAAAAAATCCCATCAAAAACCCCCAAAACCCCCAAAAAATCCCATTAAAAAACTCAAAAAATCCCATTAAAACCCCCAAAACCCCAAAAAATCCCATTAAAAAACTCAAAAAAATCCCATTAAAAAACTCCAAAAAATCCCATTAAAAAACTCCAAAAAATCCCATCAAAAACCCCCAAAACCCCAAAAAAATCCCAATTTTCCCCCTAAATTCCACTCCAGGAGCATCAAAAATGGGAACAAGCCACAGTCCCCCAAAAAATCCAAATTTGGGGACCCCAAAACCCCCCCGGGACCCCCCCAAAAAAACCCAAATCCGAGAACCCCAAAAAACCCAAAAAAATCCCAATTTTTCCCCCCCAAAATCCCAATTTTTTCCCCCCAAAATCCCAAAATTTCGGGGATCCCCCCAATTTAATTTTTGGGGAGTCCCCCCCAATTTTTCAGGCTGATCCAGGAGGAGAAGGAGAGGGAATTTTGGGGCGTTTTTGGTCATTTTTGGGCTAAAAAATCGGAATTTTTGACGGAATATTTTTTGGTTTTTCGGGGTTTTGGGGTCCCCCAATTTTGGACCCCCCCAATTAATTTTGGGGACCCCCCCCCAGATTTTTCAGGCTGATCCAGGAGGACAAAACGACAAAATTAAGGGAAATTTAGGATATTTTGGGCCAGAAAATTAGGATTTTTTTTTGTTTTTTTTTTTCAATTTTTGGGATTTTGGGGTTCCCCAATTTCGGGGACCCCCCCCGACCCCTCCCCCAATTAATTTCGGGGTCCCCAGGCTGATCCAGGAGGAGAAAACGCCAAATTTTGGGGCATTTTTGGGCTAAAAAATCGGAATTTTGGGGGATTTTTTCGGGATTTTTTTTGTTTTTCGGGGATTTTGGGGTCCCCCAATTTAGGACCCCTCCCCCAATTAATTTCGGGGTCCCCCCCCCCATTTTTCCCAGGCTGATCCAGGAGGAGGAGAGGGAATATTGGGGGGCTTTTGGTCATTTTTGGGGTGGAAATTCGGATTTTTTGGGGAAAATTTGGGGGTTTTTTGGGACATTTTTGGGTGGAAATTCGGGATTTTTGGGGATTGTTTTTAGGACTTTTGGGATTTTGGGGGGATTTTTTAGGATTTTTTTTTAAATTTTTGGGGATTTTTGGGGATTTTTTTTTATTTTTTGGGACATTTTTGGGTGGAAATTTGGGATTTTTGGTTGGTTTTTTTTTTAGGATTTTTTAAAAATTTTTTGGGATTTTTGGGGGGATTTTTGGGGGTTTTTTTTGGGATTTTTTAGGCGTTTGGGATCCCCCCATTTCGGGGACCCCCCGACCCCTCCCCAAATTAATTTTTGGGGGGTCTCCCCCCATTTCCCCAGGCTGATCCAGGAGGAGAAGGAGAGGCAATTTTGGGGCATTTTGGGTCATTTTTGGGCTAAAAAATCGGATTTTTTCAGGATTTTTTTTTGTTTTTCGGGGTTTTTGGGGGTCCCCGGTTGAAGACCCCTCCCCAAATTGATTTGGGCCCCCCAGGCTGATCCAGGAGGAGAAGGAGAGAGAATCTGGGGCGTTTTTGGTCATTTTTGGGCTAAAAAATCGGAATTTGGGGGGATTTTTTCGGGATTTTTTTTGTTTTTCGGGGGTTTTGGGGGTCCCCGGTTGAAGACCCCTCCCCAAATTGATTTCGGCCCCCAGGCTGATCCAGGAGGAGAAGGAGAGGGAATTTTGGGGCTAGAAAATCGGAATTTGGGGGGATATTTTCGGGATTTTTTCGGGATTTTTTTTGTTTTTCGGGGGTTTGGGGGTCCCCGGTTGAAGACCCCTCCCCAAATTGATTTCGGCCCCCCAGGCTGATCCAGGAGGAGAAGGAGAGGGAATTTTGGGTCATTTTTGGGCTAAAAAATCGGATTTTTTCGGGATTTTTTCGGGATTTTTTGTTTTTTTCGGGGTTTTTGGGGGTCCCCGGTTGAAGACCCCTCCCCAAATTGATTTGGGCCCCCAGGCTGATCCAGGAGGAGAAGGAGAGCACGGAGCTCCGCGCCGAGGAGCTGCAGAGCCGCGTGGGGGGGGCGGCGCTCGAGGGGAGCCCCGCGCAGGGTGGGGGAGGGGCGGGGGGCGGGGCGCGGGCCCGGGGGGGCGGGGCCGCCCCTCCCCCACCCCCCTCCGCCCCTCCCCCCCCCCCCCGCGCTGCTCGCCAGCCCCTCCCCCCCCGGCAGCGGCCGCTCCACGCCGCGACCCGGCCCCAACGGGAGCCCCGGCAGGGAGGTGCGAAATGGGGAGGGGTCCCTAAAATGGGGGGGGGGTCCTGAAATGGGGGGGGGGGCTAAAAATGGGGGGGGGGGGGCGTGAAATGGAGGGGGGGTCCCGAAATTGGGAGGGGGGGGGTCCCTAAAATGGGAGGGATCCCTAAAATGGGGAGGGGTCCTGAAATTGGGGAGGGGGTCCTGAAATGGGGGGGGGGATGGAAAATGGGGGGGGGGTCCCTAAAAATGGGGGGAGGGGGTTCCTGAAATTGGGGCGGGTCCCGAAATTGGGGGGGGGTCGCTAAAATGGGAGGGATCCCTAAAATGGGGAGGGGTCCTGAAATTGGGGAGGGGGCTAAAATGGGGGGAGGATGGAAAATGTGGGGGGGGTCCTTAAAAATGGGGGAGGGGGGTCCTGAAATGGGGGGGGGGTCCCTAAAATGGGGAGGGGTCCTGAAATTGGGGGGGGGGGTCCTTAAAATGGGGGGGGTCCCTAAAATGGGGGGGGGTCCTAAAATGGGATGGGGTCCCTACAATGGGGGGGGGGTCCCTAAAATAAGAGGGGACCCCCCCAAGTTAGCGGAGACCCCTCCCCAAATTGCAGAACCACGTGGCCAAGGAGGAGGAGAAGGGGGGGGGTCCCGGGGAGCCCTCAGGAACCCCCAGGACCCCCCGAGCCCCCCCGGAGGAGCCGCGGGAGCCCCGAGCGGGGTCGGGAATTGGGGAGGGGGCTGCGGGAATTGGGGGGGGGGGGGGGGTCTTGGGGGGATTTTGGGGGGTCCTGGGGGGGTTGTGAGGGGATTTTGGGGGGATTTGGGGGGTCTTGGGGGGATTTGGGGGCATTTTGGGGGGTCTTGGGTGAATTTTGGGGGGTCCTGGGGGAGATTTGGGGGGAATTTGGGGGAGTTTTGGGGGGTCTTGGGGGGGGGTTTTGAGGGGATTTTGGGGGGTCCTGGGGGGGTTTTGGAAATTTGGGGGGGGGGTCTTGGGGGGGTGTTGGGAGGGGATTTGGGGAGATTTGGGGGGGTCCTGGGGGGGAGATTTGGGGAGAATTGAGGGGGATTTTGGGGGGTCTTGGGGGGATTTTGGGGGGTCCTGGGGGGATTTTGGGGGGTCCTGGGGGGGATTTGGGGGTTCTTAGGGAATTTGGGGGGAATTTGGGGGAGTTTTGGGGGGTCTTGGGTGAATTTTGGAGGGTCTTGGGAGGGGTTTTGAGGGGATTTTGGGGGGTCCTGGGGGGGCTTCGGGAGTTTGGGGGGGGTCTTGAGGGGGTGTTGGGAGGGGATTTGGGGAGATTTGGGGGGTCCTGAGGGGGTCGTGAGGGGATTTTGGGGGGAATTTGGGGGGTTTTGGGGGGGGTTGGGGGTCTTGGGGGGATTTTGGGGGAATTTTGGGGGGTCTTGGGAGGGGTTTTGAGGGGATTTTTGGGGATCCGGGGGGGGCTTCGGGAATTTGGGGGGGGGGGTCTTGGGGGGGTGTTGGGAGGGGATTTGGGGAGATTTTGGGGGAGAATTGAGGGGGATTTTGGGGGGTCTTGGGGGGATTTTTGGGGGATTTTGGGGAATTTGGGGGGGGTTTAGGGGTCTTGGGGGATTTTGGGGGGTCTTGGGGGGATTTGGGGGGTCCTGGGGGGGGTCTTGGGGGGATTTGTGGGGGTCTTGGGTGGAAATTTGGGGGGGGTCTTGGGGGGATTGGGGGGAATTTGGGGGGGTCCTGGGGGGATTTTGGGGGGTTTTGAGGGGATTTGGGGGAGAGATTTGGGGGTCTTGGGGACATTTTGGGGGGATTTTGGGGGGTCTTGGGGGAATTTTGGGGGGTCCAAGGGGGTTTTGGGGCAATTTGAGGGGATTTTGGGGGGTCTTGAGGGGATTTGGGGGGGGGTTTAGGGGGGAATTTTTGGGGGAATTTGGGGAGGGGGCTTGGGGGGGCCTTTAGAGGGATTATGGGGGAATTTGGGGGGATTTTGGGGGGTCCTGGGGGGATTTGGGGAGATTTTGGGGGAGGATTTGGGGGGGGGGTCTTGGGGGGTCCTGGAAGTATTTTGGGGGGTCCTGGAGGGGATTTTGGGGAGGATTTTGGGGGGTCCTGGAGGGGATTTTGGGGAGGATTTTGGGGGGTCCTGGAGGGGATTTTGGGGAGGATTTTGGGGGGTCCTGGAGGGGATTTTGGGGAGGATTTGGGGGGGTCCTGGAGGGGATTTTTGGGGGGGGGGTCTTGGGGGATTTTGGGGAGGGGTCTTGTGAGGCTTTGGGGGGTTTTGGGGCCATTTTGGGGTTTTTGGGGTGGAATTTTGGAGTTCTGGCTCCTTCCCCCGTCTCCGCGGCCTGGGCGGGGGTCCCGCCGCTGACGCCCCCTCCCCAAATTGCCCCAGGCCGGTCCCCGAGGCTCCCGGCGCCCCCCCCCGACCCCCTGCACAAGACCCCCCCCAAAAAGAAAAGCATCAAATCCTCCATCGGCCGCCTCTTCGGCAAGAAGGAGAAAGGGAGGCTGGGACCCCCCCCCCAGGGACGCGCCCAGCCTGGGTGAGACCCCTCCCCAAATTAACCCCGAGACCCCTCCCCAAATTAACCCCGAGACCCCTCCCCAAAATACCCAAAAATCCCCAAAAAAATCGATTTAAAAACCCAGGAATGACCAAAATCCCAAATAAATCCTGACCAAATCCCCCCTAAAACCCCAAATTCAGCCCCAGCCTGGGTGAGACCCCTCCCCAAATTAACCCCGAGACCCCTCCCCAAAATACCCAAAAATCCAAAAAATATCCCAAAAAAATTCCCCCAAAACCACCCCAAAATGCGCCCAAAACCCCCCAAAAGTCCCAAATTCCCCCCCCCAGGGACTTCCCCAGCCTGGGTGAGACCCCTCCCCAAATTAGCCCCGAGACCCCTCCCCAAATTAGCCCCGAGACCCCTCCCCAAAATACCCAAAAATAAAAAAAGATTCCCCCAAAAATCCCCAAAAAATCGATTTAAAACCCCCCAAAATGACCAAAATCCCGAATAAATCCTGACCAAATCCCCCCCAAAAAATCCCCAATTCAGCCCCAGCCTGGGTGAGACCCCTCCCCAAATTAGCCCCGAGACCCCTCCCCAAAATACCCCAAAAAATCCCCAAAAAATGCCAAAAAATGAAATAAAAAGCCAAAAAAATCCCCAAATAATCCCAAAAAAGGCCCCAAAAATCCCAAATTCCCCCCCCCGAGGGACTTCCCCAGCCTGGGTGAGACCCCTCCCCAAATTAACCCCGAGACCCCTCCCCAAAATACCCAAAAATCCCCAAAAAATGCCAAAAAATGAAATAAAAATCCAAAAAAATCCCCCAAAAATTCCAAGAAAATGCCCCAAAATCAGAAATAAAACTCCCAAATATCCCAATTTCCCCCCCCTAGGGACTTCCCCAGCCTGGGTGAGACCCCTCCCCAAATTAGCCCCGAGACCCCTCCCCAAAATACCCCAAAAATCAAAAAAATCCAGAAAAAAACTCCCAAATCTTTGGAGTTTGGGGGATTTTTTGGGATGTTTTTTTGGGGTAATTTGGGGAGGGGTCTCACCCGTGTCGCCCCCTCCCCAATTTGCAGCCGGGACCCCCTCGGACGAGCTGGGCCCTATTTGGGAGGGGTCTCTGTGATTTTTGGGGTTTTTTGGGGTTTATTTTGGGGTTTTTTTGGGGGGAATTTTGGGGTCTTTTTTGGGTTTTTTTAGGGGATTTTTGGGATTTTTTTGGATTTTGGGAATTTGGGGAGGGTCTCCAATTTGGGGAGGGGTCTCTGTGATTTTTTTGGGGGTTTTTTGGGGGTTTTTTGGGGGTTTTTTTCCTGATTTTTCGGGATTTTTGGGGAATTTTGGGGGGGTTTTTCGGGATTTTTTGGGGGTTTTTTTAGGATTTTTTTTTTGGGTTTTGGGGAATTTGGGGAGGGGTCTCACCTGTACCCCCCCAGCCAGATCTGGGCCCTATTTGGGGAGGGGTCTCTGTGATTTTTTTTGGGTATTTTTGGCCGTTTTTCCCCGATTTTTGGGGGGATTTTTTTGGGGATTTTTTTGGGATGTTTTTTGGGGTCATTTGGGGGAGGGGTCTCACACGTGTCGCCCCCTCCCCAATTTGCAGCCGGGACCCCCTCGGACGAGCTGGGCCCTATTTGGGGAGGGGTCTCTGTGATTTTTGGGGTATTTTTGGCCCTTTTTTCCCGATTTTTTGGGGATTTTTTTGGGATTTTTTGGGGTAATTTGGGGAGGGGTCTCACCCGTGTCGCCCCCTCCCCAATTTGCAGCCGGGACCCCCTCGGACGAGCTGGGCCCCCCCGAGGCGCTGGGCCTGGCCAAGCTGACGGGGGGGGTGGACAAGGACCGCAGGAGCAAGAAAAAGTGAGGGGGGGGCGACCCCCGAATTTGGGGAGGGGTCCTGGGGGGTCCTGGGGGGTTTTGGGGGGGGATTTTGGCCTCCCAGGTGAATTTGGGGAGGGGTCTCGGGGGGGTCCTGGGGGGTTTTGGGGGGGATTTTGGCCTCCCAGGTGAATTTGGGGAGGGGTCTCACAGGGATTTGGGGGTTTTGGGGGTCCTGGGGTTAATTTGGGGAGGGGTCTCACAGGAATTTGGGGGTCCTGCACTAATTGGGGGTGAGTTTGGGGGGTCCCAGGGGTGAATTTTGGGGTCCGGGCTGAATTTGGGGAGGGGTCTCTGAGATTTTGGGATCCGGGGTGAATTTGGGGAGGGGTCTCGGGCGGATTTTGGGTTTTTGGAGGTCCGGGGTGAATTTGGGGAGGGGTCTCTGAGAGATTTTGGGATCCTGGCTGAATTTGGGGAGGGGTCTTGCAGGGGATTTTGGGATTTGGGGGAATTTTGGGGGCCCCGGCTGAATTTGGGGAGGGGTCCCAAAGAGGTTTGGAGGATCTGGGTTAATTTGGGGAGGGGTCTCGGTTAATTTGGGGTGAATTTTGGGGGGGTCTGGGTTAATTTGGGGAGGGGTCTCGGGCGGATTTTGGGTTAATTAGGGGAGGGGTCCCAGATTAATTAATTTGGGGAGGGGTCCCGGTTAATTTGGGGTGAATTTTGGGGGATCCCGGGTGAATTTGGGGAGGGGTCCCGAATAATTTGAGGGGAATTTTGGGGGTCCTGGGGTGAATTTGACATAATTAACTCATTAATTAACTCATTAATTAACTCATTAATTAACTCATTAATGAATGATTAATTAGGCACAAGCTGCTGGAGGAGGCCTCACCTGGGGGGATTTTGGGGCTGAATTTTGGGCTGAATTTCGGGGATTTTGGGTCAATAATTCAGGATTAATTAATGACGTCATTAATGATGTAATTACCTCATTAATTAAGGCACGAGCTGCCGGATTTGGGGTGATTTTGGGGGAATTTTGGGCTGAATTTTGGGGATTTGGGGGCTGAATTTTGGGGATTTTGGGTCAATAATTCAGGATTAATTAATAATCTAATTAGTGAGTTAATTAATCAATTAATTAACAATTAATCAAGGCACGAGCTGCCGGATTTGGGGAGAAATTTGGGTGAAATTTTGGGGATTTTGGGGCTGAATTTTGGGCTGAATTTCGGGAATTCTGTTTTAATTATTCGGGATTAATTAATGACGTAATTAATGATGTAATCCATGAGCTAATTAATGATTAATTAAGACAGGAGCTGCCGGATTTGGGGAGAATTTGGGCGAATTTTGGGGGATATTTGGGCTGAATTTTGGGCTGAATTTTGTGGATTTTGGGTCAATAATTCGGGATTAATTAATGACTTAATTAATGCCCTAATTAAGGAGTTAATTAACTCATTAATGAACGGTTAATTAGGCACGAGCTGCTGGAGGAGGCCTGACCTGGGGGGATTTTGGGGCTGAATTTTGGGCTGAATTTCAGGGATTTTGTGTAACTAATTTGGGATTAATGAATGACGTAATTAATGAAGTAATTAACTAACTAATTAATTAATTAATTGCTGATTGATTAGGCACGAGCTGCTGGAGGAGGCGTGCCGCCAGGGGCTGCCCTTCGCCGCCTGGGACGGCGCCACCGTCGTGTCCTGGCTCGAGGTGAGGGAGAAACAAAATCCGGGGGAAAAATTCAAAATTTGGGAAAAAATCAAAATTTGGGGGAAAAATTCAAAGTTTGGGGGAAAAATTCAAAGTTTGGGGGAAAAAATTCAAAATTTGGGGGAAAAAATTCAAAATTTGGGGGAAAAAATTCAAAATTTGGGGGAAAAAATTCAAAATTTGGGGGAAAAAATTCAAAGTTTGGGGGGAAAATCAAAATTTGGGAAAAATTCAAAATTTGGGGGAAAAAAATCAAAATTTGGGGGAAAAATCAAAATTTGGGAAAAAATTCAAAATATTTGGGGGAAAAAATTCAAAGTTTGGGGCAAAAAATTCAAAATTTGGGGGAAAAAATTCAAAGTTTGGGGTAAAAATTCAAAATTTGGGAAATTGACCCATTTGTGGAGACCCCAGACCCATTTGTGACGACCCCAGACCCATTTCTGGAGACCCCAGACTCATTTTGTGGACCCCAGACCCATTTTAGAGACCCCAGACCCATTTGTGCAACCCCCAGACCCATTTTAGAGACCCCAGACCCATTTTGGAGACCCCAGACCCATTTCTGAAGCCCCCAGACCCATTTTTTGAGACCCCAGCCCCATTTTAGGGACCCCAGCCCCATTTCGGGCTCCGTTCCAGGTGTGGGTGGGGATGCCCGCCTGGTCCTGGGCTGAAAATTCGGGATTTTGGGGGCGATTTTTTGGGGTTTTTTTTGGGTTTGATGGGGTGGGGTCGCCCCCAGCCCCATTTCCGAAGCCCCCAGCCCCATTTCCGAAGCCCCCAGCCCCATTTCAGCCTCTCCCCGCAGGTGTGGGTGGGGATGCCCGCCTGGTCCTGGGATGGAAATTTGGGATTTTGGGGGCGATTTTTTTGGGGTTTTTTTGGGTTTGATGGGGTGGGGTCGCCCCCAGCCCCAATCCCGAAGCCCCCAGCCCCATTTCGGCCTCTCCCCGCAGGTGTGGGTGGGGATGCCCGCCTGGTACGTGGCCGCCTGCCGAGCCAACGTGCGCAGCGGGGCCGTCCTGGCCAATCTGTCGGACCCCGAGATCCAGCGCGAGTTGGGGATCTCGCACCCCCTGCACCGCCTGAAGCTGCGCCTCGCCGTCAGGGAGATGGTGTCGCTCACCAGCCCCTCGGCGCCGCCCTCCTCCAGCACCGTGCGTGGCAAATACCGGGGAATATGGGGGATGTTATGGGGAAAATATGGGAGAAATAGCGGGAAAATATTGGGAAAATATCGGGAAAATATTGGGGAATTATTGGGAATTTATTGGGAAAATATTGGGGATTTTATGGGGAAAATATTGGAGATTAATGGGGAAAATATTGGGAATTTATTGGGAAAATATTGGGGAATTATTGGGATTTTTTGGGGATTTTATGGGGAAAATATTAGGGAAATATTGGGAAAATATTGGGGATTTTATGGGGAAAATATTGGGGAATTATTGGGAAAATATTGGGGATTTTATGGGGGAAATATTGGGAATTTATTGGGAATTTATTGGGAAAATATTGGGGAATTATTGGGAATTTATTGGGAAAATATTGGGGATTTTATGGGGAAAATATTGGGGAAATATTGGGAAAATATTGGGGAATTATTGGGAAAATATTGGGGATTTTATGGGGAAAATATTGGGGAATTATTGGGAATTTATTGGGAAAATATTGGGGATTTTATGGGGAAAATATTGGGCAATTAATGGGGAAAATATTGGGGAAATATTGGGAAAATATTGGGGATTTTATGGGGAAAATATTGGGGAATTATTGGGAATTTATTGGGAAAATATTGGGGATTTTATGGGGAAAATATTGGGGAATTATTGGGAAAATATTGGGGATTTTTGGGGATTTTATGGGGAAAATATTGGGCAATTAATGGGGAAAATATTGGGGAAATATTGGGAAAATATTGGGGATTTTATGGGGAAAATATTGGGGAAATATTGGGAAAATATTGGGATTTTATGGGGAAAATATTGGGGAATTATTGGGAAAATATGGGGGAAATATCGGGAAAATATTGGGGAATTATTGGGAATTTATTAGGAATATATTGGGATTTTATGGGGAAAATATTGGGAATTTATTGGGAAAATATTAGGGATTTTATGGGGAAAATATTGGGGAATTATTGGGAATTTATTGGGAAAATATTGGGGATTTTTTGGGGGGATTTTATGGGGAAAATATTGAGAATTAATGGGGAAAATATTGGGAATTTATTGGGAAAATATTGGGGAAATATTCGGGATTTTATGGGGAAAATATTGGGGAATTATTGGGAATTTATTGGGAAAATGTTGGGGATGTTATGGGTAAAATATGGGGGAAATATCGGGAAAATGTTGGGGATTTTATGGGGAAAATATTGGGGAATTATTGGGAATTTATTGGGAAAAAATTGGGATTTTATTGGGAAAAATTGGGATTTTATTGGGAAAAATTGGGATTTTATTAGGAAAAAATTGGGATTTTATTGGGATTTTATCGGGAAAAATTGGGATTTTATTGGGATTTTATTGGGATTTTATTGGGATTTTATTGGGAAAAATTGGGATTTTATTGGGATTTTATTGGGATTTTATTAGGAAAAAAAGGGAATTTATTGGGAAAAAAATGGGATTTTTTTGAGAATTTATTCTGATTTTTTAGGGAATTTTGATTTTTATGGAGAAATTATGGGGAAAATATTGGGAGTTTATTGGGAAAATATTGAGATTTTATTGGGCTTTTATTGGGATTTATTTGGATTTTATTGGGATTTTATTATGATTTTTAGGCAATTTATTAGGAATTTATTGGGATTTTTTTTTAAATTTATTTGGATTTTTTGGGGATTTTTTTTTTAATTTATTGGGATTTTATGTGAATTTTTTAGGAATTGATGGGGATTTTTGGGGGATTTTATCGAGATTTTTTGGGGGCATTTTAGGGGGGAACTTTGAGGGAATTTTTGGGAATTTTTTTGGAGTCGATGGAGAATTTTCGGGGAATATTTTGTGAATTTACGGGGAAATTCGGGAGGGATTTCTCAGTCTGACGTCCCCCACACGCCCGATGACGTCGTTCCTCGACCGATGACGTCATTCCTCCTGCCGATGACGTCACTTCCCGCAGTGCACGGGGAACGTGTGGATGACGCACGAGGAGATGGAATCGCTGCCGGCCACGCCCACCGCGGTATTTTGGGAGGGAAATTTGGGGATTTTGGGGAAAATTTGGGGAATTTTGGGGAATTTCAGAATTTGGGGGAGATTGGGGGAAATTTGGGGGGATTTGTGAGAAATTTGGGGGAATTTTGGGTGGAATTTGGGGGAATTTAGGGGGGATTTTGGGGGATTTTTGGGGGGATTTTGGGGGATTTTTGGGGGGATTTTGGGGGAATCTTGGTGGAGTTTTGGGGGGATTTTGGAGGATTTGGGGGTGATTTCAGGGAATTTGGGGGAATTGGGGGCAGTTTTGGGGAGATTTTGGGGGTATTTGGGGCAGATTTGGGGAGAATTTTGGGGGGATCTGGGAGGAATTTAGGGAGGAGATTTAGGGGGATTTTGGGGAAATTTTTGGGAGATTTTGTGGGGATTTTGGGAGATTTTGGGGGATTTTGGGACCCCTGAGCTCTCCGGGGGGTATTTTGGGGAGATTTGGTGGAACCTGGGGGATTTTTGGGTTGATTTTGGGGGTTTTTGGGGACCCCTGACCGCCCCATTTTCCCCCCTCAGGAGCCGCGGGAGATCAGCTGGGAGCAGGTAGGGGGCGTGGCTTCGCCAGGGGGGCGTGGCTTCATAAAAGGGCGGGGCTTCGACAAGGAGGCGGGGGTTCGGGGGGGAATGGGCGTGGCTTAAGTAAGGGGGCGTGGTTTCACTGAGGGGCTGCGCTTAGACGAGGGGGCGTGGTTTGGGTGATGGGGCGGGGCTTGAGCAGGTCCTGGCAGGGTTGTAAAGGCTTGGGGTGAAATAAACAGGTCCTGGCAGGGAGATAAAGGCTTAAAGTGCCATAGACAGGTCCTGGCAGGGAGATAAAGGTTCAGAGATGCCATGAGCAGGTCCTGGCAGGGTTAAAGGGGGTCATAACCAGGTCCTGGCAGGGATATAAAGCTTTAAAGTGTCACAGCCAGGTCCCGGCAGGGATATAAATACTTTGAAGTCCCATAGGCAGGTCCTGGCAGGGATATAAACGTTCACAGATACCATAACCAGGTCCTGGCAGGGATATAAAGCCTCGGGGCTGCCATAGGCAGGTCCTGGCAGGGATATAAAGGGTTGGCAATGCCACAGGCAGGTCCTGTCAGGGATGTAAAGCATTGGGGCTGCCATAGCCAGGTCCTGGCAGCGGTATAAAGATTTAGGGTGCCATAGCCAGGTCCTGGCAGTGTTAAAGGGGGTCAAAGCCAGGTCCTGGCAGGGATATAAAGCATTTGGGATCCCATAAACAGGTCCTGGTAGGTGCATAAAGGGTTGGGGGTGCCACGGGCAGGTCCTGGCAGGGATATAAACCCCAATCCATGACAGATCCTGGCGCACGGGGACACCAACCACGAGTGGGTGGGCGTCTGACAGGCAGGTCCTGTCAGGGCTATAAAGGGTTGGGGGTGCCAATAACCAGGTCCTGGCAGGGTTATAAAGGGTTGGCAGTGCCATGGGCAGGTCCTGGCAGGGTTATAAACCCCAATCCATGACAGATCCTGGCGCACGGGGACATGAACCACGAGTGGGTGGGGAACGAGTGGCTGGGGGTGCCATAGCCGGGTCCTGGCAGGGTTATAAAGGGCTGGGGGTGCCACGGGCAGGTCCTGGCAGGGTTATAAACCCCAATCCATGACAGATCCTGGCGCACGGGGACATGAACCACGAGTGGGTGGGGAACGAGTGGCTGCCCAGCCTGGGGCTGCCCCAGTACCGCAGCTACTTCATGGAGTCGCTGGTGGACGCGCGGATGCTCGACCACCTGAGCAAGAAGGAGCTGCGGGGACAGCTCAAGATGGTGGACAGCTTCCACCGGTGAGAGCCCCGGCTGGGGAGGGGGACACACCCCGGAACTGGGGAGGGGCACCCCGGAACTGGGGAGGGGGGACACACCCCGGAACTGGGGAGGGGCACCCCGGAACTGGGGGGGGGGCACCCCGGAATTGGGGAGGGACACCCCGAAATTGGGGGGGGGGCACCCCGGAATTGGGGAGGGGGGACACACCCCGAAACTGGGGAGGGGGACACCTCGGAACTGGGGAGGGGCACCCCGAAATTGGGGAGGGGCACCCCGGAACTGGGGAGGGGCACCCCGGAACTGGGGAGGGGGACACACCCCGGAACTGGGGAGGGGCACCCCGGAACTGGGGAGGGGGGACACACCCCGGAACTGGGGAGGGACACCCCGAAATTGGGGAGGGGGACACCCCCCGAAATTGGGGGGGGGGAAACACCCTGAAATTGGGGGGCGGGGGACACCCTGGAATTGAGGAGGGGGACACCTTGGAATTGGGGGGAAACACCCCGAAATTGGGGAGGGGGACACCTCGGAATTGGGGGGAAACACCCCGAAATTGGGGAGGGGGACACCCCGAAATTGGGGGAGGCACACCCTGAAATTGGGGGGGGACACCCCGAAATTGGGGAGGGGACACACCTCGGAACTGGGGAGGGGCACCCCGGAATTGGGGGGGGACACCCCGGAACTGGGGAGGGGGGACACACCCTGAAATTGGGGGGCGGGGGACACCCTGGAATTGAGGAGGGGGACACCTTGGAATTGGGGGGAAACACCCCGAAATTGGGGAGGGGGACACCCCGAAATTGGGAGGGAAAGGGGAAGTTTGGGGGGTCCCCAAAAGTGGGGGACTGAGGGAGGTTGGAGGGACCCCGAAATTGGGGGAGGGGGACCTCGAAATTGGGGGAGGGACACCCTGAAATTGGGGAGGGGGACCTCGAAATTGGGGAGGGGGACACACCCCGGAATTGGGGAGGGGGGCACCCCGAAATTGGGGGAGGACACCCCGGAATTGGGGAGGGACACCCCGGAACTGGGGAGGGGGACACACCCTGAAATTGGGGAGGGGGACACCCCGGAATTGGGGAGGGACACCCCGAAATTGGGGAGGGGGACACCCTGAAATTGGGGAGGGACACCCTGAAACTGGGGGGGGGGACACCTCGGAATTGGGGGAGGCACATCCTGAAATTGGGGAGGGGGACACCCCGAAATTGGGGAGGGGACACACCCCGGAATTGAGGAGGGGCACACCCCGAAATTGGGGGGTTTGGGAAGGTTGGGGGGACCCCGGAATTGGGGGGATTGGGGAACTTTGGGGGGACAGGGGGAATTGGGGCGGGGGACCCCGAAATTGGGGCAATAGGGGGAGTTTGAGGGGGGTCCTGAATTGAGGGGGGACCCCAAAACCGGGGGGCCAGGGGGAGGTTGGGGGCACCCCAAAACTGGGGGATGGGGGGGACTGAGGGAGTTTGGGGGGACCCCGAAACTGGGGGCACAGGGGGAGTGGGGAGGTGTCCAAAATTCCGGGGGGACCTCAAAAATCTGGGGGAAAACATTGAAAATTTGGGCCCAGGGTGACCTTGGGGAGCCCGGGGTGACTTTGGGGACCCCCAAATCGGCTTTGGGGACCCCCGGGGTGACTTTGGGGACCCCCAAATTGGCTTTGGGGACCCCCGGGGTGACTTTGGGGACCCCCGGGGTGATTTTGGGGACCCCCAGATTGGCTTTGGGGACCCCCCAGGCCCCCAAAAGTGACCCCAACCCCTCTCCCAGCACCAATTTGGGACCTTTGGAGTGACTTTGGGGTGACCCCAGACCCCTTTAAATGACCCTGGGACCCCCAGATTGGCTTTGGGGACCCCCCGAGCCCCCCAGAATTGACCCCAACCCCTTTCCCAGCACCAATTTGGGAGCCTCAGGGTGACCCCAGACCCCTTTAAATGACCCCGGGACCCCCGAGGTGACCCGAGGACCCCCAAATCGACTTTGGGGACCCCCGAGGTGACTTTGGGGACCCCCAGATTGGCTTTGGGGACCCCCTGAGCCCCCCAAAAGTGACCCCAAGGTCACCTTGAGACCCCCCAGGGTGACTTTGGGGTGACCTCAGACCCCTTTAAATGACCCCGGGACCCCCAAATCGACTTTGAGGACCCCAAATCGACTTTGGGGACCCCCGGGGTGACTTTGGGGACCCCCAGATTGGCTTTGGGGACCCACTGAGCCCCCCAAAAGGGACCCCAACCCCTCTCCCAGCACCAATTTGGGACCCTCAGGGTGACCCCAGACCCCTTTAAATGAACCTGGGACCCCCAGGGTGACTCGAGGACCCCCAAATCGACCTTGGGGACCCCCGAGGTAACCTTGGGAACCCCCAGATTGGCTTTGGGGACCCCCTGAGCTCCCCAAAAGTGACCCCAAGGTCACCTTGAGACCCCCAGGGTGACTTTAGGGTGACCCCAGACCCCTTTAAATGACCCTGGGACCCCCAAATCGACTTTGAGGACCCCAAATCGACTTTGGGGACCCCCGGGGTGACTTTGGGGAACCCCTGAGCCCCCCAAAAATGACCCCAAGGTCACCTTGAGACCCCCCAGGGTGACTTTGGGGTGACCCCAGACCCCTTTAAATGACCCCGGGACCCCCAAATCGACCTTGGGGACCCCAAATCGACTTTGGGGACCCCCGAGATGATTTTGGGGACCCCCAAATCGACTTTGGGGACCCCCTGAGCCCCCCAGAGTGACCCCAACCCCTTTCCCAGCACCAATTTGGGACCCTCAGGGTGACCTCAGACCCCTTTAAACGACCCCGGGACCCCCGGGGTGACTCGAGGACCCCCAAATCGACCTTGGGGACCCCCGAGGTGACCTTGGGGACCCCCGGGGTGACTTTGGGGTTCCAGGGTGAGCCTCCATTACGGCATCATGTGCCTGAAGCGCCTCAACTACGACCGCAAGGAGCTGGAGCGGCGGCGGGAGGAGAGCCAGGGGGGCACCTCGGGTATGGGGGGGGATTTGGGGGGTCCTCAGGGGGGTTTGGGGGGGTCCTGAGGGGGTTTGGGGGGTCCTGAGGGGGGTTTGAGGGGTCCTGAGGGGGGTTTGGGGGGTCCTGAGGGGGATTTGGGGAGTCCTGAGGGGGGTTTGGGGGGTCTTGAGATGATTTGGGGGGTCCTGAGGGGGTTTTAGGGGGTCTCGAGGTGATTTGGGGGGGTCCTGAGGGGGGTTTGAGGGGTCCTGAGGGGGGTTTGGGGGGTCCTGAGGGGGATTTGGGGAGTCCTGAGGGGGGTTTGGGGGGTCTTGAGATGATTTGGGGGGGTCCTGAGGGGGTTTGGGGGGTCCTGAGGGGGGTTTGGGGGGGTCTTGAGATGATTTGGGGGGGTCCTGAGGGGCAGAGATGTGTAGGGAGCATCGGTGTGGGGGGGATCTGAGGAGTTTGGGGGGTCCTGGGGGGGTTGGTGGGATTTGGGGGGTCCCTGGTGGGGTTTGAGGGAATTTTGGGGGGGTCCTGAGGGGGATTTGGGGGGGTCCTGGAGGGGTTTTGGGGGGATTTGGGGGGGTCTCGGGGGTTTTTTGGGGACATCTTGAGGGGATTTGGGGCAGTTTTGGGGGGGGGGGTTTAGGGGGTCCTGGGGGGTTTGGGGGGGTCCCTGGTGGGGTTTGTGGGGGTTCCTGGGGGGCTCTGGGAGGGGTTTTGGGGGGTCTTGAGGGGGTTTGAGGGGATTTTGGGGGGATTTGGGGGATCCTGAGGGGATTTTGGGGGATTTTGGGGGGGATTTGGGGGAATTTTGGGGGGATTTTGGGGAGGATTTTTGGGGGGATTTTGGGGGAGATTTTTGGGGGAATTTTGGGGGGATTTTTGGGGGGGATTTTGGGGGGGATTTTTTGGGATTTTTGGATTCCTGGGGGTTTTGCGGTACCCGGTTGGATTTGGGGGGTTTCTGGGGGATCTCGGTCGGAATTTTGGGGCGTCCCAGTGGAATTTTGGGGCGCCCCCAGACGTGGTGCCGTGCTCCAACGAGCGGGGCAGCGCTGGCGTGGGGATTTGGGGGATTTTGGGGGGATTTTTGGGGGATTTTTGGGGGGGATTTTTGGGGGATTTTGGGGGGGATTTTTGGGGGGATTTGGGGGATTTTGGGGGAAATTTTGGGGGGGATTTTTGGGGGAATTTTGGGGGGAATTTTGGGGGGATTTTGGAGGGGATTTTTGGGGGGGATTTTTTGGGTTTTTTTGATTCCTGTGGGTTTTGTGGTACCCGGTTGGATTTGGGGGGTTTTTGGGGGATCTCGGTCGGAATTTTGGGGCGTCCCAGTGGAATTTTGGGGCGCCCCCAGACGTGGTGGTGTGGTCCAATGAGCGGGGCAGCGCTGGCGTGGGGATTTGGGGGATTTTGGGGGGATTTTTGGGGGGATTTTGGGGGAATTTTGGGGGGGATTTTTGGGGGATTTAGGGGGGATTTTGGGGGGGATTTTGGAGGGATTTTTGGGGGATTTTGGGTTTTTCGGATTCCTGTGGGTTTTGCGGTACCCGGTTGGATTTGGGGGGTTTCTGGGGGATCTCGGTGGGAATTTCGGGGCGCCCCCAGACGTGGTGTGTGGTCCAACGAGCGGGTGAGCGCCTGGGTGAGCAGCGTGGGGCTGCGCGAGTTCGCGCCCAACCTGGGCGAGTCGGGCGTGCACGGGGCGCTGCTGGCGCTCGACGACACCTTCGACTGGGCCGACCTGGCACTGCTGCTGCAGATCCCCACCCAGAACACGCAGGTACCAACTGGGAGGGACTGGGATGGACTGGGAGGGGATTGGGATGGAACTGGGAGGGGCTGGGAGGGGACTGGGAGGGACTGGGAGGGACTGGGAGGGGATTTGGATACACTGGGATGGACTGGGAGGGGACTGGGAGGGACTGGGAGGGACTGGGATGAGATTCAGATACATTGGGATGGAACTGGGCCGAGCTGGCGCTGCTGCTGCAGATCCCCACCCAGAACACGCAGGTACCAACTGGGCAAACTGGGAGGGACTGGGAGGGACTGGGATGAGATTCGGATACATTGGGATGGACTGGGATGGAACTGGGAGGGACTGGGATGGACTGGGATGGACTGGGCCGACCTGGCGCTGCTGCTGCAGATCCCCACCCAGAACACCCAGGTACCAACTGGGCAAACTGGGAGGGACTGGGAGGGACTGGGATGGACTGGGAGGGACTGGGATGGAACTGGGAGGGACTGGGATGGACTGGGATGGGATTTGGATACACTGGGATGGACTGGGATGGAACTGGGATGGACTGGGAGGGACTGGGATGGACTGGGATGGGATTTGGATATACTGGGATGGACTGGGATAGACTGGGATGGACTGGGATGGGATTTGGATACACTGGGATGGACTGGGATGGAACTGGGATGGACTGGGAGGGACTGGGATGGACTGGGATGGGATTTGGATATACTGGGATGGACTGGGATAGACTGGGATGGACTGGGATGGGATTTGGATATACTGGGATGGACTGGGATAGACTGGGCCGAGCTGGCGCTGCTGCTGCAGATCCCCACCCAGAACACGCAGGTACCAACTGGGCAAACTGGGATGGACTGGGAGGGACTGGGATGGACTGGATTCGGATACATTGGGAGGGACTGGGAGCGACTGGTCCCCCCAAATGTCCCCGTTGTCCCCACTGTCCCCAATGTCCCCATCGCTGTCCCCAGGCCCGGCAGCTGCTGGAGAAGGAGTTCAGCGCTTTGATCTCGGCGGGCACCGAGCGGCGCCTCGATGAGGTGGGACCCCAAATCCCCCCCCCCCCAAATTTCCCCCAAATCCACCCCAAAACCCCCCCCAAAAAATCCCCACAAAACTCACCCCAAACTTCCCCGAAGAACTTCACAAAATCCCCCCAAATTCCCCCGAAATCCCCCTCAAAATCCCCCCAAATCCACCCCAAATTCCCCCAAAATTCACCCCAAAACTCCTCACAAAATTCGCCCCAAACTTCCCCAAAGAGCTTCACAAAATGCCCCCAAAACCCCCCTAAATTCCCCCCAAATCCCCCCAAAATTCCCCCAAAACTTGCCCCAAATCACCCCAAATTCACGCTAAATCTCCCCAAAATCCCCCCAAAAATCCCCACAAAATTCACCCTAAACTTCCCCAAATAACCTCCCAAAATCGCCCCAAATTCCCCCAAAATCCCCCTCAAAATCTCCCCAAAATCCCCCCAAAATCCACGCCAAAATCCCCCACCAAATCAGCCCAAATCCCCCCAAAATCCCCCCCAAAGCCTCCCCAAAATTCCCCAAATTCCCCCAAAATCCCCACAAAAATTACCCAAATCCTCCCCAAAAATCCCCCCAAAATCCCATTTTAACCCACAAAAACCTCCCAAAATTCACTTTAAACCCCCCTAATCCCCTCCCATCCTCCCCAAATTGGGTCTGGGGTCTCTCCCTGACCCCGTTCTCCCCCCCAGGACGCCCCCAGACCCCCAAAACCCCCCAAAAAAATCCCATTTTAACCCCCCAAAATCCCTCCAAAAATCCCATTTTGACCCCCCAAAAATCCCATTTTAACCCCCTGAATTGGGTCTGGGGTCTCTCCCTGACCCCGCTGCCCCCCCAGGACGCCCCCAGGCCCCCAAATTCCCCCCAAAACCCCCCCAAAAATTCCATTATAACCCCCCAAAATCCCATTTTGAACCCCCCGAATTGGGTCTGGGGTCTCTCCCTGACCCCGCTGCCCCCCCAGGACGCCCCCAGACCCCAAAATCCCCCCTAAAAAAATCCCATTTTAACCCCCCAAATCCCCCCAAAAATCTCATTTTAAGCCCCCGAATTGGGTCTGGGGTCTCTCCCTGACCCCGTTCTCCCCCCTCAGGACGCCCCCAGACCCTTCAGCCGCTCCCCAGACCCCCCAAAACCCCCCCAAAAATCCCATTTTGACTCCCCAAAAACCCCATTTGAACCCCCCGAATTGGGTCTGGGGTCTCTCCCCCCCAGGACGCCCCCAGACCCTTCAGCCGCTCCCCAGACCCCCAAAATCCCCCCCAAAACCCCCCAAAAACCCCATTTGAACCCCCCGAATTGGGTCTGGGGTCTCCCCCCCCCAGGACGCCCCCAGACCCTTCAGCCGCTCCCCAGACCCCCAAAACCCCCCCAAAATCCCCCCCAAAATCCCACTTTAACCCCCCAAACCCCCCCAAAAACCCCATTTGAACCCCCCGAATTGGGTCTGGGGTCTCTCCCCCCCCACCCAGGACGCCCCCAGACCCTTCAGCCGCCCCCCAAAACCCCCCCAAAAATCCCACTTTAACCCCCCAAAACCCCCCCAAAAATCCCCCCAAAACCCCCCCAAAACCCCCATTTGAACCCCCCGAATTGGGTCTGGGGTCTCCCCCCCCCAGGACGCCCCCAGACCCTTCAGCCGCTCCCCGTCCTGGCGGAAGCTGTTCCGCGAGAAGGAATTGCGGGGCGGGGGTCCCGACGCGGCCGAGATGCTGCCCCCCAACTTCCGGGGGGGACCCCTGGGGACCCCCCCCCTGCCCCTGCGCAAGGTCCAGCCCGACGGTGAGGGGGGGGGGGAATTTGGGGAGGGGGCTCCGGGGCAATTTGGGGAGGGGGCTTGGGGGGTTAAAATGGAATTTTGGGGGGTTAAAATGGGATTTTTGGGGGGATTTTGGGGGGTCTTGGTGGGTTTGGGGGACCCCTGGGGACCCCCCCTGCCTCTGTGCAAGGTCCAGCCTGACGGTGAGGGGGGGAATTTGGGGAGGGGGCTCCGGGGCAATCTGGGGAGGGGGCTTGGGGTTTTTGGGGGGTTTTGGGGGGTTAAAATGGGATTTTGGGGGGATTTTGGGGGGTCTTGGTGGGTTTGGGGGACCCCTGGGGACCCCCCCCTGCCCCTGCGCAAGGTCCAGCCCGACGGTGAGGGGGGAATTTGGGGAGGGGGCTTCGGGGGGTTTTGGGCGGGTTTTGGGGGGTTAAAGTGGGATTTTGGGGGAATTTGGGGAATTTGGGGAGGGGTCTTGGGGGGATTTGGGGGCGTTTCGGGGGGTTTGGGGGGGTTTGAATGAGATTTTGGGGGGGATTTGGGGGGATTTGGGGGTCTTGGGGGATATGGTGGAATTTGGGGAGGGGGCTTCGGGGGATTTTGGAGGGGATTTGGAGAGTACTTAGGGGGTTTTGGGGGGTTTGGGGAATTTGGGGAGGGGTCCTGGGGGGATTTTTGGGGGGATTTGGGGGTCTTGGGGGATATGGGTGAATTTGGGGAGGGGGTTTTGGGGGGGTTTTTGGGGGGTCTTGGGGGGAGTTTGGGGATGAGGGGGAATTTGGGGAGGGGGCTACGGGGGGTTTGGGGGGGATTTGGGGACGATTTAGGGGGTTTTGGGGGGTTAAAATGGGATTTGGGGGCCTTGGGGGGAATTTGGGGAGGGGGCTTCGGGGGGTTTGGGGGCGTTTGGGGAATTTGGGGAGGGGTCTTGGGGGGTTTGGGGGGGCCTTGGGGGGAGTTTTGGGATATGGGGGAATTTGGGGAGGGGGTTTCGGGGGGTTTTGGGGGGGTTTTGGGGGGTTTAAATGGGATTTTTGGGGGGCTTTGGGGAATTTGGGGAGGGGTCTTGAGGGGATTTGGGGTTGATTTTCAGGGGGATTTTGGGGATTTGGAATTTGGGGAGGGGGCTTGGGGGATTTTGGGGGGGTTAAAATGGAATTTGGGGGGGAGATTTGGGGGGAATTTGGGGAGGGGTCTTGAGGGGATTTGGGGTTGATTTTTAGGGGGGTTTTGGGGATTTGGGAATTTGGGGAGGGGGCTTGGGGGGATTTTGGGGGTTTTTTGGGGGGTCCTGACGCCCCCATCCCCATTTCCCCCCCCAGGAAATTCGCTGCCCCCCCCGAGGGGCGATGGGGGGGTCTCGGTCCGGACCTACTCCTGTTAATGGTGAGGGGGGGCCCCCAAATTTGGGGAGGGGTCCCTAAAACTGGGGAGGGGTCTTGGCTGCCCCATTTTGGGGCGATTCGGGCTGAAAAACTTGGGGAGGGGTCCCAATTTTGGGGGCAATTTTGGGGTTTTTTTATAGGGGGAGTTTGAGGAATTTGGGGAGGGGTCCTCAAAATTTGGGGAGGGGTCCCTAAAATTTGGGGAGGGGTCCCTAAATCTTGGGGAGGGGTCCTCAAAATTTGGGGGTGTCTAAAATTGGGGAGGGGTCTTGGGTATCCAATTTTGGGGTCTGAAAAATTTGGGGAGGGGTCTCAATTTGGGGGGAATTTTGGGGGTCTTTTTTGGGGGGGTTTGAGGAATTTGAGGAGGGGTCCCTAAAATTTGGGGGTGTCTGAATTTGGGGAGGGGTCTTGGATGCCAATTTTGGGGGGCTGAAAAATTTGGGGAGGGGTCTCCATTTTGGGGTTTTTTTTTGGGGGGGTTTGAGGAATTTGAGGAGGGGTCCTCAAATTTGGGGAGGGGTCCTCAAAATTTGGGGGTGTCTGAATTTGGGGAGGGGTCTTAGATGCCAATTTTGGGGGGGCTGAAAAATTTGGGGAGGGGTCTCAAATTGGGTGAAATTTTGGGGTTTTTTTTGGGGGGGGTTGAGGAATTTGAGGGGGAGTCCTCAATTTTGGGGAGGGGTCTTCAATTTTGGGGGGGGGGGTCCCTAAAATTTGGGGACCCCCCCTCATTTATTTCCCTTCCCCTCGCAGGGTCCCTGACCTGAAGAAATTTTGGGGAGGGGTCTCCCAAAATCCCCTCCCCAAATTCGCCCCCCCCCCTAAAATTCTGGAATTTTGGGGACCCCTCCCCAAAATAAAAATTTCTCTGAGCCCTTTTTTGGGGAGGGGGCTCTGGCTCTGCTGCTATCAATTGGGGGGGGGTTTGGGGGTCCCCCCCCCCCCCTTTGTGCCCCCTCCCCAAATTTTGAATTCGGGGGGGTCTGCATGGAAAAAATCCCAATAAAAAATGGGGGGAAAACCCCAAAAATCGGGAAAATTGTGGAGATTTTATGGGGGGAGGGGGTGGAGTAAATGGGGTGGGGTCGCGCGGGACCCCCCAAAATCCATCCTGGGGTCCCCAAAATCCCCCCAAGACCCCCAAAATCCGCCCCAAAATCAACCCCGGGACCCCCAAAATTCCCCCAAGACCCCCAAAATGCCCCCAAGACCCCCAAAATTCAACCCCGGGACCCCAAAATGCCCCCAAGACCCCCAAAATCCACCCCGGGACCCCCAAAATCCACCCCAGGACCCCAAAATCCACCCCGGGACCCCAAAATCCGCCCCAAAATCGACCCTGGGACCCCCAAAATTCACCCCAAAATCAATCCCGGGACCCCCAAAATCAAACCCAGGACCCCAAAATCTACCCCGGAACCCCCAAAATCCGCCCCAAAATCCAACCCGGGGCCCCCAAAATCCCCCCAAGACCCCCAAAATCAACCCCAGGACCCCCAAAATCAAACCCAGGACCCCTAAATCTACCCCGGGACCCCCAAAATCCACCCCGAGACCCCCAAAATCCACCCCAAAATCCACCCCGGGACCCCCAAAAATCCACCCCGGGACCCCCAAAATCCACCCCGAGACCCCCAAAATCCTCCCCAAAATCCAACCCGGGACCCCCAAAATCAACCCTGGGACCCCCAAAAATCCGCTCTGGGACCCCCAAAATTTACCCCAGGACCCCCAAAATCAACACCGGGACCCCCAAAATCAAACCCAAAATCCACCCCGGGACCCCCAAAATCAAACCCAAAATTCACCCCAAAATCAACGCCGGGACCCCCAAAATCCGCCCCAAAATTCAACCCTGGGACCCCCAAAATTCACCCAGGACCCCAAAATCCAACCCGGGACCCCCAAAATCTTCACTGGGACCCCCAAAATCCCCCAAGGACCCCCAAAATCCACCCCGGGACCCCCAAAATCCTCTCTGGGACCCCCAAAATCCCCCCAAAATCCACGTCCGTCCTTCCAATCCTTTTATTTCCACCCCCCCACCCCAAAATTTGGGGAGGGGGCGTCAGGTGTGGGGGATGGGGGGGGGTCCCCAAATCCGCGCCCCCTCCCCAAAATCCCCTCAATCTTCGGGGGGCTCCAAGAACTGAGCGAGAGACCTGGGGGGGGCAATGAGGGGGGGTTAAATTGGGGCTGGGGGCGCCCCCAAAATCAGCTGGGGGGGGGGGTCGGGGTCATGGGGGGGATTTGGGGGACCCCCGCCCCAAATTTGGGGGGGGGGCACTTACTGCAACAGCGCCCCCGAGAGCTCGTCCACGAGGCTGCCTGCGGAATTTGGGGAGGGGGCTCAGAGGGGGTTTGGGGGGTCCTGGGGAATTTGGGGAGGGGTCCTGGGCTGAATTTGGGGAGAATTTTGGGGTCCCGGGGAGGATTTTGGGGGTCCTGGGGAATTTGGGGAGGGGTCTCGGGGTAGATTTTTGGGTTCCGGGGTTGATTTTGGGGTCCCGGGGTGGAATTTGGGGAGGGGTCTCTGTTTGAATTTGGGGTGGGGTCTCTGTTAATTTGGGGAGGGGTCCCGCTGTGAATTTGGGGTCTCTGGGTGAATTAGGGGAGGGGTCTCAGGTGGATTTGGGGTCTCTGTGAATTTGGGAAGGGGTCCCGGGGTGGAATTAGGGGAGGGGTCTCAGGGTGAATTTGGGGAGGGGTCCCGGGGTGGAATTTGGGGAGGGGTCTCAGGGTGAATTTGGGGAGGGGTCCCGGGGTGGAATTTGGGGAGGGGTCTCGGGGTTGATTTTGGAGTTCCGGGGTCGATTTTGGGGCGGATTTTGGGGTCCCGGGTGGGATTTTGGGGAGGGGTCTCAGGGTGAATTTGGGGAGGGGTTTTAGGGTGAATTTGGGGAGGGGTCTCGGGGTTGATTTTGGGGTCCCAGAGTTGATTTTTGGGGCGGATTTTGGGGTTTTCAGGGCGGATTTTGGGGAGGGGTCTCGGTGAATTTGGGGAGGGGTCTCAGGGTGAATTTGGGGAGGGGTCTCTGTGAATTTGGGGAGGGGTCTCAGGGTGAATTTGGGGAGGGGTCTCGGGGTAAATTTGGGGAGGGGTCTCGGGGTTGATTTTGGGGTCCCAGAGTTGATTTTTGGGGCGGATTTTGGGGTTTTCGGGGCGGATTTTGGGGAGGGGTCTCGGTGAATTTGGGGAGGGGTCTCAGGGTGAATTTGGGGAGGGGTCTCTGTGAATTTGGGGAGGGGTCTCAGGGTGAATTTGGGGAGGGGTCTCGGGGTAAATTTGGGGAGGGGTCTCGGGGTTGATTTTGGGGTCCCAGAGTTGATTTTTGGGGCGGATTTTGGGGTTTTCGGGGCGGATTTTGGGGAGGGGTCTCGGTGAATTTGGGGAGGGGTCTCGGTGAATTTGGGGAGGGGTCTCAGGGTGAATTTGGGGAGGGGTCTCGGGGTAAATTTGGGGAGGGGTCTCGGGGTTGATTTTGGGGTCCCAGAGTTGATTTTTGGGGCGGATTTTGGGGTTTTCGGGGCGGATTTTGGGGAGGGGTCTCAGGGTGAATTTGGGGAGGGGTCTCTGTGAATTTGGGGAGGGGTCTCGGGCTGGGTTTTGGAGTTCCAGGGTCGATTTTGGGGTGAATTTTGGGGTTTTCGGGGCGGATTTGGGGGCGGGGTCTCTCTCTGGTGAATTTGGGGCGGGGTCTCTCTCGGTGAATTTGGGGAGGGGTCTCACCGGGCCGGCAGGCGGTGTCGCACAGCAGCGGGCACAGGTAGCACAGCTGGCAGCCCTGGGGGGCGGCAAAAATGGGGAAATTTGGGGAATTTTGGGGATTTTTGGGGAATTTTGGGGAATTTTTTGGGTTTTTTTGGGGTTTTGGGGAATTTTGGGGGGAGTTTTGGGGGAATTTGGGAAGATTTTGGGGGAATTTTGGGGGAATTTTGGGGGAATTTGGGGCGATTTTTTGGGGCTCTTTGTGGAAAATTTGGGGAGTTTTGGGGGAATTTTGGGGGAATTTGGGGGAATTTGGGGGAAATTGGGGGAAATTGGGGGAAATTGGGGAATTTTGGGGAGTTTTGGGGGGATTTGGGGAATTTTGGGGGGAATTTGGGGGATTTTGGGGGTTTTGGGGTGTTTTTTGGGAAATCTGGGGGGATTTTAGGGGAGTTCAGGGGAATTTCGGGGGGATTTTTGGGGCACTTGGGGAATTTTGGGGTGGATTTGGGGCGGATTGGGGTTTTGGGGTTTTTTTTTTTGGGGGGGATTTTTGGGATTTTGGGGGCGTTTTGTGGGGATTTGGGTGGATTTTGGGGTGATTCGAGGGAATTTTGGGGCAGTTTTTGGGGGGATTTTTGGGGATTTGGGGGGATTTTTGGGGTTTTGGGGGGCATCTTGGGGGGCTTCGGGGGGATTTTGGGGGGTGGATTTTGGGGGGTGGATTTTGGGGGGTTTTGTGGGGATTTTGGGGTGTTTTTTTTTTCGTTTTGCGGGGGGTTTTTTGGTTTTTTTTTTTTTTGGGGTGAATTTTTGGGGTGAATTTTTGAATTTTTGGGGTTTTGGGGTCACCTGGCAGGGTGGGCAGGGGTCTCCCGCGGGGTCCCCCTCGGCGCAGGGGCAGCGAGAGCAGAGGCGGCAATGCTGGGGAGGGGGGCGACGTGGGGGGGGGGTCAGGGGGGCACAAAGACCCCCCCAAAACCTCCCCAAATTCGCCCAAATTTCCCCAAACCCCCCCAAAATCCCTCCCAAGACCCCAATCACTCTTGGACCCCCCAAAATCCCCCTAAACCCCCCCGAAATCCCCCCCAAAATCTCCCCGAAGACCCCCCAAAAATACCCCAAAATCCACCCCAAATTCGCCCAAATCCCCCCCCCCAAATTCCCTCAAATCCCCCCAAATCTCCCCTAAATCCCCCCAAATTTACCCAAATCCCCCGAAAATTCCCTCAAATCTCCCCCAATCCCCCCAAATCCCCCCCAAACCCCCCCAAAGTCTCCCCCCAAATCCCCCCAAGACCCCCCAATCCCCCCCAAATTTGCCCAAATCCCCCCAAGTTACCCCCAAAAATCCCCAAAATCCAGCCCCCCTCCAAACTTTCCAAAATCCCCCAAAATTCCTCTAAATCCCCCCAAAATCCCCCCAAATCCTCCCCAAGACCCCTCAAAACTCCCCCAAGCCCCCCAAGACCCCTCCCCAACCCCTCAAACCCACCCCAAATCCCCCAAAACCCCCCCAAATCCCCCCCAAATCTCCCCCAAATTTCCCCCAAATCCACCCAAAATCCCCCAAATTTGCCAAATCCCCCCCAAACCCCCCAAAATTCCCCAAGTTTGCTCAAAATCCCCCCAAATCCCCCCCAAATCCTCCCAAGGCCCCCCAAAATTTGCCCAAAATGCCCTCAAGCCCCCCAAAAATTCCCCCAAATCCCCCCAAAACCTTGCCAAGACCCCCCCAAATCCCCCCAAATTTGCCCGAAATCCCCCCAAATTTATCCCCAAATTCACCCCCAAATCCCCCTCAAATCCCCCCAAATTTGCCCAAAATCCCCCAAATCTCCCTCAAATCCCCCAAAATGCCCCAAATTTTCCCCCAAACTCCCCCAAATCCTCCCAAGACCCCCCAAAATCCCCCCGGAATCCCCCCGGGACCCCTCCCCACCTTGCAGTAGCTGCAGTAGCGGCAGATGGAGCCGGGCCGGTACCGCCCTTCGGCCTCACCTTCCTCCTCCTCCTCCTCCTCCTCTTCCTCGCTCCCTGAATTTGGGGAGGGGTCCAAGGGGGGGAGGGGTCACCCCAAAAAAATTTTTGGGATCCAAAAAAAAAAAAAAAAAAAAAAACCCCCCAAAAATCTCATATTTCCCCCCCCCCCAAAAAAATAAAATAAATAAATGATCCCACCTTCATCATCGTCATCATCATCATCGTCGTCGTCGTCTTCCTCGGAGCTGCGGGCGCCATCTTCATCTTCATCCTCACCTTCATCATCATCTTCATCGGAGCTGGGCGGGGGGGGCGCGGCCTTCATCACCGCCATCATCATCATCATTGTCATGGTTGTCATGGTGATGGTGTTGGCCTTCATCATCATCATCATCACCATCATCCTTGCCGTGGCCTTCGGCCTCCTCGCGGCCTTCGTCGTCGCCACGGCGACGGCCTTCATCGCCCCCGCGGCGCCGGCCTTCATCATCGCCGTCATCGTCGCCGCGGCGACGGCGGCCTTTGGCCTCATCATCATCATCATCATCATCGTCCTCGGCGCGGCCTTCGTCCCCGTTGTCATGGCGATGGTGAGGATGATGATGATGGCGGGCGGGGGGGGGCTCTTCCTCCTCCTCCTCCTCCTCCTCTTCCTCTCGATGATGAGGATGATGATGATGGTGGTGGGGGGGGGAGGGGGTCTCCGGGGGAGCCTTCATCCCTCTGAGGATGAGGATGGTCTCCGGGGGAGCCTTCATCCCTCTGAGGATGAGGATGGTCACCGTGGGAGCCTTCATCTCTCTGAGGATGAGGATGGTCACCGTGGGAGCCTTCATCCCTCTGAGGATGAAGATGACGGTGGTTGGGGTCACTGTGGGAGCCTTCATCCTTCAGAGGATGATGATGATGGTGGTGGGGGTCTCCATGGGGGCCTTCGTCCCTCTGAGGATGAGGATGAGGATGAGGATGATGATGGTCGCTGTGGGAGCCTTCATCCCCCTGAGGATGGTGAGGATGAGGATGGTTGGGGTCACTGTGGGAGCCTTCGTCCTTCAGAGGATGAGGATGATGGTGGGGGTCTCCATGAGGGCCTTCATCCCCCTGAGGATGGTGAGGATGAGGATGAGGATGGTGGGGGTCACTGTGGGAGCCTTCGTCCCTCAGAGGATGAGGATGATGATGATGGTGAGGATGATGAGGATGATGAGGATGAAGCTCGGGGTCTCCCAAGCCCCCCCTGAGCAGCAGCAGCACCAACAGCAGCCACGGGCGGGGCATGGCCGGAGCTGAGTGACCACGGAGTGACCACGGAGTGACCACGGAGTGACCAATGAGTGACCAATGAGTGACCAATGAGTGACCAATGAGTGACCAATGAGTGATCAATGAGTGACCAATGAGTGACCAATGAGTGACCAATGAGTGATCAATGAGTGACCAATGAGTGACCAATGAGTGACCACTGAGTGACCAATGAGTGACCACTGAGTGACCAATGAGTGACCACTGAGTGACCAATGAGTGAGCGCTGAGTGACCAATGAGTGACCGATGAGTGATCAATGAGTGATCAATGAGTGATCAATGAGTGACCGCTGAGTGACCAATGAGTGACCACTGAGTGACCGCTGAGTGACCAATGAGTGAGCGCTGAGTGATCAATGAGTGATCAATGAGTGACCGCTGAGTGACCACTGAGTGACCAATGAGTGACCAATGAGTGATCAATGAGTGACCGCTGAGTGACCAATGAGTGATCAATGAGTGACCAATGAGTGACCGCTGAGTGACCGCTGAGTGACCGCTGACCGCTGAGTGACTGCTGACCAATGAGTGACCGCTGAGTTAATGCTGAGTGACCAAGGAGTGACCGCTGACCGCTGAGTGACCACAGAATAACCACAGAGTGACCACCGAATGACCGGTGCCGAGTGACCACGGAGAGATTACGGAGTGACCGCCGGGAGTGACCACAGGATGACTGTGGAGTGGTCAGAGCTGAGTGACCACGGAGTGACCGCTGGGTGACCGAGGAGTGACCACCAAGTGACCCTGGAGCGACCAAGATTGACCACGGAGACACCACTGGGAGTGACCACTGAGTGACCAATGCTGAGTGACCACAGAGTGACCACGGAGTGACCACGGAGTGACCACTGCTGAGTGACAATGGAGAGATTATGGAGTGACCACCAGAAGTAACCACAGGGTGACCACGGAGTGACCACGGAGTGACCGCTGAGAGACCATCGAGTACTCACAAAATGACCATGGAGTGACCACGGAGTGACCGCCGGGGAGTGACCACAGACAGACCACAGAGTGACCAAGGAGTAATCACAGAGTGACCGGTGCTGAGTGACCACGGAGTGACCGCCGAGAGTGACCACAGAGTGACCGGTGCTGAGTGACCACGGAGTGACCACAGACAGACCACAGAGTGACCAAGGAGTAATCACGGAGTGACCAGCGCTGAGTGACCACGGAGTGACCGCCGGGAGTGACTGCAGACAGACCACAGAGTGACCAAGGAGTAATCACGGAGTGACCGGTGCTGAGTGACCACGGAGTGACCGCCGGGAGTGACCGCAGAGAGACCACAGAGTGACCGGTGCTGAGTGACCACCGCTCGACCAAGTGACCACGGAGAGACCACGGAGTGACCGCTGAGAGTGACCAAGGAGTGACCACGGAGAGACCACGGAGTGACCGGTGCTGAATGACTACGGAGTGACCATCAAGTGACCACGGAGTGACCGCTGAGAGTGACCAAGGAGTGACCACGGAGTCACTGCCGAGTGACCACTGAGTGGCCGGAGCCAAGTTACCACAGACTGACCACGGAGTGACCACGGAGAGTCCACGGAGTGACCGCGGAGTGACCACGACAAAACCACAGAGTGACCAGTGCTGAGTGACCACGGAGTGACCACAGAGTGACCGCGGACAGAGTGCTGAGTGACCGTTGGGAGTGACCACGGACTGGCCGGAGCGGAGTGACCACAGAGAGCCCACGGAGTGACCAAGCAGTGATCACGGAGAGACCACAGAGTGACCACAGAGTGACCGGTGCTGAGTGACCACGGAGTGACCACTGAGAGTGACCACGGAGTGACCACGGAGTGACCACAGAGTGATTGCCAGGAGTGACCACGGAGTGTCCAGAGCCGAGTGACCACAAAGTGACCACTGAGAGAGCCCACGGAGTGACCAATGAGTGACCACGGGGTGACCGCTGAGTGACCGCTGCTTGACCACCCAGTGACCACCCAGTGACCACCAAGTTACCGGAGCTGAGTGACCACAGACTGACCGCTGAGTGCTGAGTGACCACGGAGTGACCGCAGGAATGACCACGGAGTGCCCAGAGCCGAGTGACCACAGAGTGACCGGAGCTGAGTGACCACAGAATGACCACGGAGAGTCCGCGGAGCGACCACGGAGTGGCCGGAGCCGAGTGACCACAGAGTGACCACCGAGTGACTGCTGAGAGTGACCACAGAGTGTCCAGAGCCGAGTGACCACAGAGTGACCGGAGCTGAGTGACCACAGAATGACCACGGAGAGTCCGCGGAGCGACCACGGAGTGGCCGGAGCCGAGTGACCACAGAGTGACCACCGAGTGACCGCTGGGAGAATCCACCGAGTGACCACGGAGTGACCACGGAGAGCCCACGGAGTGGCCGGAGCCGAGTGACCGCAGAGTGACCACCGAGTGACCACTGAGTGACCACAGAGTGACCACTGAGTGACCACGGAGAGCCCACGGAGTGACCGCTGAGAGTGACCACGGAGTGTCCGGAGCCGAGTGACCGCCGAGTGACCGCCGAGTGACCACGGAGTGACCACGGAGTGACCACGGAGTGTCCGGAGCCGAGTGACCGCAGAGTGACCACTGAGTGACCACAGAGTGACCACGGAGTGACCACGGAGAGCCCACGGAGTGACCACGGAGTGGCCGGAGCCGAGTGACCACCGAGTGACCGCTGAGTGACCGCAGCAGCTGCGCCCCTCCCCCACCCCCAAAAATAGACCCGGGTGGGGGGAGGGGAAAATTGGGGGGGAAAAAAACCCAAAAATTCGAATTTTTCGTACAATTCTGGGGGTTTTATTTCACATTTTGGGGTCTCCCCACAATTTGGGGGGGGTGGTCTTAAATTTTTGGGGGGGGTCGTGATTTCGGGGGGAGGGGGGGGTTCACATTTAGAGGGGATCACCCCAAATTTGGGGAGAAAATCCCAAAACTGAGGATTTTAACGCATTTTTAAGGGTTTTTTTTTGCATTTGGAGGGGTCAGATTTGGGAGTGATCCCAAATTTGGGGAGGGGTCCCCCAAAATTTGAGTGGGGGTCACATTTAGGGGGGGTCACCCCAAATTTGGGGGGTCGGGGAAGAAATTGGGGAGAAAAACCCCAAAAATTCAGGATTTTCACCCATTTTTATGGGTTTTTTTCACATTTAGGGGTATCCCCAAATTTGGGGGGGATCCCCATTTTGGGGGGGGGTCATATTTAGGGGGGTTCACCCCAAATTTGGAGGTGGGGGCGACATTTAATGAGCATTTTTTAATATTTTACATTATTTTTTAGAGGCAATTTTGGTGGAATTTTGGGTATTTTTAATGGATTTTTTTGGGGGATTTTTTACGGATTTTTTAAAGGATTTTTAGGGGCAATTTTGGTGGATTTTTGGGTATTTTAATGGATTTTTTGGTATTTTTTAAACGGAATTTTTAGGGTCAATTTTGGCGGATCTTTTGGGTATTTTTAATGGATTTTTTTGATTTTTTAACGGATTTTTCAGGGATTTTTAGGGGCAATTTCGGTGGATTTTTGGGTATTTTTAGTGAATTTCTTGGGGATTTTTAAACGGATTTTTTTTAGGATTTTTAAGGGCAATTTAGGTGGATTTTCGGTTATTTTTTATGAAATTTTTGGGATATTTTAACGGATTTTTTAGGATATTTTAGAGGCAATTTTGGTGGATTTTTGGGATATTTTAATGGATTTTTTGAGATTTTTTTTTTTAAGGATTTTTTAGGAATTTTTTTGAGCATTTTTAGGAAATTTTTTTTTTTTGGTGAAATTTTCGCAGTTTTTTTGGATTTGTATTTTTGGTGTTTGGGGAGGATTTTTTGGGGATTTTTGGGGTTTCTTGGGGGATTTCTCGGAAAATTTGGGGGTTTTTTTTGGGGGGGGGAGGGGCAGAAATTGGACGCTGGGAGCTAAAAATAACCCGGGGGTGGGGGAGGGGAAGGGGGGGGAGGGGAGGTTGGTGCCCCTCCCCCCACCCCCGCACAACCTTGGGGGGGGGAATAAAGGGGGGACCCCTCCAGGACCCCCCCCAAAAAACCAAAACAGAGCAAAGGGAACGGCAGAGCCATGGGGGGGGCGCAGGTGAGGGGGGACCCCGAATTTGGGGAGGGGGCTCCAAATATTGGGGAGGGGGCGGCAAATTATGGGGGGAAGGGAGGCCCCAAATATTGGGATGGGGGGGCTCCAAATATTGGGGAGGGGGCGGCAAATTATTGGGGGAGGGAATTATGGGGAGGGGGCTGAAATTATGGGGGGACCCCAAATTATGGGGAGGGGGCGGCAAATTATTGGGGGGGGACCCCAAATTATGGGGAGGGGGCTCAAATTATTGGGGGGGGACCCCAAATTATGGGGAGGGGGCTGAAATTATGGGGGGCCCCCAAATTATGGGGAGGGGGCGGCAAATTATTGGGGGGGAGCCCAAATTATTGGGGGGAGGCGAATTATGGGGAGGGGGCTCCAAATTATGGGGAGGGGGCGGCAAATTATAGGGGGGGAGCCCAAATATTGAGGGGGGGGGCGAATTATGGGGAGGGGGAGCCCCAAATTATTGGGGTGGGGGCTCCAAATTATGGGGAGGGGGGGCCATGGGACCCCCAAATTATGGGGAGGGGGCGTCATTAAAACCCAAATTTGAGGACCCCAAATATTGGGGGGGGGGGAAGGGACCCCAAATATTTGGGATTTTGGGGGGGATTTTGGGGGGATTTTGGGGGGATTTTGGGGGATTTTGGGGTGGGATTTGAGGGGGAATTTGGGGGGAATTTGGGGGATTTTGGGGTGGGATTTGAGGGGGGATTTGGGGGGATTTTGGGGGGAATTGGGGTGGATTTGGGGGGGGATTTAGGGTGAATTTGGGGAGATTTTGGGGGGGATGTTGGGGGGATTTGAGGAGGGGATTTTGGGGGAATTTTGGGTGGATTTGGGGGGGATTTTAGGGGGGACTTGGGGGAATTTTGGGGTGAATTTGGGGGGATTTTGGGGGATTTTGGGTGGGATATGAGGAGGGGATTTTGGGGGAATTTGCGGTGGATTTGGGGGATTTGGGGGGGGAATTTGGGGGATTTTGAGGGGGATTTGTGGGGGATTTTGGGGGGATTTCGGGGTGGGTTTGGGGCAAGTTTTGCGGGAATTTTGGGTGGATTTGGGGAGATTTTGGGGGCATTTGGGGTGGATTTGGGGAGATTTTGGGGGGGATTTTGGGGGGATTTGAGGAGGGGATTTGGGGGGAATTTTGGGTGGATTTGGGGGGGATTTAGGGGGGACTTGGGGGGATCGTGGGGGGAATTTGGGGGGGAATTTGGGGGGATTTAGGGTGAATTTGGGGGGGATTTGGGGGGATTTTGTGGGGATTTGAGGAGAGAATTTTGGGGGAATTTGCGGTGGATTTGGGGGATTTTGGGGGGGAATTTGGGGGATTTTGAGGGGGATTTTGGGGGAATTTCGGGGTGGGTTTGGGGAGGATTTGTGGGGTTTTTTGAGGGGATTTGGGGGGGATTTGGGGGGAATTATTTGGTGGGATTTGAGGAGGATTTGGGGAGGGTTTGGAGGATTTGGGGAATTTGGGATTCTGAGCGGATTTTGAGGAGGTTTTGGAGGATTTTGGGGGGTTTCGGGGTGGGTTTGGGGCAAGTTTTGGGGGAATTTTGGGTGCACTTGGGGTGGATTTTGGGAGGGATTTTGGGGGAATTTAGGGTGAACTTGGGGAAATATTGGGGGGCGATTTTGGGGAGGTTTTGGGGGGATTTTTGAGGGGGATTTCGGTGGGTTTAGGGCGAGTTTTGGGGGAATTTTGGGTGGATTTGGGGGATTTTGCGGGGGGGGGGGATTTCGGGGAAATGATGAGGCAGGGGCACCACGAGACCCCAGTTTACCTCTGGGCGACCCCTCCCCAATTACTCACCGCCCCCTCCCCACCCTCAGCTCCCGCTCCTGCTGGCCCTGGTGGCCGCCCCGGTGGCTCTGGGGACCCTGAGCCCCCTGCCCGGGGGAGGGGTCTCGCTGCTGGGGGGGGTCCCGCTGCTTTTGGGGGGGGGTCCCGGCCGCCCCCCGTGCCGGCCCGTCAACGTCACGGTGGCGCTGGAGAAGGACGAGTGTCCCCAGTGTCGCGCTGTCACCGCCACCGCCTGCGGCGGCTTCTGCCGCACACGGGTACGGTTTGGGGGCATTTGGGGAATTTTTTGGGAAATTTGGGGGATTTTGGGGGGGATTTGGGGGATTTTGAGGGGTTTGGGGGGATTTGGGGGGATTTTGGGGGGGTTTTGTCCCCAATGTCGCGCTGTCACCGCCACCGCCTGCGGGGGCTTCGGCCGCACCCGGGTACGGTTTGGGGGGGATTTTTGGGGAAAATTTGGGGGATTTGGGGGATTTTGGGGTGGTTAGGGGGATTTTGGAAAGTTTGGGGGGATTTTGAGAGGTTTGGAGGGGAATTGGGGGGATTGGGGGTGATTTGGGGGCATTTTGGGGGGGTTTTGTCCCCAATGTCGCGCTGTCACCGCCGCCGCCTGCGGGGGCTTCGGCCGCACCCGGGTACGGTTTGGGGGGATTTTGGGGCGATTTGAGGTGATTTTGGTGGGAATTTTGGGGAATTTTGGAATTTTGGGGCATTTGAGGGAATTTTGGGGGGATTTGAGGATATTTGGAGGGGTTTGGGTGACTCTAGGGGGGATTTGAGGGCGATTTGGGGGATTTTGGGGGGTGTTTGGAGGAGTTCTGGGGGAATTGAGGGGGATTTGGGGGAGTTTTGGGAGATTTGGGGCGATTTTAGGGGAGTTTGGAGGAGTCTTGGGGGGATTTGGGGGGATTTTAGGGGGGCATTGGGGGGAATTTTGGGGGAGGTCTGAGAGGATTTGGGGGGCATTTTGGGGGAATTTGGAGGGTTTGTGGGTTTTGGGGGGATTTGGGAGGGTCTTTAGAGGATCATCGGGGTGTGTTTTCGGGGATTCTTTTGGGGGTCTTTAGGGGATTATTGGGGTGTGTATTAGGGGATTATTTAGGGGTCTTTAGAGGATTATTTTGGGGGGTCTTTAGGACATTATTTGGGTGTGTATTAGGGGATTATTTGGGGGATTTTAGGGGATTATTTGGGGATATTTAGGGCATTATTTGGGTGTGCATTAGGGCATTATTAGGGCGTGTATTAGGGGGTTATTTTGGGGGTCTTTAAGGCATTATTTGGGTGTGCATTAGGGGATTATTTGTGAGTATTTAGATGATTATTTGGGGATTTTTAGGGCATTATTTGGGGGTCTTTAGGACATTATTTAGGGGTCTTTAGGGCATTATTTTGGGGATTTTAGGGAATTATTGGGATATCTATTAGGGCATTATTTGGGAGTATTTTGAGGATTATTTGGGGGTTTTTAGAGCATTATTTGGGGGATCTTTAGAAGATTATTGGGGTGTGTATTAGGGAATTATTTTGGAATGTTTAGAGGATTATGCGGGGGTCTTTAGGGCATTATTTGGGGGTATTTAGGGGGTTATTGGGATACATATTAGAGGATTATTTGGGGGTCTTTAGGGCATTATTTGGGATTATTTAGGGCATTATTTGGGGGTCTTTAGGGGATTATTTGGGGGACTTTAGGGAATTATAAGGGTGTGTCCCCCCTCCCCTGCAGGAGCCGGTTTACCGCAGCCCCCTGGGCCCCCCCCGCCAGGCCGCCTGCACCTACTCGGGGGTTCGCTACGAGCGCTGGATTTTGGGGGGCTGCCCCCCCGGCACCGACCCCTCCGTCACCGTCCCCGTGGCCCTGGGCTGTCGCTGCGGCCGCTGCCCCATGGCCAACGCCGACTGCGCCGTGCTGGGGCTGGGACCCTCCTTCTGTGGGGCCCCGGGGGGGTTTGGGGGGTCCTGACACCCCCCAACCACAGGGATGGGACCCCCACCCCCAATTGATGGGGGGATTTTTGGGTAATAAAACCTCCTGGCCGCCAGGGGGCGCTGTGTGTCATTGGGGGTAACATAGAGAGGGGATCCTCATTGTGGGGGGTTTTGGGGGGTCCAGACCTCACAATTCTGGGACCCTCACCTCCCAATTATGGGATTTTGGGGGGGGTCCTGACAACCCCCGAGCCCGGGGATGGGACCCCCACCCCCAATTTAGGGGGGATTTTTGGGTAATAAAACCTCCTGGCTGCCAGGGGGCGCTGTGTGTCATTTGGGGTACCATAGAGAGGGAAATCCTCATTGTGTGGGGTTTTGGGGGGTCCAGACCTCTCCCACTTCACAGTTATGGGACCCTCACCTCTCATTTATGGGATTTTGGTGGGGTCCTGACACCCCCCGAGCCCGGGGATGGGACCCCCACCCCAAATTTATGGGGATTTTTGGGTAATAAAACCTCCTGGCCGCCAGGGGGCGCTGTGTGTCATTGGGGAGGGGGTACAATAGAGTGGGGATCTTCATTACAGGGGGTTTGGGTTGATTTTGGGGGATTTTGGGGGGTCCAGACCTCCCCTACTCCGGGTATGGGACCCCTACTCTCTATTTTTGGGATTTTGTGGGGTCCTGACACTCTCTGACCCCAGGGATGGGACCCCCACAAGGTATTTATGGGGGGAAAGGGAGGGAAATGTGAGGGGGGAAAATGGCGGAAAACATGAGGGGAGAAAAGGGCGGGAACTGTGAGGGGAGAAAAGGGCGGGAAACGTGAGGGGGAAGAGGGAGAAAAACACGAGGAAAAAAGGCAGGAAATGTGAGAGGAAAAGGCAGGAAGTGTGAGAGGAAAAAGGGCAGAAAATGTAAGGGGAAAAGTGAGAAATGTGAGGGGGGAAATGGGGAGAAACGTGAGGGGAAAAAGGGCGGGAAACATGAGGGGAGACAAAGGGAGGGAAACGTGAGGAGGAAAATGGGGGAAAATGTGAAGGGGGAAAGGGAAACGTGAGGGGGAAATGGGAGGAAAACGTGAAGGGGAAAAGGGAAAAGTGAGGGGAAAGGAGGGAAATGTGAGATCTTCTCCTGCCCAGTTCCCTCCCTGTCCCCGCTGCAATCCCACACTCCCCATTCCCAGATCCCCCCCAGTTCCAAGGCACCCCCGTTCTCAAACATCCCCCAAATCCCAGCCCCTGTCCAACCATTTCTTCCCCTCCAGACCCCAAATTCCCCCAAATCCCAAACATCCCCTGATCCCACATCCCAGATTTTTTAATGCTGTGACTCAAAAGTGGGGAAAATTCCCATTTTATTGAGCAAAGCAAAAATGGAGCGAGGGAGGTCTGGGGGGGCACCCAAAGTGGAAATTGGTGGGACACCCCAACCCCGGGGTGTCCATGAGGGTCCAGCGGTGTCCGGAAGGTCCTGGTGGTTCCTCTGAAGTTCTCCTGGTGCTCCTGAGGTTCTGCTGAAGGTTCCTCAGGTGTGTGAGGGGTTTTAGAGGTGCCTGTGGGGTTCTAGAAGTCTCTTCCAGCATCTAGATATGTCCCTGGGGTTTGAGATGTGTCTATGGGATCCTAGAGGCATCTATGGCGCTCTAGAGGTGTCTACAGGTGTCTATGGGGTTCTGGAAGTGTCTATGGGGTTCTAGGGGTCTCTATGGGTTATTAGAGGTGCCTATGCTCTTCTAGATGCGCCTAAGCAGTTCTGGTGGTGTCTGCAGGGTTCTCAGGCCATCCAGGAGCTTCCAGGGCTGTCCTCAGGGTTCCAAAGAAGGTCCTCCAGGTTCTCACTTCTCCTGTCCCCTGCCTTCCTAGCCCAATGCCTTCTCTTCCTCCAGCACCACCCTGATTTTGGAGCTCGTTTCAGGGGACATGGAGGCCGTCACCTTGATGGGGCCGTGGCTCAGCCGGGCGGTCCCATGGCTCCCAACCACGATGATGCGGGCAAATTTGATGTCCTGGTCATAGCTGGAGTAGACTCCACCGGCCATGCGACGGTAGGTGGTCTCCAGGTCGCCCAGGTGGGCCTTACGTGGGGACAGCTCCAGGCCCAGCTCCACGGGGAATTTTTTGTAGTCGATGGGGTTGGAGAAGTGGATGGCCAAGGTGAAGGAGTCAGACTTGTAGACCAGGACCCCCGCCACGCCCCAGAAAGGGGAGCTGCCTGGGAAGCTGCAGGTGTCACTGAAGCCAGGGGACAACTCTGGCTGGGGGCGCTTGGAGCAGCGGCCACAGTAAAAGTAGATCCTGGGGGGAGAAAGGTGGTGGGATCAGTGGGAGATGCTGGTGGGACCACTCAGGGCTGCAACAAGCCCTGGGGAGTTGATCCCTCCATGGGATGGAGACATCAACTGGAGATGACTCCAAGGGTCCCCTCCAAGCCCCCCAGGCCTCACCTGGGCTCCTTCAGGGTGATGTTCTTGGTCTTGTTGCAGATATGGATCTCCACAGAGCGGCTCAGTAACGACCCCATCCTGGCTCTGGATCTCCTCAGCTCCGGGATCTCCTCAGCTCCCCAATCTCCTCAGCTCAGGCTCTCCCTGGTTCCAGAACCTTCTCCCCCCTCTTCCCGCTGCTCCCAGCACAGCCGGGGCTGTTGCTCCCCAAAAAAGACCCTTTTTGAGTTCAAGGTGATCAAAAGCAGTCGCAGATTTATTGAGAGATTTTGCTTTCACTTTTGCTCGTGACTTCTCAAACCCGGCCACTTCCTCTCTCCCCCCCAAATTTCAGCGTTTCCCTTTTCCCTCCCCAAGGAATTCTGTGGGAACAGACCCAAAACTGGTTTAACTGGTGTGTTACTGGTTCATTTCTCTACCACAGCTCACTTAACTGGAGTAACTGGTTTAACTGGTTTAATTCTCCAGCATAATGTGTGCAACTGGTTTATTCCTCTACCAGAACTGGTGTAACTGGTGTTACTGGTTTGACTGGTTTAATTCTCCAGTGTAACTGTTGTAACTAGTTTATTTCTCTACTAGAACTGATTTAATTGGTGTTACTGGTGTAACTGGTTTAATTTCCCAGTGTAATCGGTGTAACTGGTATAATTCTCCATTGTAACTGGTATAACTGGTTTGTTTCTCTACCACAACTCATTTAACTGGTGTTACTGGTTTAACTGGTTTATTTCTCCAGTGTAACTGCTGTAACTGGTTTAATTCTCTGTTGTAAGAAACACAACTGATTGATTTCTTTACCAGAACTGGTTTACCTGGTGTTACTGGTTCAATGGTTTAATTCTCCAGTGTAACTTTTGCAACTGGTTTATTTCTCTACCAGAACCGGTTTAACTGGTGTTGCTGGTGTAACTGGTTTAATTCCCCAGTGTAATCGAGCTGGGGCTATCCCGGGACAGGGGATGCACAAAACCCTGGGAAGTTCTGGGTCTGTTCCTACAGAATTCTGGAATGGGGCCAAAACTCCTTGGGGATGGAAAAGGGGCTGGGATCGGGAAGTGCCACAATAGCGAGGGAAGGAAAGGGCCGGGATTGGGAAGTCCCCGGCAAAAGTGAAAGACAAAAGCTCTCGAAAATCAGCGGCGGTTTCTGGTCAGTTTGATTTCAAAGGGGTCTTTTTTTGGGGAGAAACGGCCCCGGCTGTGCTGGGAACAGTGGGAGGAGAGCCCGGAGTGAGGGGAGAAGGTTCTGGAAGCAGGGAGAGCCTGAGCTGAGGAGATCCCGGAGCTGAGGAGATCCCAAAGCTGAGATTTGGCAGCTGAGGAGATCCAGAGCCAGGATGGGGTCGTTACTGAGCCGCTCTGTGGAGATCCAGATCTCCAACAACACCCAGAACATCATCCTGAAGGAGCCCAGGTGAGGCTTTGGGGGCTTTGGGGGGACCCTTGGGGGAAGCTCCAGGTGGGATCTCCATCCCATGGAGGGATCAACTCCCCAGGGGTTGTTCCATCCCCTTCTGGTCCCACCAGCATCTCCCACTGATCCCACCCCGTTTCTCGCCCCAGGACCTTCTTTGGCCTTGGCCGCTGCTCCAAACCGCCCCTGCCAGCGTTGTTCCCTTGCTCCAGTGACACCTGCCACGTCTCAGGTGACATACTAACTGGGGGCCTGTCAGGGGTCCTGGTCTACGAGTCTGAGTCCTTCACCTTGGCCATCCACTTCTCCAACCCCGTGAGCTACAACACGTTCTCCAGGGAGCTGGGCTTGGAGCTGTCCCCAGGTAAGGCCCACCCGGGAAATTTGGGGACCACTACACCCGCATGGCCCATGGAACCTACTCCAGCTCCGGCCAGGACATCGAATTCGCCCGCATCATTGTGGGCAAGAACCATGGGACTGTCCAGGTGAGCCACGGCCCCGTCATGATGATGGCCACCATGTCCAGTGAGAGGAGATCCACCCTCAAGGTGGTGCTGGAGGAACAGAGGGGATCGGGGGATGAAGCCGAGGGAGAGAATCCCTGTCCAGGGAGACAGGTCCAGGAGAAGTGAGAACCTGCAGGACCTTCTTTGGGACATCAAGGACAGCCCTGGAAGCTCCTGGATGGCCTGAGAATCCTGCAGGCACCCCCAGAACCCCATAGACACCTCCAGAACTCCATAGATGCCTCTAGAACCCCATGGACCCATCCAGAACTCTATAGACATACCTAGATCCACAGGCGCCTCTAAGGACCACACAGGCACATCCAGAACCCCTCACAGACCTGAGGAACCTTCAGCAGAACCTCGTGGGCACCAGGAGAACCTCGGGGGAACCACCAGGAGCTTCTGGACACCCTGGGGTTGGGGTGTCCCACCAACTTCCACTTTGGGTCCCCCCCTGACCTCCCTCATTCCATTTTTGCTTTGCTCAATAAAATGGGAGATTTTTCCCACTTGGTCCAATGAATTAAAAAATCTGGGATTTGGGATCAGGGGATGTTTGGGATTTGGGGGAATTTGGGAGGAATTTGGGGGAATTTGGGGGAATTTGGTGTCTGGAGGGGGAAGCAAAGGTTGGACAGGGGCTGGGATTTGGGGGATGTTTGAGAACGGGGGTGCCTTGGAACTGGGGGGGATCTGGGAATGGGGAGTGTGGGATTGCAGCGGGGACAGGGACGGAACTGGGGAGGAGAAGATCTCACATTTTCCTCCCTTTTCCCCCTCATATTTCCCTTTTCCCTCTCACATTTTCCCCCTTTTCCCTTTCACGTTTCTCAGCCCTTTTCCCCTCACGTTTCCCGTCCTTTTCCTCTCACGATTTCTGCCCTTTTCCTTCTCACACTTCCTGCCCTTTCCCCCTCTCGTTTCCTGGCTCTTTTCCTTGTGCTTTCCTCCCTTTTCCCCTCACATTTCCTGCCCTTTCCCCCTCCTCATATTTCCCGCCATTTTCCCCTCACATTTCTGCCCTTTACCTTCTCACACTTCTTGCCTTTTTTTCCTCATTTTTCCCTCCCTTTTCCCCTCACATTTCCCTCCCTTTTCCCCTCAAATTTCTCTTTTCCCCCCCACGTTTCCCACCATTTTTCTCCCCTCATATTTCCCGCTCTTTTCCCCTCACATATCTCACTTTCCCCCTCATGTTTCTCGCCCTTCTTCTCCCCTCATGTTTCCTGCTCTTTTCCCCTCACATTTCTCACCACTTTCTCCCTCACAATTTCAGCCCTTTTTCTTCTCACACTTCCTGCCTTTCCCCCTCACATTTCCTGGCATTTTTACTCATATTTTCCTCCCTTTTCCTCTCACATTTTCCTGCTCTTTTCTCCCCTCACGTTTCCCACCCTTTTTCTCCCCTCATGTTTCCCGCCCTTTTCTCCCCTCACGTTTCCTGCCCTTTACCCCTCACATTTTCTGCCCTTTTTCCTCTCACACTTCTGCCTTTTTCCCACTCTTTTCCCCTTCAATCTTTCCACACTTTCCCCCTCATATTTGCTCCTCTTTCCCCCATCCCTCCCCTTTCCCCCCTCATGTTTCTCTCCCTTTCCCCCCTCACGTTTCCAGCCATTTTCTCCCCTCACATTTCCCGCTCTTTTCCCCTCACATTTCTCACTTTCCCCCTCACATTCCCCACACTTTTCCCTCCCTTTTGCCCCCCCCACAGACACTCAGCAGCTCATTAAGAAGCAGAAATGTCCCTTTAATGACAACACATCCGCACCCCCCAGGTAAGGCCTCAGCGGTGTCCCCCTCCCCAAGACCCCCTTGTGATCCCACCATCCCTCAGGCACTCGATCCCAGAGACCCCCAAGCACCAGATCCTGCCCCAGAGAGGGTCCAGACCCCATTGAGCCACCCGATCCCACCCTGGTGGGACCCCAGACCCCCATTAAGGACTCAATCCTGCCCTATGGAGGATCCAGACCCCATTCAGGCACCCGATCCCACCCTGGTGGGACCCCAGACCCCCCTCAAGGGCTGGATCCCACCCCACAGAGGAACCAGGATCTCCATTAGGGTTCCATTATCCAGGTCTGGTAGGGAAATAAACCAGCTGCACCAGTTAAACTGGAGAATTAAACCAGTTACAACTGTTACACTGGAGAATTAACCCAGTCAGACCAGGCAGAGAAATTAAACTTGTGCTGGTAGAGAATTAAATCAGCTACAAGAGTTAAAGTGGAGAATTAAACCAGTTACAACTTTTAACAGTTACTACATTTAACAACAGTTAAACTGGAGAATTAAACCAGTTATAACTGTTAAAATGGAGAATTGAACCAGTCAGACCAGGCAGAGCAATTAAACCGGTGCTGGCAGAGAAATAAACCAGCTACAATGGTTAAACTGGAGAATTAAACCAGTTCAACCAGTTAGACCAGTTAAACTGGTGCTGGCAGAGCTACAATGGTTAAACTGGAGAGTTAAACCAGTTCAACCAGTCCAACCAGTTCCCTGCTCCTCACAGGAGCCCAGAGCCATCCCCTGCAGGTACCTGAGCCAGGTGTGTCCCACCTGAACCGGGGACATCCCGGGGTCGGGGACTTCAGGGATTCTCCAAATCCAGGTGAGTTTTGGGTCCCATCATGAATTCCGTGGCAAGGGAGGGGTTTTGAGTAGGGGTGAAAGTGAAAGTTCTCATTGTTCTCCTTATCAGGTTGATAAGGAGCAGCTGTTGGTGGCTTGGAGGCAAAGATTGGAGGAGATCCAGGAGCTGAGGAGATCTTGGAGATGAGGAGATCGTGGAGCTGAGGAGATCCCAGAGCTGAGGAGATCCTGGAGATGAGGAGATCCTGGAACTGAGATTTGGGAGCTGAGGAGATCCCAGAGCTGAGGAGATCCCGGAGCTGAGGAGATCCCGGAGCTGAGGAGATCCTGGAGCTGAGGAGATCCTGGAGCTGAGGAGATCCCGGAGCTGAGGAGATCCTGAACCAGGATGGGGTCGAGAGCCAGCCGTCCTGTGGAGATCCAGGTTACCAACAACACCGAGACCATCAACCTGAGAAACCCCAAGTGAGGATGGGGGGACACCAGAGGGACCCTCGTGGTGCTGGGGGGCAGCTCTGGGTGGGATCTTCATGGTGGACTGGGATCATCTCCAGGGTTGGGATCATCTCCAGGGTTGGGATCATCTCCAGGGCTTGGGATCATCTCCATGGTTTGGAATCATTTTCAGGGCTTGGTATCATCTCCAGGGTTGGGATCATCTCCAGAGCTTGGGATCATCTCCAGGCTTGGGATCATCTCCAGGGTTGGGATCATCTCCAGGCTCTGGGATCATCTCCAGGCTCTGGGATCATCTCCAGGTGTGGGATCATCTCCACGTCCCATCTCCTCCCTATGTCCACAGCAGATCCTGGTGGTGGTGGGACCATCTCCACCTTCTCCCAACCTCACCCCAACACATTCTTCTCTCCAGGACCTACTTCTACAGCGGCCGCAGCCTCCATGACCCCCATTGCTTGGTGCCCCCGTGCTCCTCCACCGTCTCCAAGTTCACCAACCGCTCCATCTTCTGGGGCTGCAACGGCGTCCTGGCCTTCGAGGCCGAGACCTTCACCTTGGCCATCTTCTTCTCCAACCCCATCGACCGCAACCGCTTCTCGGTGCTCACCGGCCTGGAGCTGTCCCTGGACAAGGTCCACAAGGGCGACCTGAGGTCGGCCTACCGCCGCATGGTCAGGAGCTCGCGGCCAAGAGCCAAGAAAGCCAAGAAAGCCAAGAGCCCCCCCAGGAGCCCCGTGCTGCCGTGCGCGGTCCTCAAGGAGAACCAGAACCAGCGCAAGGTCCAGCTGAGCCACGGCGCCGTCACGGTGGCGGCCAGCTTGGCCAGGAGCGGCGGCGCCGCCGTCATCAAGGTGGAGGTGATCGAGCGGAGGAACTCGGGCGTGGCCAGCGGCTTGGGGCTCCAGGTGGAGCACGACACGCCCAGGAGGAAGGAGAACGTGCAGGGGCCTTGCGGGAACCCCAGGAGCTGAGAAACCTCGAGGAGAAACCACCAGGAACCCGTGGACGAATCCGGAACGCTGCAGGCAGCTCTAGGACCCCGTAAGAACCTCTAGAACCCCGTGGAGGCCACCTGGAACCCCACAGAGATAATCTGGAACCCTGCAGACACTTCCAGAACCCAATAGAGAACTCCTAGAACCCCATACACATCTCTAGAACCCCAGAGAGAACTCCTAGAACCCCATAGACACCTCCAGAACCCCGTAGAGCCCCATAGACACCTGTAGAACCCCATAGAGGCCCTTAGAACCCCACAGAGATCTCATAGACACCTCTAGAACCCCATTGAGAGCCCATAGACACCTCTAGAACCCCATAGAGGCACTTAGAACCCCATAGAGATACCATAGACATTTCTAGAACCCCATAGACACCTCTAGAACCTTGTTGGCACATCTAGAACCCTGTAGCCACAACTAGAACCCCACTGTCACCCCCAGAACCCCATAAGCACCTCTAATAACCCATAGAGACCCCTGAGAACCCCATGGACACTTCTAGAACGCCATAAGCACCTGTGGACATCTCCAGAAACCCTTAAACACCTCCAGAACCCTGCAGACGCTCCAGAAGAACCTTCAGCAGAACCTCGTGGGCACCAGGAGAACCTCGGAGGAACCACCAGGAGCTTCTGGACACCGCTGGACCCTCATGGACATCCCGCCCAATTTGGGGTGCTGCCCCCAGACCTCCCTCGCTCCATTTTTGCTTTGCTCAATAAAATGGGAATTTTTCCCACTTTTGAGTCACAGAGTTTAGAAATCTGGGATTTGGGATTGGGGATGTTTGGGATTTGGGGGAATTTGGGGTCTGGAGGGGGAAGAGAAGGTTGGACAGGGGCTGGGATTTGGGGGATGCTTGAGACGGGGGTGCCTTGGAACTGGGTGGGCTCTGGGAATGTGGAGTGTGGGATTGCAGCGGGGACAGGGAGGGAACTGGGCAGGAGAAGATCTCACGTTTTCCTCCCTTTTCCCCCTCATGTTTTCCCCTTTTCCCCCCTCACGTTTTCTGCCCTTTTTTCCCCTCACACTTCCTGCTTTTTCCCCCTCACATTTCCTGGATTTTTTCCTCATTTTTCTTCCCTTTTCCCCCTCACATTTTCCTCCCTTTTCCCCCTCAGACTTCCCACACTTTCTCCCTCACATTTTCTCCATTTTCTCCTCTTTTCCCCATCCCTCCCCTTTCCCCCCTCACATTTCCTGCCATTTTCTCCCCTCACATTTCCCGCTCTTTTCCCCTCACATTTCTCACTTTTCCCTTCACAATTTCAGCCCTTTTTCCTCTCACACTTCCTACCTTTTCCCCTCACATTTCCTGGCTTTTTTACTCATATTTTCCTCCCTTTTCCTCTCACATTTTCCTGCTCTTTTCACCCCTCACGTTTCCCGCCCTTTTTCCCCTCACATTTTCTGCCCTTTTCCCTCTCACACTTCCTGCCTTTCCCCCTTACATTTCCTGGATTTTTCCCTCCTGTTTTCCTCTACTTTCTCCCTCACATTTCCCTTTTTTCCCTTCACATTTCCTCACTTTTCCCCTCACATTTTCTGCCCTTTTCCCTCTCTCATTTCCTGCCTTTTCCCCTCACATCTCCCTCCCTTTTCTCCCCTCACGTTTCCATTTTCCCTTCATGTTCCTCGCCCTTTCCCCCTCTCACATTTCCCTTTTCCCCCTCACATTTTCTGCCCTTTCCCCCCCTCACCTTTCCTGCCATTTCCCCCTCACATTTCCTGGCTTTTTTTGTGTGTGTGTCCCTCCCTTTTCTCCTCACGTTTCCCTCCCTTTTTGCCTCGCATTTCCTGTTCTTTTCTCCCATTTCCCTTTTCGCCTCACATTTTCCACCATTTTCTCCCCTCACATTTTCCGCCATTTTCTCCCCTCATGTTTCCCGCCATTTTCCCCCCTCACCTTTTCCTCTTTTCCCCTCACAATTTCTGCCTTTTTCCCCTCACATTTCTCACTTCTTCCCCTCACATTTTCTGCCCTTTCTCCTCCCACACTTCCTGCCTTTCCCCCTCATGTTTCCTGGATTTTTTCCTTGTGTTTCCCTCCCTTTCTCCCTCATGTTTTCCTCCCTTTTCCCCCCTCCCATTTCCCTCCCTTTTGCCCCTCGCGATTCCCGCCATTTTTCCCCCTCACCTTTTCCACTTTTCCCCTCACATTTTCTGTCCTTTTTCATCTCTCATTTCCTCACTTTCCCCCTCACATTTCCCTCCCTTTTCTCCCCTCACGTTTCCCACTTTTCCCCTCACATTTTCTGCCCTTTTTCTTCTCACAATTCCTGTCTTTTCTCCTGTCCTTTTCCATTCTCCAGTGTAACTGTTGTAACTGGTTTAATTCTCCAGTGTAACTGGTGTAACTGGTCTATTTCTCTACCAGAACTGGTTTAACTGGAGTAACTGGTTTAACTGTTTTAATTCCCCAGTGTAACTTTTGCAACTGGTTTATTTCTCTACCAGAACCAGTTTAACTGGTGTTACTGGTTTAACTGGTTTAATTCTCCATTGTAAATGGTGTAACTGGTTCATTTCTGTACCAGAACCTGTTTAACTGGTTTAATTATCCAGCGTAACTGGTGTAACTGGTTTATTTTTCTTCCAGAACTGCTTTAACTGGACTAACCCCAAAATTCCCAATTTTTGTCCCTCCCAGACCCCAAAATTCCCAATTTTTCCCCAAAAAAATCCCAATTTTTGACCACGTGGATGAAGTGCAAAAATTCCTTTTATTCAACAAAGCCAAAGAAAAAACAAAAGGAGGGAGGGGCCCAAAATTGGGATTTTTAAACGATTTTTTTTGAGGAATTTTTTTGTTGTTGTTTTTTGAGGATTTTTGGGGTTTTTTTTTTAAGGAGATTTTGGGATTTTTTGGGGGCTCCCCAAATTCTGACGTCTCCCACCTCCATCATTTTGGGGGAGTCCCTTGGTGGGTTTTGGTGTGATTTTGGGGGATTTTTTTGGGTTTTTTCAGGGAATTTTTGGGGGTTTTTAATGGGATTTTTTCTGATTTTTTGGGGTTTTTGGGGTTCTCACCCCAAATTTCAGGGTCCCCACCCCATTTTCGGGATCCCCCCCTAGATGAGGTCCATCAGGATGTTCTCCTCCATCATCTGAGGGTTCTCAGACCCTGATTTGGGTGATCCCTGTGAGTTTTTGGGATGATTTTGGGGTATTTTTAGGGTTTTTAATGGGATTTTTTTGGGGTTTTTGGGGTTCTCACCCCAAATTTCAGGGTCCCCACGGGGATTTGGGGTGCCCCCTAGATGAGGTCCATCAGGATGTTCTCCTCCATCACCTGACCCCTCAGACCCCTGATTTGGGGCGATTTTCATGGTTTTTTGGGGCATTTTTAGGGTTTTTAATGGGATTTTTTTTGGGTTTTTGGGGTTCTCACCCCAAATGTCGGGGTCCCCACGGGGATTTGGGGGTCCCCCCTAGATGAGGTCCATCAGGATGTCCTCCTCCATCACGCTGGGGGTCTGCACGGGCTGGAGCCCCCCCGGCTGGACGGGACCCCTGGGCCCGGGGGGGGGCAGCAGCATCTGCCCTAAAGGGGGGGAGGGGCAAAAAAAAAAGGGGGGGGAGGGGTCAGGGGGGGACCCCAAAATCACCCCCAACCCCCCCCCCTGGGGTGGGTTTTGGGGTCCTCAGTAAAATTTTGGGGTCCCAGGGGTGGCTTTTGGGGTGGTTTTGGGGGTCCCAGGGGATTTTGGGGCTCCCGGGGTTGTTTTTGGGGTCATTTTGGGGTCCCTGTGAAATTCTGGGGTCCCAGAAGGGTTTGGGGGGGTCCCAGGGTGGTTTTAGGGGGTCCCAGGGGGGCTGTTGGGGTCATTTTGGGGTCCCAGGGGAGAATTTGCGGTTCCTGGAGTGGTTTTGGGGTCCCTGGGGCTGTTTTGGGGCAGTTTTGGGGGCCCTGGGGTTGTTTTGGGGCAGTTTTGGGGGCCCTGGGGCTTTTTTGGGGCAGTTTTGGGGTCCCTGGGGTTGTTTTGGGGCAGTTCTGGGGTCCCTGGGGTTGTTTGGGGGCAGTTATGGGGTCCCTGGGGTTGTTTGGGGGCAGTTTTGGGGTCCCTGGTGTTGTTTTGGGGCAGTTTTGGGGTCCCTGGGGTTGTTTTGGGGCAGTTTTGGGGGCCCTGGGGTTGTTTGGGGGCAGTTTTGGGGTCCCTGGGGTTGTTTTGGGGCAGTTTTGGGGGCCCTGGGGTTGTTTTGGGATCATTTTCGGGTTCCTGGGGCGGGTTTGCAGTTCCCAAGTTGGGTTTGGGGGTGATTTGGGGGTTCCCGGGATGGTTTTGGGGTTCCCAGTGGGGTTTTTGGGGTCTCAGGAATGGTTTTGGGGTCCCGGGGTTGTTTTGTGAGGTTTGAGGTTGGGTTTTGGGGTCCCCAGTGAAATTTCGGGGTCCCAGCGTGGGTTTTTTTGGGGTTCCCATCACATTTTTGGGGTTTTTCTTGGGTGTTTTTTTTTGGGGGGTTCCCATCAGATTTTTTGGGTTTTTCTTGGGGGTATTTTTTTTTTATTCTCACCGTATTTTTAGGGTGCATTTTTGTGATTCCCCCCCCACATTTTTAGGGATATTTTTCAGGTTTTTTTGGGGTTTTTCACTCACCTGGGATTGGAGCTCGTGGCCCCCCCATCTGGCCCGGCCAGGGCTGCCCCGGGGGGGGGTGCAGGAGGGGCAATTGCCCCCCCCCACCCCCCAGGGCCTGATGGGGAGGGGGCAACAAAGCCTGGGGGGCCTGGGGGGGGCCCGGGGGGGGCTGAAGGTGATGCAGAGGCTGAGCCGGGGGGGGGACCCCACCCTGAGGCTGTGGGGGGACGGGGGGGGTCAGGGGGGCGCCCCAAAAATGGGAAATGCCAGCCCAGACCCCCCCCCAGAAATGAAAATTCCCCTCCCAGATCCCCCCTGAAAATTTTCAGTTCCTCCCCCCAAAATTCGTCCGGAAAAATCCCAAAAAATCCTTCAGAAAATCCCCAAAATTCCTCCAGAAAAATCCCCAAAATTCCTCCCAAAAAATCTCAGAAATTCCCCCAAAAAAACCTCCCAAAAAACTCCTCCAGAAAATCCCCAAAAATTCCTCCCCAGCCCCTCCCAAATTTTTAGAGCGCCCCCAAAAAAATTCAGCCCCAAACTCCTCCAAATAATCCCCCAAAATTCCTCCCAAAAATCCCCAAAAATTCCTCAAAAAATTCCTCCAAAAATCCCTCAAAATTCCTCCAAATACCCCTAAAAATTCCTCAAAAAAATCCCAAAAATTGCTCCCAAAAAATTCCTCCAAAAATCCCCAAAAATTCCTCCAGAAAATCCCCCCAAAATTCCAAAAAATTCTTCAAAGAATCCCAAAAAATTCCTGCAAAAAATCCTCAAAAAATCCCAAAAAATTCCTCCAAAAATCTCCAAAAAATCCTCCAGAAAATCCCAAAAATTCCTCCCAAACCCCTCCAACTTTTAGGCCCCCCCCAAAAAAAATTCCAGCCCCAAATTCCTCCAGAAAATCCCCCAAAATCCCAATTTTTAGAGCCCCCCAAAATCCCAATTTCCCCCCTTCAATAAATTATCTTGTGGGGTGGGGGTCCCTGATTTTTAGGGGGTCCCAATTTTGGGGGAAAATCTCAAATTTTGGGGATTTTTTGAGGTTTTTTGGGTGTTTTTTTGGGGATTTTTTTGGAGATTTTTGGGGCATTTTGGGGATTATTTTTGGGATTGTTTTTTGTGGTTTTTTGGGGTTTTTTTGAGTATTAATTTTGAGATTTTTTTTAGGATGTTTGGGGTTTTTTGGGGGCTAGTTTTGGAAATTTTTTGGGTCTTTTTGGGGATATTTTTGTGGGGTTTTTTTAGGAATTTTTGGGGGGATTTTTTGGGGATTTTTTTTGGGGTTCACTCACCGGCTGCTGGCTGAGCAGGAGGTTCTGAAGTTGGGGGTTGGCCCCTGGATTTTGCGGGAGCCAATTTTGAAGGAAAATCTCAAATTTTTGGGGATTTTTTGGGTTTTTTTGGGGATTTTTTTTGGGGTTTTATTGGGGTCTTTTTCAGAGATTTTTGGGATTTTTTCGGGGATTTTTGGGGGATTTTTTAAAATTTTTTCGGGGATTTTGGGGGATTTTTTGGGGATTTTTTTGGGATTTTTTTTGGGGTTCACTCACCGGCTGCTGGCTGAGCAGGAGGTTCTGAAGCTGGGGGTTGGCCCCTGGATTTTGCGGGAGCCAATTTTGGAGGAAAATCTCAAATTTTTTATGATTTTTTGGGGATTTTTTTTGGGATGTTTTTGGGGTTTTTTGGGGGAATTTTTTTGGGGGTTTTATTGGGGTCTTTTTCGGAGATTTTTGGGATTTTTTTCGGGGATTTTTGGGGGATTTTTTAAAATTTTTTGGGGGTTTTTGGGGGATTTTTTTGGGGTTCACTCACCGGCTGCTGGCTGAGCAGGAGGCTCCGAAGTTGGGGGTTGGCCCCCGGATTTTGGGGGCGCAGCAGAGCCCCCCCCCCGGCCTGGCTGGCTTGGGGGGGTCCAGCTTGGGGGGGTCCCGGATTTTGGGGGGCTGGGGGGGGTGCAGGGGCTGCAGGGGGGGCTTGGGGGGGTTGTGCTTGTTGTTGTTGCTGTTGTTGTTGCGCTCGGAGTTGTAACTGGGGAAAAAGAAAAAGGAGGTGTTGGAAAATCACCCCGAAAATGGAGATCCCCCCCTAAAATGTTCTAGGATCATAAAATGTTCAAAAAAACCCAAAATTTCATGCAGGATACCCTCTAAGCACCCAAAAAATCCTCAAAACCAGCTAAGAACACCCCAAAATCATCCAGGGTCCCCCCAAAATCATGCAGGAGCCCCAAAATAATCCCAAAATTCCTCCAACCCTGCCCCAAAACCCATCAAAAAAATCCCAGAATCATTCAGGAGTCCCCAAAATCAACCAGGGTCCCCCCAAAACTGATTCAGGATTCCCTCAAATCAACCCAAAATTCATCCAAGCCCACCCCTGACCCAGCCAAAAAATCCCAAAATCATTCAGGAGTCCCCAAACCCAACCAGGGTCCCCCCAAAATCCCCCAAAATTGATGCAGGACTCCCTTAAATCACCCCAAAATTCATCCAAGCCCACCCCAACCCATCCAAGAACCCCCCAAAATTATCCAGGAGTCCCCAAACCCAACCAGGGTTCCCCCAAAACTGATGAAGGATCCCCCAAATCATCTCAAAATTCATCCAAGTCCATCCCCAACCCATCCAGGAGCCCTCAAATCCCTCCAGGACCCCCTAAAATGTCCCAAAAACCCCAAAAATTTAAAAAAAAATCCCCCAGACCAGGCTCTGCTGTCGCTGCTGCTCCTCCATGATCCCGACCTGTGCCAGGCCTGGGCTCACCTGGGTGAGGGGACAGAGTCTAAATTCATCTCAAATTCCATAAAAAGCACACCAAATTCCTCAAAAATCATCTCCAATTCCATAAAAACCATCTCAAATTCCAAAAAAAAGCATCTCAAATTCCTCAAAAACCATCCCAAATTCCTCAAAAATCATTTCAAATGGAAATGTGAGGGGACAAAAAGGGTGGGAAACGTGAGGGGGAGAAAGGGCGGGAAAATGTGAGGGGGGAAAAAAAGGGTGGTAAATGTGAGGCGAAAAAGCTGGAAAAAAAGGAAAAAAAAGCTGAAAAAGGGGCTGAAAACAGGAGAAGGAGGACAGGAAACAGGTAGGGACAAAAAGGAGATGTGAGGGGGAAAAGAGTGGGAAATGTGAGGGGAGAAAACGTGGGAAATGTGAGGGGGACAAGGCAAGCATGAGGGGAGAAAAGGGCGGGAAGTGTGAGGGGAGAAAAAGGGTGGGAAACGTGAGGGGGAAAAGCTGAAAAAAAAAAAGAAAAAAAAGCTGAAAAAAGGGCTGAAAACATAGGAGGAGACGGAAGGCAGGAAACAGGTAGGGATGAAAAGGAGATCTGAGGGGAAAAGGAGTGAGAAATGTGAGGGGAGAAAAAGTGGGAAATGTGAGGGGAAAAGGGAAACGTGAGGGGAAAAGGGAGGAAAATGTGAGGGGGAAAGAAGAGGAAACGTGAAGGGAAAAAAGAGTAGAAAATATGAGGGGGAAAAGGGTGGGAAATGTAAAGGGGAAAAGGGTGGGAAATGTGAGGGAAAAAAGGAAATGTGAGGGGAGAAAAGGACAAGAAACATGAGGTGAAAAAGGGCAGGAAACATGAGATGAAAGAGGAGGGAAAAGTGAGGGGAATAAGGGGGGAAACATGAGGGGAAAAAGGGTGGGAAACGTGAGGGGGTAAAAGGAAACATGAGGGAGAAAAAGGGGGAAAATGTGAGGAGAAAAAGAATGGAAAACGTCAGAAAAAAAAGACAGGAAAAAAGGCTGAAAACTTGAAGAAAGAAGGCAAGAAACAGGTAGGAACAAAAAGGCGGGAGATGCGAAAAAATCCAACCAGGATTTTTGCCACAAAAATCACTCAAAATCCCACAAAAACCATCCCAAATGGAGACGTGAGGGGAGAAGAGGGTGGGAAATGTGAGGGGAAAAAGAGTGGGAAACGTGAGAGGAAAAAGGCGAAAATGTGAGGGGGAAAAAGGAAATGTGAGGGGGGAAAATGGGGGAAAAATGTGAGGGAGAAAAGAATGGGAAATGTGAGGAGAAAAAGGGAAATGTGAGGAGAGAAAAGGGAGGGAAACGTGAAGGAGAAAAGATCAGAAAACATGAGGAAAAAAAGGACAGGAAACAAAGTTGAAAACATAAGAAGAGAAAATCCCACAGAAACCACCCCAAATCCCACCAAAAACCACCCCAAATCCCACAAAAACTACCCCAAATCCCAAAAAAACCACCTAAAATCCCACAAAAACCACCCCAAATCCCACATAAATTACCTCAAATCCCACAAAATTGATTTTAAATCCCACAAAAACCACTTGAAACTCCCCCTTACCTGCGGCTGCACCCCAGATGTCACAGGGAGGGTCCCCGGCTGCTTAGGCAGGAATGGGGGAGCCCCAGGAACAGGAGCTGAACCCCCCAACTGTGGGAACAGGAAAATTTGGGGGATTTAGGGACAGCAGAAAAACCCCAAAAATATTGAGGGGCAGGAATGAGCCCCAAGAAAGGGATGGGGGCGTTGGGGGGGGGGAGAAAAACCCCACAAAATGGAGCATCAAAAATATTCCCAAAATGGGATCTGGGAGGTAATTGGGGGAATCAACCCACAAAGGGTTAAAAAGGATTTTAAGAAATGGGATTTGGTGGGGTTAAAAGGGGGTTAAAAGGGGGGGAAATGGGGTTTAGGGGGTTCTCAGGAGGCCCAGGTCCTCATGGCAGGCCTCTGTGTCGATCTGAGGAGAAAATGGGGTTAAAAATGGGAAAAATTGATAAAATTGGGATTAAAAATGAAAAAAATGGGGGAAAATGGATAAAAATTTAAAAAAAAAAAAGGGATTTGGGATGTTAAAATGGGATTAAAGAAGAAAAATGGGGTTTAGGGGGTTCTCAGGAGGCCCAGGTCCTCATGCTAGGCCTCTGTGTCGATCTGAGGAGAAAATGGGGTTAAAATGGGAAAAAAAGGGATTAAAAATGAAAAAAAAAGGGAAAAATAAGTAAAAATTAGTAAAATAATGGGATTTGGGGTGTTAAAATTAGGTTTAAAGGGGAAAATGGGGTTTAGAGGGGTCTCAGGAGGCCCAGGTCCTCATGGTAGGCCTTGTCCTTGATCTGAGGAGAAAATGGAGTTAAACATGGGAAAAATAGATAAAAATGGGTAAAAATAGGTAAAAGAATGGGGTTTGAAGGTATTAAAATGGAATTTAATGAGAAAAAATTTGGGTTAAAGGGGGAAAAATGGGGTGTAGGAGTCCCAGGTGGCCCAGGCCAAAGCCCAGGACCTCCTGGTAGGGCCTCTTCTTTCCTCTGAGGGGAAAATGGAGTTAAAAATGGGAAAAATAGATAAAAATGGGATTAAAAATGAGAAGAAAAGGGGAAAAAAGGTAAAAATTAGTAAAAGAATGGGATTTGGGGTGTTAAAATTAGGTTAAAGGGGAAAAATGGGGTTTAGGGGTCCTAGGTCAAAGCCATCTTGATAAGTGTCCTCCTCAATCTGAGGAGAAAATGGGATTAAAAATGGGAAAAACTGAGAAAAAAGAGAGAAAAATGAGATTTACGAGGGGTTAAAGGGAAAAAAAAGGGGGTTTGGGGGGGGTTAAAATGGGATTAAAAGGGGAAAATTCCACCAAAAAGGGATCTGGAAGGGATGGATGAGCTCTGTAGGATTTTGGGGTATTTTGGGGGGGCTCTTGGGATATTTTGGGTATTTTGGGGTGTTTTGGGATTTTTTGAGATATTTTGGGATGTTTTTCAGGTATTTTGGGATTTTTGGTGTATTTTGGGGTGATTTTGGGGTATTTTGAGGTGTTTTGGGGTATTTTGGGTATTTATGTGGTATTTTTTGGTATCTTGAGGCATTTTTGGGGTATTTTGGGGTATTTTGTGGTGTTTTTTGATATTTTTGGCTATTTGGGGGTGGTTTTGAGGTCTTTTGAGGGTATTTGGGGACTTTTTGGGGTATTTTGGGGTGTTTTTGGGCCTCACCCCACGCTGCTGGTCCATCTTGTGCTGCTGCACCTGCTTGTGGTTGGTGATGACCTGGCGGATGCCGTTGACGAAGCCGCTCTGGTCGTTGGGGATCAAACCCATGAAAATTTTCTTTTTGGACGAGTAGAGGAGCATCAAAACCCGAACCTCGCACGGGGCCGTGTGAGGGAAGTGCACGCAGCCGGCCTGGGTCAGGGAATGGCAAAAAAATGTCACAAAATGGCACCAAAACGGCACCAAAATGTCATAAAACGGTGACAAAACGTCATAAAATGGTGACAAAATGTCATGAAATGGCAACAAAATGGCATAAAATGATGGCAAAAGGGCACCAGAATGGTGCTAAAATGGGACCTGAACGGGACCAAAATGGCACCAAAATGGTAAAAAAGTGGCGCAAAAATGGAATGAAAAATGGCACCAAGACATCATAAAATGGGACCAGAATGGCACCAAAATGGTGCCAAAGTGGAACCAAAATGGTATCAAAATGGTGCCAGAATGGGACTAAAATGGCAGCAAAATGATACCAAAATGTCATAAAATGGCATCAAAATGGCACCAAAATGGAGCAAAAATAGGACCAAAATGGTACAAAAATTATACCAAAATGGCTCCCAAAATGGCACCAAAATGGAACCAAAATGTCATAAAAGGCACCCAAATGGCTCAAAAAGGCACCCAAAATGGCACCAGAATGGGACTATAATGGCAGCAAAATGGTGCAAAAATGGAACCAAAATGGAACCAGAATGGCTCCCAAAATGGCTCCAAATTGGTACCAAAATGGAACCAAAAAGGCACCAAAATGGGAGTAAAATAGCAACAAAACTGCACCAAAATGGAATCAAACTGGCATCAAAATTATACCAAAGTGGCTCCCAGAATGGTGCCAAATTGGCAACAAAATGGAACCAGAATGGTATGAAAATGGTACAAAAATGGCACCAAAATGGCATCAAAATGGTACCAGGATGGCATAAAAATGGCGCCAAAATGGAAACAAAATGGCGGCAGAATGGGACTAAAATGGAACAAAAGTGGCACCAAAATAGTACAAAAACGTCACCAAAATAGTACCAAAACGGAACGAAAATGGTACAAAAATGGCACCAGAATTGCGCCAAAATGGCACCACAACGGTATCAAAATGGTGCCAAAATGTCATTGAATTATGCCAAAATGGCACCAAAAATGGCCCCCAAATGGCTCCAAAATGGGACCAAAATGGCACCAGAATGGCTCTAAAATTACACAAGAATGGCAACAAAACAGCACCAAAATGGCATCAAAATGGTGCCAAAATGGCACCAAAAGGGGACCAAAATTTCACCAAAATGGCACCAAAAAGTCATAAAATGTCACCCAAAATGGCGCCAGAATGGTGCAAAAATAGAACCAAAATGGAACCAAAATGGAACCAAAATCCCTGAAGATTTTTGGTGTCCCTGAGGACAATTTTGGGGTCCCCAGGATAATCTTGGGGTCCCTGAGAACAATTTTGGTGTCCCCGAGATGATTTTGGGCTCTCTCCAGGTGATTTTTGGGTCTCTCCAGGTGGTTTTGATGTCCCTGAGGGCAATTTTGGGGTCCCAGAGATGATTTTGGGGTCCCTGGGATGATTTTGGGGTCCCTGGGGATGATTTCAGGTCTCTCCAGGTGATTTTTGGGGTCCTTGAGAACAATTTTGAGGATCCCTGGGGAGTTTTGGTGTCCCTGGGATGATTTTGGTGTTCCCGAGGATATTTTGGGCTCTCTCCAAGTGATTTTTGGGTCTCTCCAGATGATTTTGGGGTCCCTGAGGCCGATTTTGGGTTCCCTGGGATGATTTTGGGGTCCCAGAGATGATTTTGGTGTCCCTGAGATGATTTTGGGTTCCCTGGGATGATTTTGGGTTCCCTAAGCACAATTTTGGGTTCCCTGGGATGATTTTGGGTTCCCTGGGATGATTTTGGGTTCCCCGAGCACAATTTTGATGTGCCTGGGATGATTTTGGGGTGCCCAGGCCGATTTTGGGTTCCCTGGGATGATTTTGGTGTTCCCGAGGATATTTTGGGCTCTCTCCAGGTGATTTTTGGGTCTCTCCAAGGGGTTTTGGGGTCCCTGAGCACAATTTTGATGTCCCTGGGATGATTTTGGGTTCCCAGGGATGATTTTGGGGTCCTTGAGGCCGATTTTGGGTTCCCTGGGATGATTTTGGGTTCCCTGGGATGATTTTGGGGTCCCAGAGATGATTTTGGGTTCCCTGGGATGATTTTGGGGTCCCAGAGATGATTTTGGGGTCCCTGGGGATGGTTTTGGGGCGCTTACGAAGCCGTTGCCCATGATCCTGTAGAGCCCCTTGAGCGACTCCAGGTCTTTGTTGGTGAAGTGGAACTGAACCATGCGCGAGTTGCGGAACAGGGGGCCCAGCGTGGTCTGGGGGGCACAAAAAATGGGGGTCAGGATCACCCCAAAATCCTAAACCCCCCCCCCCCCCCCTAAATGTCACTTAAAAAACCTAAAATCCCACCAAAAAAATCCCACCAAAAAAAAATCCCCCAAATTTCGTAAAACCACCCCGAATTCCACAAAAGAAACGACCCCAAATCCCAAAAAACCCTAAAATGCCACTTAAGCAACCCCTAAATCACACAAACCACCCCAAAACGCCATCCAAGCCCCTAAAATCCCACTTCAAAAACCCCAAATCCCACCAAAAAACCCCAAAATCTCAGCACAAACCCCCCAAATCCCACAGAAATCCCCAAATCTCACAAAACCACCCCAAAATCCCACAAAAAAACCCCCAAATTCTACAAATCCCACCAGGAGCTGCTGGGGGATGAGCTGCATGATCAACTTTTGGGGCCACTGATCCGTTTTCCTGCCAGAAAATGGGAAAAAGGAAAAATTGGGGTGAATTTGGGATCCCCTCTGTTCCAGCACCCCAAAAGTTCCCAAATTTGCCCAAAATCCCCCAAATTTCACCCCAAAATCCCCCCAAAATCTCCTCCCATTCCAGTGAATTTTACCCCTTTTTCCACCCCAAAATCCCCCCAAATTCATCCCAAAATCCCCCAAATTTATCCCAAATCCCCCAAATTCGCCCCAAAGACCTCCAAGACCCCCTCAGGACCCCAAAAATGCCCCAAATTTGCCCAAAATGCCCCAAATTTCCCCCAAATTCCCCTTCCAAACCAGTGAATTTTTACCCCTTTTTCCACCCCAAATGACCCTAAAACCCCCCAAATCCCCCAAATTCATCCCAAAATCCCCCAAATTTTTCCCAAATTCCCCCTAATTTATCCCAAAGAACTTCAGAACCCCAAAAATTCCCAAATTTGCCCAAAATGCCCCCAAAAATCTCCTCCCATTCCAGTGAATTTTACCCCTTTTTACCCCCCCAAAATGACCTAAAAACCCCCCAAAATCCCCCCAAATTCATCCCAAAATCCCAAATTTATCCCAAAATCCCCCAAGACCCCCTCAGGACCCCAAAAATGCCCCAAATTTGCCCAAAATGCCCCAAATTTTCCCCAAATTCTCCTTCCAAACCAGTGAATTTTACCTCTTTTTAGCCCCAAAAATTGCCCTAAAACCCCCAAAAATCCCCCAAATTTCACCCAAAATCCCCCAAATTTCCCCCAAATTCACCCCAAAGACCCCCAGAACCCCAAAAATTCCCAAATTTTCCCCAAATTCTGCCCAAAATGACAAATTCTCCCCCCACACCAATGAACTTTTCCCCTTTTTACCATCTCAAAATTGCCCTAAAACCCCTAAAAATGCCCCAAATTTCACCCAAAATCCCCCAAATTTTTCCCTAAATTCACCCCAAAGACCCCCATAACCCCCAAAATTCCCCAAATTTTCCCAAAATTGCTCAAATTCTGCCCAAATCCCATTTCCAAACCAGCGAATTTTACCTCTTTTTAGCCCCCAAAAATTGCCCTAAAACCCCCCAAAATCCCCCAAATTCATCCCAAAATACCCCAAATTTATCCCAAATTCATCCTCAAAGACCCTCAAGACCCCCAAAATTCCCAAATTTTCCCAAAATCCCCCAAATTTTACCCAAATCCCACTTCCAAACCAGCGAATTTTACCTCTTTTTATCCCCCAAATTGCCCTAAAACCCCTCAAAATCCCCCAAATTTCACCCAAAATCCCCCAAATTTCCCCCAAATTCACCCCAAAACCCCCAAAATCCCCCAAATTTGCCCCAAAATGCCCCAAATTTTACCCAAATTCCCCTTCCAAACCAGTGAATTTTACCTTTTTTTACCCCCCCAAATTGCCCTAAAACCCCCCAAAATCCCCCAAATTTCACCCAAAATCCCCCAAATTCCCCCCAAACACCCCAAAACCCCAAAAATTCCCAAAATTCCCCAAATTCTGCCCAAACTGACAAGTTCTCGCCGGCGTTGACGTAGACCTGGCAGGGCAGGGAGCGCGTCAGCTTCGTGCTGGAATCCACCAGGGCGGGTTTGGGTTTCTGGGAATTTGGGGGTCCCCAAAATCATTTTGGGGCTCTGAGATCAAATTTGGGGTCCCCAGAAGGAATTTGGGGGCTCAGGGAAAAAATGGGGGGGTTTTGGGAGAGTTTGGGGGGAAATGGTGGGGTTGGGTGGGGAATGCAACGGGATTTTTGGGGTTGGAAATTGAATCAGAACTCCAGAAAAATCCCCAAAAAAGCACCAAAAAAATGCCCAAAGAAACCCCCCAAAAAAGCACAAAAAAATCCCACAAAAAAAAAAAAAAAAAAAAAAATCCCCCCCCCCCAAAAAAAAAACAAACCAAACCCCTCCCTCAAAAAAACCCCACAAAAAGCCCAAAAACTCCCCCCAAAAAACTCCAAAAAAGCCCTCAAAAAAATCCCCCAAAAACCCAAAAGAAACCCACAAAAAAGCCCCAAAAAAATCCCCCCCAAGAAACCAAAAAAACCCCAAAAACCCCCCAAAAAAACCCCCCAAAAACCCCCAAAAAACTCCCAAAAAACCCCAAAAAATCCCCCAAAAAAAACCCAAAAAAATCCCCCCCAAAAAATAAAAAGAAACAAATCCCCAAAAAACTCCAAAAAATCCCCCAAAAAACCAAAAACCCCACAAAAATGCCCCAAAAAAATCCCCCCAAAAAACCCCCAAAAACTCCCCCAAAAAAACCCCAAAACTCCCAAAAAACGCCCAAAAAAACCACAAAAAATCCCCAAAAATCCCCCCAGGACCCCCCAAACCCCCTCAAATTCCCCCCTAAAGACCCCAAAATCCCCCAGGACCCCCAAAATCCCCCCCAAAACCCCAAAATGTTCTCAAATCCCCCCCAAAAATCCCCGAAAAATTCCCCAAAAATCCCCCCAGAAACCCCCTAAATCTCCCCCAAGACCCCCAAAATCTCCCCTAAAGACCCCAAAATCCCAGAAAATTCCCCACAATCCCCCCCAGGACCCCCCAAAACCACCCAAAATCCCAAAGAAATCCCTGTAAAATCCCCCCAGGACCCCCCAAAATCCCCAAAAATCCCCCAAAATCCCCAAATTTCGCCCTGCTCACCTCCTGCCACTCGAGCACGCCGCTCCAGGCCAGCACTTTGTTCCCCAAAATCCCCCTGAGACCCCCCAAATTCCCCCCAAACCCCTCAAATTCCCCCCTAAAGACCCCCAAAAATCCCCCCAGGACCCCAAAAATCCCCCCCGAAACCCCAAAATCTTCTCAAATCTTCCCCAAAAATCCCAGAAAAATTCCCCAAAAATCCCCCCAGGACCCCCCAAATACCCTCAAATTCCCCCCAGGACCACCCAAAACCTCCCCGAAACCCCAAAAATCCCAGAAAAATTCCCCAAAAATCCCCCCGGGATCCCCCAAAATCCCCCAAAATCCCCAAATTTGCCCCGCTCACCTCCTGCCACTCGAGCACGCCGCTCCAGGCCAGCACTTTGTTCCCCAAAATGCCCCCAAATCCCCCCCAGGACCCCCCAAATCCCCCCAAAACCCCAAAATCTTCTCAAATCTCCCCCAAAAATCCCCCCAGGACCCCCCAAAACCACCCAAAATCCCCTCAAATTCCCCCCTAAAGGCACCAAAATCCCCCCCAGGACCCCCCCAAAACCCCAAAAATCCCAAAGAAATCCCCGTAAAATCCCTCCAGGACCCCCCAAAATTCCCAAAAATTCCCAAAACATTCCCAAAAATCCCCCAAAATTCCCAAATTCCCCCCCAAATTTGCCCCGCTCACCTCCTGCCACTCGAGCACGCCGCTCCAGGCCAGCACTTTGTTCCCCAAAATCCCCCCCAGGACCCCCAAAAACCTCCCCAAAACCCCAAAATCTTCTCAAATCTTCCCCAAAAATCCCCCAAAAATCCCCCTAAAATCCCCCCAGGACCCCCCAAAATCCCCAAAAATCCCCAAAAATTCCCAAATTCCCCCCAGATTTGCCCCGCTCACCTCCTGCCACTCGAGCACGCCGCTCCAGGCCAGCACTTTGTTCCCCACCGATTGTTGGGGTGCGCCCAGGGGGGGGCCCCCCCAATTGTGCGGCTGAACTTTGGGGGGGCCCCGAGCTGGGGGGGCCCCCGCTGCCCTGGGGGGGGGAGAAACAAAAAACATCACCCAGGGACCCCAAAAATCCCAAACTTTTACCTCAAAAAATGAACTTTTTCCCTCCCAAAATGGGATTTTACCCCCAAAAATCCCAACTTTTACCTCAAAAAATGAACTTTTTCCCTCCCAAAATGGGATTTTACCCCCAAAAATCCCAAACTTTACCTCAAAAAATGAACTTTTTCCCTCACAAAATGGGATTTTACCCCCAAAAATCCCAACTTTTACCTTAAAAAATCAACTTTTCCCTCCCAAAATGGGATTTGACCCCCCAAAATCTCAACTTTTACCTTAAAATCAACTTTTCCCTCCCAAAATGGGATTTGACCCTGAAAAATCCCAAACTTTACCTCAAAAAATGAACTTTTTCCCTCCCAAAATGGGATTTTACCCCCAAAAATCCCAAACTTTACCTCAAAAAATGAACTTTTTCCGTCACAAAATGGGATTTTACCCTGAAAAATCCCAAACTTTACCTCAAAAAATGAACTTTTTCCCTCCCAAAATGGGATTTGACCCCCCAAAATCCCAACTTTTACCTTAAAATCAACTTTTCCCTCCCAAAATGGGATTTGACCCTGAAAAATCCCAAACTTTACCTCAAAAAATGAACTTTTTCCCTCCGAAAATGGGATTTTACCCCCCAAAATCCCAAACTTTACCTCAAAAATTGAACTTTTTACCTCACAAAATGGGATTTTACCCTGAAAAATCCCAAACTTTACCTCAAAAAAAGAATTTTTTCCCTCACAAAATGGGATTTTACCCTGAAAAATCCCAAACTTTACCTCAAAAAATGAACTTTTTCCCTCCCAAAATGGGATTTGACCCCCAAAAATCCCAAACTTTACCTTAAAAAATGAATTTTGTCCCTCCCAAAATGGGATTTGACCCCAATCAGTTCAAATTTTCCTTCCCAAAATCAAATTTTACCCCACGAAAATCAAACTTTACCCCAAAAAAATCCGAATTTCACCCCAAAAAAATCCAAATTTCAACCCCAAAAAATCCAAATTTCACCACAAAAAATTCAAATTTCACCGCAAAAAATCCAAATTTCAACCCCAAAAAATCTAAATTTCAACCCCAAAAAAACCAAATTTCACCCCAAAAATTCAAATTTCACCGCAAAAAATTCAAATTCCACCCCAATAAATCAAATTTCAACCCCAAAAAATCCAAATTTCAACCCCAAAAAATCCAAATTTCACCGCAAAAAATCCAAATTTCACCCCCCAAAATGTTAAAATTTCACCACAAAAAATCCAAATTTCAACCCCAACAAATGAAATTTCAACCCCAAAAAAACCAAATTCCACCCCAAAAAAACCAAATTTCAACCCCAAAAAATCCAAATTTCACCCCAAAAATCCACATTCCACCCCAAAAATCCAAATTTCACCCCAAAAAACCCAAATTTCCTCCAATTCCCCCCGACTCACCAGGGCCGTCTGTCCCTGTCCCTGTGTCTGTCCCTGGGGGGGGGGAGGGGCCCCGGCCGGGCCCTGGGGGGGGCCCTTGGGGGGGGGGAGGGGCGCCAGGGGCGGGGCCGGCGGGGGGAGGGGCTGAGAGGGGGGCGGGGCCTGCGGGAAGGGGGGGAGGGGCTGGGGGGGCAGGGCGGGGACTGAAGGAAAACGAAAAATTTTAATTAATTTAACATCCAAAATCCGTTTAATTCCAGTTATAATGAATTTAATTCCACCCAAAATTAACGTAACTCCACCCATAATTATTTCAACCCACCCGTAATTATTTTAATTCCTCCCACAATTAAGTCCACCCATAATTATCTTAATTCCACCCATAATTAATTTAAATCCCCCCAAAATTATTTTAATCCCACCCATAATTATTTCAATCCATCCATAATTAAGTCCCCCATAATTATTTTAATCCCACCCATAATTATTTTAATCCACCCCATAATTATTTTAGACCCCCCCAATTATTTTAATTAATTAAAACCCCCTCTAATTAATGACTTCCCAATTAACCCCTCCTGCAATACCCCCAACAACCGCCAGATGGCAGCGCCCAATTCCCAACCCTCCCTGCGCCCCCTCCCCAAATTTTGGGGTTCCCTTGGTGAGGAAACCTCCCCCAAAATCACCCCCCCAAATTAAGGACCCCCTAATTAACTCTTCCAATTAAATTCCTCCTAATTAAACCCCCCTAATTAATTTAAACCCCTCAATTCATGACCCCCAACAACCTCCAGATGGCAGCGCCCCCTCCCCAAATTTTGGGGTTCCCTTGGTGACCAACCCCCAAAATCACCCCCCCCAATTTAAGGACCCCCCAATTAACCCATCCAATTAATTAAAACCTCCTCAATCAATTAAAATCCCCCCAATTAATTAAAACTTCCCAATTAACCGCTCCTGCAATACCCCCAACAACCGCCAGATGGCAGCGCCCAATTCCCAACCCTCCCCGCGCCCCCCTCCCCAGATTTTGGGGTTCCTCTGGTGGGCAACCCCCCCCAAATCACCCCCCAATTAATTAAAGACCCCCCAATTAATTAAAACCCCCTAATTAACCCCCCTTTATTAATGAACTCCCAATTAACCCCTCCTGCAATACCCCCAACAACCGCCAGACGGCAGCGCCCCCTCCCCAACCCTCCCTGCGCCCCCTCCCCAAATTTTGGGGTTCCCTTGATGAGGAAACCCCCCCAAAATCACCCCCCCAAATTAAGGACCGCCTAATTAATCTACCCAATTAATTAAAACCTCCCCAATTAATTCGACTCTTAATTATTGACCCCCCTAATTAACCCCTCCTGCAATACCCCCAACAACCGCCAGATGGCAGCGCCCCCTCCCCAACGCTCCCTGCGCCCCCTCCCCAAATTCCAGCGCCCCCTCCCCAGATTTTGGGGTTCCCCCGATTTGGGGGCACCCCGGGGGTCGCGGGGGGGTCCCCCCAAACTCACAGCGCCCCGCGAGGCTCTTCTGGCTCTTGGCAGCCTCCACGGCCGACTGAGCCGCGGCCTGGGCGGCGTTCAGAGCTCCGGCTGGGGGCACCTTGAATTTTATTTGGGGGGGGTCAGAAAGGTTTTGGGGAGCTCCCGACCCCCCTAAAATCACCCCAAAACCCTCGGGGTTACCTGGTAAGGTTGAGGTCCCGGTGGGGGGCGGCTGGGGGGGGCGCTGGGGGCAGTTGGGGGGCGCTGGGGGGCAGCTGGGGGGCGGCCACGGCGCTTTTGGGGGGCAGCGAGGAGGAGGAGCCGCCGGTGCTGCCTGGGGAAAAGGGGGGGCAGAAAATAAAGGGGGTGGGGGCACCCCCAGGTATGAGGGGACCCCAAAATTAGCGTGGGGAGGGGGGGGGTGTCGGCAGGGTTGGGGGGTGCAACCAAAACGGCTCAAATTTGCCTTCAAATGGCCAAAATTGCGACCAAAATGGTCCCAAATTCTGTCCAAAATGGCCCCAAAATGGCCCCAAATTTATCCTAAAATGGCCCCAAAATTCACCCAAAATGGCCCCAAAAGTCCCCAACACCCCCAATGTCCCCAATCTCCCAAATGTCCCCAAATCCTCCCAATGTCCCCAATTCCCCCCAGTGTCCCCAATGTCCCCATTGTCACCTGGCAGTGCCACCCCCTGACCAGCACCATGTGCCACGGGTCCTACCCCCAATGTCCCCATTGCCCCCAATGTCCCCATTGCCCCCAATGTCCCCAATGTCCCCAATGTCCCAATGTCCCCAGAGTGTCCCCAATGTCCCCACCTGGCAGTGCCACCCCCCTGACGAGCACCATGTGCCGCGGGTCCTACCCCCAGTGTCCCCAATGTCCCCAGTGTCCCCAGAGTGTCCCCATTGTCACCTGGCAGTGCCACCCCCCTGACCAGCACCATGTGCCGCGGGTCCTGCCCCCATTGTCCCCATTGCCCCCAGTGTCCCCAATGTCCCCAATGCCCCCAATGTCCCCAATGTCCCCAATCCCCCAAATGTCCCCAATGCCCCCAATGTCCCCATTCCCCCCAGTGTCCCCAATCCCCCCAATGTCCCCAATCCCCCCAATGTCCCCAGTGTCCCCAATGTCCCCGAATGTCCCCATTGCCCCCAATGTCCCCAATGTCCCCAATGTCCCAATGTCCCCATTGCCCCCAACCCCCCCAATGTCCCCAGAGTGTCCCCATGTCCCCACCTGGCAGTGCCACCCCCCTGACGAGCACCATGTGCCGCGGGTCCTGCCCGCACTCTTTGCCCTGGGGGGGCTCCAGGCTGCCGGGGGGGGCTCCCTTCTCGAAGAGCGCCCGCAGCGCCGGCAGCTTCCGCGGGGCCACCACCGAGAAATGGATCCCGCGCTGCGGAAAGACAGAGCGGGAAAGGCTCAGACACCCCCAAAACAGCTCCAGGAAAGCTTTAAAAATGAACTAAAAAATCCCCACAAAAAACCCTAAAAAAAACCCCACTAAAAAATCACAAAAATCCCCCCAAAAAACCCTGAAAAACCCCCACTAAAAAATCACAAAAATCCCCCAAAAAACCCTAAAAAAAACCCCACTAAAAAATCACAAAAATCCCCCAAAAAACCCTAAAAAAAAAACACTAAAAAATCACAAAAATCCCCCCAAAAAACCCTGAAAAACCCCCACTAAAAAATCACAAAAATCCCCCAAAAAACCCTAAAAAAAACCCCACTAAAAAATCACAAAAATCCCCCAAAAAACCCTAAAAAAAACCCCACTAAAAAATCACAAAAATCCCCCAAAAAACCCTAAAAAAAACCCACTAAAAAATCACAAAAATCCCCCCAAAAAACCCTAAAAAAACCCCATTAAAAAATCACAAAAATCCCCCAAAAACCCCTAAAAAAAACCCCACTAAAAAATCACAAAAATCCCCCAAAAAATCCTAAAAAAACCCCACTAAAAAATCACAAAAATCCCCCAAAAAACCCTAAAAAAAACCCACTAAAAAATCACAAAAATCCCCCCAAAAAACCCTAAAAAAACCCCACTAAAAAATAACAAAAATCCCCCCAAAAAACCCTGAAAAAACCCCACTAAAAATGAACAAAAATCCCCCAAAAAACCCTAAAAAAAAACCACTAAAAAATCACAAAAATCCCCCAAAAAACCCTAAAAAAAACCCCACTAAAAAATCACAAAAATCCCCCAAAAAACCCTAAAAAAAAAACCCACTAAAAAATCACAAAAATCCCCCCAAAAAACCCTAAAAAAACCCCACTAAAAAATCACAAAAATCCCCCAAAAAACCCTAAAAAAAACCCACTAAAAATCACAAAAATCCCCCAAAAAACCCTAAAAAAAACCCACTAAAAAATCACAAAAATCCCCCAAAAAACCCTAAAAAAAAAACCCACTAAAAAATCACAAAAATCCCTCAAAAAACAATAAAAAAAACCCCACTAAAAAATCACAAAAATCCCCCAAAAAACCCCAAATCTCCCCAAAGCCCCCTAAAAAACCTCCCAAATAAAGGCAAAAAAAACCCAAAAAAAATCACATTAAAACCCCCAATAAATGCAAAACAAAAAAAAAAAGCCCAAAACACCCCTCAAAAAAACCCCAAATATTCCTAAAAATTCCCAAAACCCTAAATTTGCCCCAAAATCCCCAAAATTTGCCCAAAATTGTGGAATTTTGCCCCAAACCTCAGCGATCCTCTGCACCAGGCTCTCGGTGCTGTAGCCCGAGTACGTGGTGCTCTCCACGGCGGGCAGCAGGTACGGGGGGGAGTTACAGATCAGCACACAAACCTTGTGGGTCTGGCCTCTGAAAACACAAAAAATAGCCAAAAATATCATTTAGAATTCATACATTTCTAGAGAAAGTTTTCCAAAAAAAATCCACCCAAAAAAACCAAAATATCCCCAAAATATTCAGAAATTCCCATTAAAAACTCCCCCCAAAAATCCACCCCAAAACATTTATAAACTCCTATAAAATAACTCAAAAAAAACTCCAAAATAACTCAAAAATATTTAAAAATTTCTATAAAATAGTTTCTCAAAAATCCACACAAAAAAACCCCAAAAATCCCCCAAAAAATCCCCAAAAACTGGCGGGCAGCAGGTACGGGGGGAAGTTACAGATCAGCACACAAACCTTGTGGGTCTGGCCTCTAAAAACACAAAAAATAGCCAAAAATATCATTTAGAATTCATACATTTCTAGAGAAGATTTTCCCAAAAAAATCCACCCAAAAAAACAAAAAAAAACCCCAAAATATCCCCAAAATATTCACAAATTCCCATTAAAAACTCCCCCAAAAAATCCACCCCAAAAGTCCCAAAAACATTTATAAATGCCTATAAAATAACTTAAAAAAAAAACCAAAATAACCCAAAAATATTTATAAATTTCTATAAAATAGTTTCTCAAAAAATCCACACAAAAAAACCCCAAAAATCCCAAAAAAGAAACCCAAAAAATCCCCAAAATATTCACAAATTCCCATTAAAAACTCCCCCAAAAAATCCACCCCAAAAATCCCAAAAACACTTATAAATGCCTATAAAATAACTTCAAAAAAAACCAAAATAACTCAAAAATATTTAAAAATTTCTATAAAATAGTTTCTCAAAAATCCACACAAAAAAACCCCAAAAATCCCCCAAAAAATCCCCAAAAACTGGCGGGCAGCAGGTACGGGGGGGAGTTACAGATCAGCACACAAACCTTGTGGGTCTGGCCTCTAAAAACACAAAAAATAACCAAAAATATCATTTAGAATTCATAGATTTCTAGAGAAGATTTTCCAAAAAAAATCCACCCAAAAAAACAAAAAAAAAAACCAAAATATCCCCAAAATATTCACAAATTCCCATTAAAAACTCCCCCAAAAAATCCACCCCAAAAGTCCCAAAAACATTTATAAATGCCTATAAAATAACTTAAAAAAAAAACCAAAATAACCCAAAAATATTTATAAATTTCTATAAAATAGTTTCTCAAAAAATCCACACAAAAAAACCCCAAAAATCCCAAAAAAGAAACCCAAAAAATCCCCAAAATATTCACAAATTCCCATTAAAAACTCCCCCAAAAAATCCACCCCAAAAATCCCAAAAACACTTATAAATGCCTATAAAATAACTTCAAAAAAAACCAAAATAACTCAAAAATATTTAAAAATTTCTATAAAATAGTTTCTCAAAAATCCACACAAAAAAACCCCAAAAATCCCCCAAAAAATCCCCAAAAACTGGCGGGCAGCAGGTACGGGGGGGAGTTACAGATCAGCACACAAACCTTGTGGGTCTGGCCTCTAAAAACACAAAAAATAGCCAAAAATATCATTTAGAATTCATACATTTCTAGAGAAGATTTTCCAAAAAAAATCCACCCAAAAAAACCAAAAAAAAAACCAAAATATCCCCAAAATATTCACAAATTCCCATTAAAAACTCCCCCCAAAAATCCACCCCAAAACATTTATAAACTCCTATAAAATAACTCAAAAAAAACCCCAAAATAACCCAAAAATATTTAAAAATTTCTCTAAAATAGTTTCTCAAAAATCCACCCCAAAAACCCCCCAAAATTTCCCACAAATATTCACAAATTCCCATTAAAAACTCCCCCAAAAAATCCCCAAAAAAATCCCCAAAAGATCCCAACAAATCCCCCAAAAATCCCCCCAAAAATCCCAAAAAAAATCCCCAAAAAATCCCCAAAAATCCCCAAAAAATCCCCAAAAATCCCCAAAAAATCCCCAAAAAATCCCCAAAAATCCCAGAAAAATCCCCAAAAATCCCAGATAAAAACCCCAAAATTCCCCCCCAAAATCCCAAATCCCTCCCAAACCCTAAAAAGCCCCAAAAACCCCCAAAAATGGAATTTTTCTCACATTTGCTCCCTCATTTTCTTGAAGTCGTCGAAGAGCTGCAGGGCGGTGCTGAGCCCCGAACCCCCCCATAAAAACCCCAATAAAAATCCCAAACCAAAACCCACAGAACCCCAAAAAAACCCAAATAAAAATCCCCAAAAATCCCCAAAAACCCAAAACCCCAAAAAGCCTCTAAAAGCCCCAAAAAAACCCAATAAAAATCCCCAAAAAATGAAAATAAAAATCCCCAAAAAATGAAAAAAAACCCCACAAAAAACTCAAAAAAATCCCCAAAAATCCCAGAAAAATCCCCTGAAAAACCCCAAAAATCCCAGAAAAAAAAACCAAAAAAACCCCAAAATTGCCTCAAAAATCCCAAATCCCTTCCCAACCCTAAAACCCCCCAAAAACCCCAAAAATGGAATTTTTCTCACATTTGCTCCCTCATTTTCTTGAAGTCGTCGAAGAGCTGCAGGGCGGTGCTGAGCCCCTCGGCGATCAGGCTGCAGCTCTCCCCTCCCCCCCCCACGAACCTGAGGCAAATTTGGGGAAATTTTGGGGGGTTCAGACCCCAAACCCCCCCAAAAAATCCCCAAAAATTCCTAAAATGTTTTTACCCCAAAAAAATCGGGCTTTGGTGGGGTTCAATGGGTTAAAATTGGATTTTTTCCCCAATTTTTCCCCCTTTTTATCCCATTTTTCCACCAATTTCCCCCCCATTTTTGCCTCATTTTTTCCGCCAAATTCCAATTTTTTCCCCAATTTTTTCTGATTTTTTCCTCCGTTTTTTCCCCAATATTTTCTGATTTTTTCCTCGTTTTCCCCCATTTTCCCTTATTTTTCCCACCTTTCCCAATTTTCCCCAAATTTTGGAAGATTTTTCTCATTTTTTCCACTTCTCCCAATTTTCCCCATTTTGCCCTAATATCCCCCATTTTCCCCATATCTTCCTTATTTTTCCTCAATTTTCCCACTTTCTCACAAATTCCCCAAATTCTCCATTTCTCCCCCCATTTGTTCCAAATTCCAATTCTCACCCCAAAACTTTTTTTTTTTTCCAAAATCCCCATTTTTCCTCCATTTTTTCACCAAAATTCCCAAATTTTTTGCCCAAAATTCACATTTTTTCCCAATTTTTGCCCTTTCCCCTCTCACTGGATGCTGTTCAGCCAGGTCAGCACCTCATAGGATGCCCCAAAATTCTCATTTTCCTCCCATTTTCCCCATTTTTTCACCAAAATTTCAATTTTTTTCCCATTTTTTCCCCCAAAATTTCCATTTTTCCCCTCACTGGATCCTGTCCAGCCAAGTGAGGAACTCCTAAAACCCCAAAATCTCCATTTTCCCCCTCATTTTTCTCCATTTTATGCCCATTTTTTGCCATATTTTCCCCATTTTTTGTCATATTTTCCCCATTTTTTCACCGTTTTTCACCATTTTTTCACCAAAATTTCCATTTTTTTCCCATTTTTCCCCCCAAAATTTGCATTTCCCCTCACTGGATGCTGTCCAGCCAGGTGAGGAACTCCCAGGCGCTGCTGGTGGGCGCGTGGCACTGCACGTACGACTCGGGGGCGCAGTCCACGGTGTTGAACACCACCAGGCTGTACTGCGTGCCTCCAAACTGAGAAAACCAATGAAAATTGAATTAAAAATTAATCAAAATTAATTAAAATATCAGTAAAGTTAAATTAGGTCAGGTTAAAGTATCGTTAAAATAAAAATAAGTAGAATTAAATTGAATATAATGTACAATCGACGGTGTTGAACACCAGCAGGCTGGACTGGGTGCCTCCAAACTAATCAAAATATAACTAAAATTAAATAGAATTAATTAAAATGAAATTAAAGTTAAGTTAAATTGGGCTGAAGTGTCATTAAAATATAAATAAATACAATTAAATTCAATATAATGTATAGTCGGCAGTGTTGAACACCACCAGGCTGTACTGGGTGCCTCCAAACTGAGAAAATTAATGAAAATTGAATTAAAAATTAATTAAAATTAACTGAAATTAATTAAATTTTAATAAGCACTTAATTAACAAGTCATTAAATATAAATACATCTAGTTAAACCAAATATATTATCCACTGTGTTGAACGCCACCAGGCTGTACTGGGTGCCCCCAAACAAAATTAAAATTAAATTAAATTAAATATAAAACAGAAATAAAATTCATTAAAATTAATTATAAGTGAAATTAAATATAAAAATAACCCAGCTAAGTGAATTAAAACATAAATAAAATTTAAAATATAAATAAACATAAAATGAAATTATTTGTATTATGTCAAATTAAATAACCAGCAGAGTGGACCAGATGCCACCAAACTGGAAAAATTAAAGACACAAAATATAAATAATAAAAGTAAAATAAAACGAAATGAAATGAAATAAAATAAAATAAACAAAAACAAAATAAAAATAAAAATAAAATAAATTCCTACTCACATCTCCCCCAAAGTCGGTCTCGGCGGGGGGGCCCCCATTGAAATACCTGGGAGAGACAGAGGGGGGAAATTGGGGGGTCCTGAGGGGATTTGGGGGGTCCTGAGGGGATTTGGGGGGATTTTGAGGTTTTTTGAGGGATTTAGGGGGAATTTTGGGGGTCCTGAAGGGTTGTTGGGGGGTTTTGGGGGGTTCTGGGAGGGTTTTGGGGGCTCCAGGGGTGGATTTTGGGGGGGTTTTGAGGGAATTTTGGGGGTCCCGAAGGTTTTGGGGGATTTGGGGGACTCTGAAAAGTTTTGGGGGGAATTTTGAGGTTTATTGGGGGTCCTGAGGGCGTTGTGGGGCTCCCAGTGATTGATTTGAGGGGGGGTCCCACTGATTTTGAGGAAAAATCCCAACGATTTTCAGGGGGGCTCCCAATAATTTTGAGGGGGGGGTCCCGGCTAATTTGGGGAGGGGTCCCAGTGAGTTTTGAGAGGATTCCCCAGCGATTCTGAGGGGAAATCCCAGAGATTTTGAAAGAAAATCTCGGGGATTTTGAGGGGAAATCCCGATGATTTTCTGAGGGGAAACCGCGGCCGTTCTGAGGGGGGGTCCCCGATAACTTTAAGGGGGGAGTCCCAATAATTCTGAGCTTGTGTCTCAGCTAATTTGAGGGGAGGGGTCCCGGATAATTTGGGGAGGGGTCCTGATCGTTTTGAGGGGATTTTCTGGCGATTCTGAAGGGAAATCCCAGGAATTTTGAGGGGGAATTGCCGCCATTTTGAGGAGGGGTCCCAACGATTTTCTGAGGGGAATTCGCGGCCATTTTGGGGGGGGGACCCCGACAATTTTGAGGGGCGCTCCGGTTTAATTTGGGGAGGGGTCCCGGTTAATTTGGGAAGGGGTCCCAGTGAGTTTTGAGGGGATTTCCCGGCAATTTTTGAGGGGAAATCCCAGAGATTTTGAAAGAAAATCCCAGGGAGTTTGAGGGGAGATCCCGACGATTTTCTGAGGGGAATTCGCGACCATTTTGGGGGGGGGGTCCCGTTAATTTGAGGAGGGGTCCCGGTAATTTGGGGAGGGGTCCTGCTGATTGATTTGAGGGGGGTCCCGGTAATTTGGAGGGGATTTTCCGGCAATTTTTAAAAGAAAATCCCAGGAATTTTGAGGGGGGTGTCCCGATAACTTTCTGAGGGGAAATCCCAGAGATTCTGAGGGGAAATCGTGGCCATTTTGAGGGGGGGTCCCGGTTAATTTGGGGAGGGGTCCCGGATAGTTTTGAGGGGAAATTCCAGAGATTTTGAGGGGATTTTCTGGCAATTTTTGAGAGAAAATCCCAGGAATTTTGACGGGGGATCCCGACGATTTTCTGAGGGGAAATCCCAGGAATTTTGAGGGGAAATCGCGGCCATTTTGAGGGGGCGTCCCGATAACTTTGAGGGGCGCTCCAAATAATTTTGAGGGGGGGGTCCCAATGATTGATTTGAGGAGGGGTCCTGGTTAATTTGAGGAGATTTTCCGGCAATATTTTAAGAGAAAATCCCAAGAATTTTGAGGGGGGATCCCGACGATTTTCTGAGGGGAAATCCCAGAGATTCTGAGGGGAATTCGCGGCCATTTGGGGGGGGTCCCGTTAATTTGAGGACGGGTCCCAGTTAATTTGGGGAGGGGTCCTGGTGATTGATTTGAGGGCGGTCCCGGGAATTTTGAGATTTTCCGGCAATTTTTAAAAGAAAATCCCAGGAATTTTGAGGGGACATCCCGACGATTTTCTGAGGGGTAATCGTGGCCATTTTGAGGGGGGGTCCCGGCTAATGTGAGGCGCAGGTCCCGGTTAATTTGGGGAGGGGTCCCGGATAATTTTGAAGGGAAATCCCAGAGACTTTGAGGAGTTTTCCCGGCGATTTTTAAGAGAAAAGCCCAAGAATTTTGAGGGGAAATCCCAACGATTGTGAGGGAGGGTCCCGATAATTCTGAGGGGGGGTCCCATTAATTTGGGGAGGGGTCTCCCCCTCATTCTCACTCGATGGCGGGCAGCAGGTAATGCTTGCGCAGCGCCTCAAAGTACGGCCCGAGGTTTGCGGTGCCCTCGATGACGAACACGACATCGGCCACCATGGCGGGGGGCGCGGGGGGCTCCAGCGCGGGCACCACCATCGCCCCTCACCGAGGGGGGGGTCCGGAGGGCTCCGGTCCTGCGGGAGGACATTGAGGAGACCCCATACTCATTTCAAAACCAAAACGCAAATTTTCCCTCAGAAACACAAAATTTCCACCAGAACTTTCCAATTTTATCCCCCCAAACCCCCAAAAATCCACCCAGGACCCCTCCGTGCCCCCCCCACGCCCGCCCCGAGTCGGTACCGGCCGCTGCGCCCGCCGGACCGGAAGAGGGAAAGCCGGAAGTGCTTCCCTTCGCGTCCGCAATGAGTGGCGCATGCGCTGAGAAGAGGGAAACACGCGTTGCCGTGGTAACGGCAGAGCGGAGCCAATCAGAAGCGAGGAGGGCAAACCACGCCCCCCTCCTGCCTCGCTGTTGCCGTGGCAACCGCGCTTGGACCAATAGAGTTGCAGCAAAAGCCACGCCCCTAAAAGTGGTTGCTGAAGCAACAGCGCCTCGACCAATCGCGTTGCAGAGGAAGCCGCGCCTCTTCCGCCGTTGCCACAGCAACCGCCCTTGGACCAATGACGTTTCAGACAAAGCCACGCCTTTTCCGCCGTTACCACGACAACTGCGTCTCGACCAATCACGTTCCAGCTTAAACCCCGCCTCTTCCGGCGTTGCCGTGGCAACCGCGGCTCTCCCGTCGTGCCCTGCGCGGCCATGGCGGCCACGGGCGGGAACTGAGCGGAGGCCGCGGGGCCGGGGCTGAAAGGGTTAAAAGGGGCGTGGGTTTAATGTTTAAGGGGCGGGGCTTAAATGTTTAAGAGGCGTGGCTTAACGGGGTGTGGGGGATAAAAGGGGTGGGTGTGGCACGTGGGGGTGGGGCTTAAAGTGAGGGGCGTGGTTCAGAAAGGAAGCGGGCGTGTCCATGCTGGAAGATGACGTCACCCCCTGCCTGGTGGGCGTGGCCACCGCCAGCGGCCTCCCCTTGTTCTGCCGCCCGCCCCGCCCACAGGTAAAGCCACGCCCCCTTTAAGCCACACCCATTTTTAGGCACCACCCCTTTTCTGCGACCTCTGACCTCTTGGCCCCGCCCCCTCTGCCCCAGCTGCCGTTCTCATTGGTCGGGGCCCTGCACGGGGTGCGGCTCTTCGGGGCGGCGGCGGGGGCGGAGCTTCGGGAGGCGGCCACGCCCACTGCCAGCCTGGCCTGGGCTCAGTACGGCAACAGGTGAGGTCACACAGGGGTCACGGGGTCATGGGGGGGTCATGGGGTCATTTGGGGGTTGGGGGTCACCAAGGGGTCATGGGGAGGTCATGGAGGGGTCACTGGGGGGTCACAGGGTTAATTTTGGGGTCACAGGTCGTGGGGTGTTGGAGAGGTCATGGGAGGTCATGAAGGGGTCAGGGGGGTCACTGAGGGGTCACGAGGTCACTGGGGGGCCAGAGGATCATGGAGGGGTCACTGAGGGGTCATGGAGAGGTCATAAAGGGGTCACAGAGAGGTCAAGTTGGGGGTCATGTTGGGGTCAGGGGTCACACTGGTGTCATGGAGGGGTCACAGGGGTCATTTGGCATCATGGAGGGGTCAGGGGTCACGTTGGGGTCAGAGGTCACGCCGAGGTCACGCCCTCTCCCCTCCCCCAGCCTGACCCTGGTCGCTCTCAGCCCCTCCCCCGGCCCCGCCGGCCCCGCCCTCCAACGGATCCTCCAATCAGCACTCGGCACCCTGGTGAGAAACCACAACAGACCAGTACAGACCAGTATGGACCAGTTTAAACCTGTACAGACCAGTATAAGCCAGTATAGGCCAGCGTAAACCAGTACAGACCAGTACAGACCAGTTTAAACCAGTGCAGACCAGTAGAAATTGTACGGACCAGTATAGACCGGTATAGACCAGTAAGGACCAGTATAAACCAGTATAGGGCAGCATAAACCAGTACAGACCAGTATAAACCAGTATAGGGCAGTATAAACCAGTACAGACCAGTATAAACCAGTATAGGCCAGCATAAACCAGTACAGACCAGTATAAACCAGTCCAGACCAGTATGGACCCGTCCGGCTCCATTCCCTCCCCCCCCAGGCTGTTTGCCCCATCCCAGTACAGACCAGTACAGACCAGTACAGACCAGTACGGACCAGTGAGGCCCAGTGACCCCCATGGATCTCCCAGTTCATCCCAGTCCCTCCCAGTAAACCCCAGTGCCCTGCCCAGTGCTCCCGGTGTCCCCAGCCCCCATTCCCAGCCCATCCCAGTAGCTCCCAGTCCATCCCAGTTTGTCCCAGTATCCCCCAGCTCCATTCCCAGTACATCCCAGTTTCCCCAGGTGCTCATACTGGGACAGAAGGAGCTGCTGCCCCATTCCCAGTTTATCCCAGTCCATCCCAGTCCATCCCAGCCCCATCCCAGTCCATCCCAGTAGCCCCCAGTCCATCCCAGTCCATCCCAGTCCATCCCAGTCTATCCCAGTTTATCCCAGTATATCCCAGTACCCCCCAACCCCATTCCCAGTACATCCCAGTTTATCCCAGTATCCCCCAGCTCCATTCCCAGTCCATCCCAGTGTATCCCAATCCCTCCCAGCCCCATTCCCAGTATATCCCAGTTTATCCCAGTCCCTCCCAGTCCATCCCAGTATATCCCAGTTTATCCCAGTCCCTCCCAGTACCCCCAAGTCCATCCCAGCTCCATCCCAGTTTATCCCAGTATATCCCAGTACCCCCCAACCCCATTCCCAGTACATCCCAGTTTATCCCAGTCCCTCGCAGTCCCCCCCAGCCCCATTCCCAGTCCATCCCAGTATATCCCAGTATATCCCAGTCCCTCCCAGCCCCATTCCCAGTATATCCCAGTTTATCCCGGTCCCTCCCAGTCCATCCCAGTTTCCCCAGGTGCTCATACTGGGACAGGAGGAGCTGCTGCCCCATTCCCAGTTTATCCCAGTTTATCCCAGTCCCTCCCAGTCCATCCCAGTATATCCCAGTTTATCCCGGTCCATCCCAGTCCCTCCCAGTCCATCCCAGTTTCCCCAGGTGCTCATACTGGGACAGGAGGAGCTGCTGCCCATCCGGAACGTGGAGAGGCTGAAACGGGACCTGAGGGTGAACTGGGAGGGACTGGGAGGGAACTGGGAGGGAACTGGGAGCACTGGGAGGCGTCTGGGGTGAACTGGGACGTACTGGGATAGACTGGGAGGGACTGGGAGGGAACTGGGAGGGGATTAAGGGGGGAACTGGGATGTACTGGGATAGACTGGGAGGAACTGGGAGGGAACTGGGAGCACTGGGAGGCGTCTGGGGTGAACTGGGATGTACTGGGAGGGAACTGGGAGGGGATTAAGGGGGGAACTGGGACGTACTGGGATAGACTGGGAGCACTGGGAGGGGTTTAAAGGGGGAACTGGGGGGGAACTGGGACATACTGGGAGCACTGGGAGGGATTTGGGGAGGTCCTGGGTGGCATTTTGGGGGTTTTGGGGTGAATTTTGGGGCTTTTTTGGGGTGAATTTTGGGCCGTTTTGGGGTGAATTTTGGGGTGAATTTTTGGGGTGAATTTTGGGGGTTTTTGTGATCCCCCTCCGCCCCTCCCCCAGGTTTGTTTGGGGGGATTTTAGGGGTGAATTTTGGGGTTTTTGGGGTGAATTTTGGGGTTTTTGTGACCCCTCCTCTGCCCCTCCCCCAGGTTTGTTGTGGGGTGAATTTTGGGGGTTTTTGGGGTGAATTTTGGGGTTTTTGGGGTGGTTTTTGGGGGGAGATCTTGGGGGTTTTTGGGGTGAATTTTGGGGCGAATTTTGGGGTTTTTGTGACCCTGCCCCTCCCCCAGGGCTGTTTCCCCCTCCTGGATTCGCTGCTGCGGCCCCGCGGGGGGGGAGGGGAGGGGTGGGGGATGGGCGGGCCCTGCTGGCCCCTCCCCCCCGGGACCCCCCGCCAGGCGCTGCAGGTGAGGGACCCCCGAAAACCTCCCCAAAATAGGGATGGGACCCCCCAAAATATCCCCAAAATAACCCTGGGACCCCCAAAAATAAACCCAAATTAGAGATGAGACCCCCAAAAATAACCCTGGGACCCCCAAAATCCACCCTAGGACTCCAAATCCACCCCCAGGACCCCCAAAATGCCCCCAAAGCCGACCTAGGACCCCCAAAATCCTCCCAGGACCCCCAAAATCTCCACCGGGAGCCCCAAAATCCCCTCAAATCAACCCAGGACCCCCAAAAACCTCCCCAAGTCCACCCCAGGACCCCCAAAATCCCCCCCACATTTCCCTGGGACCCTCAAAATCCACCCCAAAATCCCCAAATCCCCCCCCCAAAATCCCAAAATTCCCCCAATATCCCCCCCAGGAACCCCAAATTCACCCCTGGGACGCCCAAAATCCATCCTGCGCCCCCCAAATTTTAGTGGCGACCCCTCCCCAAATTCCCCGACACCCCCCCCAGATTTGGGGCTGAACCCCCCAAAATTCCCCAAAATTTTAGCGGTGACCCCTCCCCAAATCCCCTCACATCCCCAAGACCCAAAACCCCCAAATTTTGAGGTTTTTTTCCCCAAATTTCCCCCAAATTTTGGGAGTGACCCCTCCCCAAATTCCCCCACATGCCCCCAACCCCAACCCCCCCAAATTTGGGGCTGAACCCCCAAAATTCTCCAAATTCCCCAGACCAAAAACCCTCCAAATTTCTCTGCCTTCCCCAAACCCAAACCTCCCAAATTTGGGGCTGAACCCCCCAAAATCCCCCAAAATTTCCCCAAATCCCCCAGACCCAAAACCCCCAAAATTTTGGGGCGATTCCCTCAAATCCCTCCGACCCAAAACCCCCAAAATTCGGGTGTGAACCCCCTAAATTTTCCCTGCATCCCCCATACCCAAAACTTCCAGATTTTGGGGAAAACTCCATCAAATCCCCCAAATTTCTCTGCATCCGCCAGACCCAAACCCCCCAAATTTTGGGAGTGACCCCTCCCCGAATTCCCCCACACCCCCCCAGCCCAAACGCCCCCAAATTTGGGGCCGAACCCCCCAAAATTCCCCATTTTCCCCTCCAGGAGCGGCTCCAGCGCTTCGCGGCCGCGGCCCAGACGGAGCTGGGCTGCCTGCTGTGCGCAGGGGGCGTGGCCTGGCTCGGCACCGCCCACTGGGGGGCGTTACCCGACGATGACTCCGCCCACCTGCGCGCGCTGCTGGCCACGCCCCCTCCGCCAGGGGGCGGCGCCGGGGTGGGCGTGGCCGCGCGTGACGTCGCCGTGTTCCTGCCCAATAGCAGCCCGAAGGTCAGGTCACGTGGTGCGGGGTGGGGTGAAGCCTTAAATGAGCCCGAAATGATCCCGAAATTAATCCTAAAATAGCCCTAAAATAACCCTAAAATAGCCCCAAAACCGACCCCAAATAAATGCTAACATGAGCCCAAAATAACCCTAAAATCACCCCAAAACTACCCCAAATTAACACTGAAATAGCCCCAAAATTACCCCAAATTTACCTTAAAATAAACCCAAAATCGACCCTCAAATAGCCCCTAAATTACCCCGAAAATAGCCCCAAATTTACCCCAAAATAACCCAAATTTAACCCCAAAATTACCCCAAACTGACCCTAAAATTGCCCCCAAAATTACCCCCAAATGACGCCAAAATTAACCCCCAATGACCCCAACCCTTAATGACCTAAAATAGCCCCAAAAATGACCCCAAATTAACCCCAAAATTATCCCCAAAATGATCCTTAATTGACCCTAAAATAGCCCCAAAATGGCCCCAAATGAACCCCAAAATGAGAACGAATTAACCCCAAACGAACCCAAAATTCCCCCCAATGTCCCAAATGTCCCAAATGTCCCCAAATGTCCCAAATGTCCCCAAATGTGCCAAATGTCCCCAATGTCCCAAATGTCCCCAAGTGTCCCCAATGTGCCAAATGTCCCCAAATGTCCCCAAATGTCCCAAATGTCCCAAATGTCCCCAAATGTCCCAAATGTCCCAAATGTCCCCAAATGTGCCAAATGTCCCCAATGTCCCAAATGTCCCCAAATGTGCCAAATGTCCCAAATGTCCCCAAATGTCCCAAATGTCCCAAATGACCCCAATGATCCCAAATGTCCCCAATCCCCCCAATGTCCCAAATGACCCCAATGTCCCAAATGCCCCAAATGTCCCCAATGTGCCAAATCTGCCAAATGTCCCCAAATGTCCCAAATGATCCCAAATGTCCCAAATGTCCCCAAATGTCCCAAATGACCCCAAAAATCCCCAATGTCCCAAATGTCCCCAAATGTCCCAAATGCCCCCAAATGATCCCAAATGCCCCAAATGTCCCCAATGTGCCAAATCTGCCAAATGTCCCCAAATGTCCCCAATGTCCCCAATCCCCCCAATGTCCCCAAATGTCCCAAATGTCCCAAATGACCCCAAAAATGACCCCAAAATTCCCCCAAAAGTCCCAAATTGCCCCAAATGTCCCCAAAATGTCCCGAATGTCCCAAATCTCGGGGTTTCAGCGCAGTTTCCCCTCCCCCCCAGGTGCCGCTGCGGCTGCTGTGGCTGCGGCTGCTGCCGGGGGTGGGGGCGGGGCTGCTGTGCGGGCCCCGCCCCTCGCTGCACCACGTGATCGGCCAGGTGAGACCCCAAAAACCCCAACGGGACCCCAAAAGGGACCCCGAACCCAAAACTGACCCCAAAGGCAGAGATGATCCCAAATGATCCCAAAGTGCCCCAAAACTGATCCCAAAACTGAACCCGAAACCCCAAAAGTGACCCCAAAACCCCAAATGTGACCCCAAAAGGGACCCCGAACCCACCGAGAACCCCAAAGGCAGAGATGATCCCAAAATGATCCCAAAGTGCCCCAAAATGTCCCCAAAACTGAACCCGAAACCCCAAAACTGAAACTGAAACCGACCCCAAACCCCCAAACGTGACCCCAAAACCCCAAATGTGACCCCAAAAGTGACCCCGAACCCACAAATAACCCCAAAGCCAGAGATGATCCCAAATGATCCCAAAGTGCCCCGAAACCGACCCCAAAACCAACCCCAAAACCCCAAACGGGACCCCAAAACCCCAAAATGACCCCAAAAGGGACCCTGAACCCACCAAGAATCCCAGAGCCAGAACTGACCCAAAATGATCCCAAAATGACCCCGAAACTGAACCTGAAACACCAAAACTGACCCAAAACCGACCCCAAAACCCCAAATGTGACCCCAGAATTGACCCGGAACCCACCAAGAACCCCAAAGCCAGAGATGATCCCAAAATGATCCCAAAGTGATCCCAAAGTGCCCCAAAATGACCCCAAAACTGAAACTGAAACCCCAAAATTGACCCCAAACCCACAAATAACCCCAAAGCCAGAAATGATCCCAAAATGCCCCAAAATGACCCAAAACTGACCCCAAAACCCCAAAAGTGACCCTGAACCCACCAAGAACCCCAAAGCCAGAACTGACCCAAAATGATCCCAAAGTGCCCCAAAATGACCCCAAAACTGACCCCGAAACCCCAAAAGTGACCCCGAACCCACAAATAACCCCAAAGCCAGAAATGATCCCAAAATGATCCCAAAATGCCCCAAAACTGAACCCGAAACCCCAAAACTGGCCCGAAACCGACCCCAAAACCCCAAACGTGACCCCAAAAGTGACCCCGAACCCACCAAGAACCCCAAAGGCAGAGATGATCCCAAATGATCCCAAAATGTCCCAAAATGACCCCGAAACTGAACCCGAAACCCCAAAAGTGACCCCGAACCCGCAAATAACTCCAAAGCCAGAACTGACCCAAAATGATCCCAAAGTGCCCCAAAATGACCCCGAAACCCCAAAACTGACCCCAAACCGATCCCAAAACCCCAAACGTGACCCCAAAACCCCAAATGTGACCCCAAAATCGGAATTATCCCAAAGTGACCCCAAAAGTGACCCCAAAGCCAAAACTGACCCTGAACCCACAAATAACCGCAAAGCCAAAACTGACCCAAAATGATCCCAAGGTGTCGCAAAGTGCCCCAAAACTGAACCCAAAACCCCAAAACTGACCAGAAACCGACCCCAAAACCCCAAACGTGACCCCAAAACCCCAAACGTGACCCCAAAATCCCAAATGTGACCCCAAAATCGGAATTATCCCAAAATGACCCCAAAAGTGACCCCGAACCCACAAATAACCCCAAAGCCAGAGATGATCCCAAAATGTCCCAAAGTGCCCCAAAATGCCCCAAAACTGACCCGAAACCGACCCCAAAACCCCAAATGTGGCCCCAAAATCCCAAATGTGACCCCAAAACCGACCTGAACCCAGAAATGATCCCAAACTGACCCCAAAAATGCCCCAAAATATCCCCCCCGAAACCCACCAAAACTGCCCCCAAACTGACCCCAAAATAACCCCCAAAATCCCAAAATAACCCCAAAAAAATCCCAAAACTGACCCCAAAAATAACCCCAAAATAACCCCAAAATAACCCCAAAACTTCCCCCCCCAAAAAACCCCAAAAAAACCACCCAAAATGCCCCAAAACAAAACCCTAAAAAACCCCGAAGTAACCCGCAAAATTAACCCCAAAAACCCCAAACTGCCCCAAAATAACCCTAAAAAACTCCAAATTAACCCGCAAAATTAACCCCCAAAAAAACCCCAAACTGCCCCAAAATAACCCCCAAAAAAACCCCAAAACTGCCCCAAAATAACCCTAAAAAACTCCAAATTAACCCGCAAAATTAACCCCCAAAAAAACCCCAAACTGCCCCAAAATAACCCCCAAAAAAACCCCAAAACTGCCCCAAAATAACCCTAAAAAACCCCAAAATAACCCGCAAAACTGCCCCCCAAAAAAACCCCAAATAACCCCAAATTCCTGGTGGGATTTTCTGGGGTCCTTCCCACCCCCAAAATCCCAATTTTTTCCCAAAAATCCCCAATTTTGCCCCAAATTTCCCAGCTGGTGCCGCAGTTTTGGTGTTCCATCCTGGACCCCAAAATAACCCCAAAGCTCTTCTAAAATAACCCCCAAAATTACCCCAAATTAACCCCCAAAGAACCCCAAAATTGCCCCAAAATAACCCCAAAATAATCCCAAAACTGCCCAAAAATCCCCCAAAACTGCCCCAAAATAACCCTAAAAATAACTCCCAAATAACCCCAAAATAACCCAAACACTACCCCAAAAAAACCCGAAAGTAACTCCCCAAAAACCCCAAATTATCCCAGAAAGAACCCCAAAAGTGCCCCCCAAAAAAACCCAAAAAACCCCAAAATAACCCCCCAAAAAATCGCAAAATTGACCCCAAAATAACCCAAAAAAAAAGCCGAAAATTGCCCCAAAATAACCCAAAAAACCCCAAATAACCCCAAATTCCTGGTGGGATTTTCTGGGGTCCTTCCCACCCCCAAAATCCCAATTTTTTCCCAAAAATCCCCAATTTTGCCCCAAATTTCCCAGCTCGTTCCCCAGTTTTGGGGCCCGGCCCTGGAGCAGCTGCGGGGCTGGGCCCGGCCCCGCCCCCCCCCGCTGCCCCCCGAGGTTCTGGGGTGAGTCCGGGGCACCCCCAAATCCGGGGGCGATTTTGGGGTGAAATCCCAAAAATTTGGGAGTTTGGGCGGGAAAAAGCCCCAAAATTTGGGGGTTTTGGGGTGAAAATCCCAAAATTTGGGGGGTTTGGGGGGGATTTTTTGGGGGGAAAACCCCCAAATTTGGGGGGAGTTTGGGGTGAGTCCGGGGCACCCCCAAATTCGGGGCGATTTTGGGGTGAAATCCCAAAATTTTGGGAGTTTGGGCGGGAAAAAGCCCCAAAATTTGGGGGTTTTGGGGTGAAAATCCCAAAATTTGGGGGGTTTGGGGAGGATTTTTGGGGGGAAAAACCCCAAATTTGGGGGGAGTTTGAGGTGAGTCTGGGGGGAGCCCGAAATTTGGAGGGGATTTTTGGGGTGAAAATCCCAAATTTGGGAGGTCTTGGGGGGAAGATCCCAAATTTTGGGGTTTTTGGGGAGAGTTTTGGGGAAAATCCCAATTTTTGAGGCATTTTGGGGGGGAATTTTGGGGTGAAATCCCAAAATTTGGGGGTCTTGGGGGGGATTTTTGGGGGAAACCCCCAAATTTGGGGAGATTTTTTAGGGGGAAACCCCAAATCTGGGGGGATTTTTGTGGTGAGTCCGGGGGGACCCCCAAATTCGGGGGGCATTTTGGGGTGAAATCCCAAAATCTTGAGAGTTAGGGCGGGAAAAATCCCCAAAATTTGGGGGGTTTTGGGGTGAAAATCCCAAAATTTGGGGGGTTTTGGGGGGATGTTTAGAGAGAAAACCCCAAATTTGGAGGGATTTTGGGGTGAAATCCTAAAATTTGGGGGTTTTGGGGGAGAAAATCCCAAAATTTGGAGGGTCTTGAGGGGATTTTTGGGGTGAAACCCCCAAATTTGGGAGGGAAAAAATCCCAAAATTTGGAGGTTTTGGGGTGGAAATCCCGAATTTTGGGGTAAAAATCCCGAATTTGGGGGGTCTTGCGGGAGTCTGGGGTGACCCCGAAATTTGGGGGGGAGTGTTGGGGTGAAATTCCAAAATTTTGGGAGTTTGGGGGGGAAAATCCCAAAATTTGGGGGTGTTGGGGAGATTTTTGGGGAGAAAACCCCAAATTTTGGGGGGAATTTTTAGGGAGAAAACCCCAAATTTGGGGGGTTTGGGGGGATTTTTGAGGTGAGTTCGGGGGGACCCCAAAATTTGGGGGGGTCTGAATTTGGGGAGGGGTCTTGGGGGGAATAACCCCAAAATTTGGGGGGGGGATTTTTGGGGGATTTTGGGTGGAATTTTTTGGGAGGAAACCCCAAAATTTGGGGGGTCCTGAGGGGGAAAAAAACCAAAATTTGGGGGGATTTTTGAGGAGAAAAGCCCAATTTTGGGGTTCTGGATTTGTGGGGGGATTTTGGGGGGTCTGGGGGGTTTTTTTGGGGGGGTTTTCCCCAAATTTTCCTTTCCCCTCCCCCCCCCAGGTACCTCCTGATCCATCGGGGGCGGAGCCAGAGCGGGATCGTCAAGGGGGCGGGGCCGGGTTGGTGACCCCAAAAATCCCCAAATTCACCCCAAAAATCCCCAAATTCACCCCAAAAATCCCCAAATTCACCCCAAATTATCCCAAATTCACCCCAAAATGTCCCAAATTCACCCCAAAAATCCCCAAATTCACCCCAAATTGTCCCAAAATCACCCCAAATTTCCCCATTTTTACCCAAAATTTTCCCCAAATTTCCCCATTTTTCCCCCAAATTTTCCCGATTTTCCCCCATTTTTCCCCCAAATTTTCCCAAAATTTCCCGATTTTTCCCCCAAATTTTCCCAAAATTTCCCGATTTTTCCCCATTTTCCCCCCAAATTTTCCCAAAATTTCCCCATTTTCCCCCATTTTTACCCCAAATTTTCCCAAAATTTCCCGATTTTCCCCCATTTTTACCCCAAATTTCCCCAAATCCCCCATTTTTACCCCAAATTTTCCCAAAATTTCCCGATTTTCCCCCATTTTTGCCGCCCAGCCGGGGCTCTGCCCCCCCAGCTCCGCCCCGAGGCCCTCAGGGAGCTCCGGACCCTCCTGGAACCCCAAATCTGCCCCAAAACGGGGGGCCAAGGTCAGGGGGACCCCAAAAATCCTTTGGGTTTTTTATTTATGGGGAGGGGGCGACCCCAAAAATATTTTGGGATTTTTTAGGGGGGAAAAGGTGAGAGGAGACCCCAAAAATAATTTGGGATTTTGGGGGGGGGGTTTAGGGTGAGTGAGGCACCCCAAAAATATTTTTTGGGATTTTTTTTTTTAGGGGTAGGGGGGACCCCAAAACTTTTCGTTGGGTTTTTTTGGGGGGTAAAGGTGAATGGGGCACCCCAAAAATCTTTCTGGGTTTTTTTTGAGTTTTTTTTGGGGGGAGTTTTGGGGTCTGTTGGGGGCTTTTTAATGGAATCTTGGGGTGTCTGGAAGTGGCCAAGGGGGAGGATTTGGGTTTTTTTCAGAGGGATTTTGGGGTGAATTTTGAGGATTTTTAGGGTTCAGGAGGGCACAAAATGGGGTTTTGGGGCTGAAATAATTTTGGGGTGCCCCCAGGACCCCATTGTGACACAATTGTGGGTCTCTAGGGGGGATATTTGGGGTTTTGGGGGTGACACAATTTTGGGGTGCCTCCAGGACCCCATTCTGTCACACTTGGGGGTCTCTAGGGGGGATATTTGGGGTTTTGGGGGCTGAAATAATTTTGGGGTGCCCCCAGGACCCCATCCTGACACACCTGGGGGGTCCCTAGAGGGGTCCCTATGGGGTTTTGGGGGCTGAAATAGTTTTGGGGTGCCCCCCAGGTCTCCACTGATGGACACAGGGTCCCTTTGGGGGGACACTTTGGGGTTTTGGGGGGCCAAAAGGAGCAGGCGGGGGTCGGTTTGGGGGTCACTTGGGGGGATTTGGGGGGTCCCTATGGGATTTTGGAGCTGAAATAATTTTGGGGTGTCCCCAGGACCTCATCCTGACATACTTGGGGGTCTCTAGGGGGGTTATTTGGGGTTTGGGGGCTGAAATAATTTTGGGGTGTCCCCAGGACCCCATTGTGACATACTTGGGGGTCTCTAGGGGGGTTATTTGGGGTTTTGGGGGTGATATAATTTTGGGGTGCCCCCAGGACCCCCCCTGAGGCCCAAGCTGTGCTACCTGGGGTCACTTTGGGGGTCCCTAGAGGGGTCACTATGAGGTGTCAGTTTGGGGGATTGCTTTGGGCGTCACTTTGGGGGTCCCTAGAGGGATCATTATGGGGTTTTGGGGCTGAAATACTTTTGGGGTGCCCCCAGGACCCCCCCAAATGAGGCCCAAACTCTGCTACCTGGGGACACTATGAGGGTCCCTAGAGGGGTCACTTTGGGGTGTCACTTTGGGGGTCATTTGGGGAGGTTGTTGGGATAACTTTAAGGGGTTTTTGGGGCTGAAATAATTTTGGGGTGCCCCCAGGACCCCCCCAAATGAGGCCCAAACTCTGCTACCTGGCCTTCCCCACGCACACCGGGTGCTGCCTCCTCCGGCCGGGGCTGACGCTGCTGCTGCTGCTGCCCCCCGGCACCCCCCGAGAGCCCCTGAACCCCACAGCCCTGAACGCCCTGAACGCGCTGGGGTACGGCTGAAACACCCCGAAAATACAGCCCAAACACCCCAAAAATACACCCCAAAACTCACCTGAGAGGGGGAAATAAAATATTGCTGAGCTGGAGAGTCAGTGTGGTGGAGAGGTGAGGGGGAAATGTGAAGGGGAACGGGGAGGAAGGTGAGGGGAAAATGGCGGAGAAATGTGAGGGGGAAAAGAGGGAAACGTGAGGGGGGAAATATGGGGGGGAAATGAGGGAAACGTGAGGGGAGAAAAGGGGGAAAAACATGAGGGGAAAAGGGCGGGAAACGTGAGGGCAGAAATGGCGAGAAATTTGAGGGGGAGAGTGGGAAATGTGAGGGGAAACAAAAGGCAGGAACCATGAGGGAAAAAAGAGGGAAATGTGAGGGGAAAAAGGGTGGGAAACGTGAGGGGAGAAAAAGGGCGGGAAGCGTGAGGGGGAAATGTGAGGGGAAAATGGCGGAGAAATGTGAGGGGAAAAGGGCAGGGGGAAAATGGCGGAGAAATGTGAGGGGAAAAGGGCAGGAAATGTGAGGGGAAAAAGAGGGAAAAATGAGGGGGAAAATGGGGGAAACGTGAGGGGAAAAGGGTGGGAAAAGTGAGGGGAGAAAGGGCAAGAATTGTGAGGAGAGAAATAGGGGAAATGTGAGGGGGAAAAAGGGGGAAACATGAAGGGGAAATGGCGGAGAAACATGAGAGGAGAAATGGAAATGTGAGGGGGAAAATGGGGGAAACGTGAGGGGGAAATAGCGGGGAAATGTGAGGGGAGAAACGGAAATGTGAGGGGAAAAGGGTGGGAACCATGAGGGGACAATGGCAGAGAAACCATGATGGGGAAGAGTGAGAAATGTGAGGGGAAAATGGGACAAATGTGAGGAGGAAAAGGGGGGAAATATGAGAGAGAAAAAGGGGGAAAAGTGAGGGGAGGAAAGGGGTGGAAACGTGAGGGGGAAAGAATGGAAAATGTGAGGGGAGGAAAGGGGGGAAACATGAGGGGGGAAATGTAAGGGGAAAAATGAGGGAAATGTGAGGGGGAAAAGGGAAATGTGAGGGGAGGAAAGGTCGGGAAATGTGAGGGGAAAATGGGAGAAACGTGAGAAAATGGTGGGAAACGTGAGGGGGAAAGAGTGGGAAACATGAGGGGGAAATGGGAGGGGAGGAAAGGGGTGAAAATGTGAGGGGAAAAAAGGGAAACGTGAGGGGAAAAGAGCAGGAAATGTGAAGGGGGAAAATGGCAGAAATGTGAGGCGGGGAAAGGACAGGAAATGTGAGGGGAAAAGGAGAAAATGTGAGGGGGAAAAGGGTGGGAGCGTGATGGGGAAAGGGGAAATGTGAGGGGAGAAAAAGCTGAGAAATATGAAGGGAGAAAAAGGAAATGTGAGGGAAAAAGGGGAAGTGTGAGGGGGAAACATGAAGGGGAAAAGGGGGGAAATGTGAGTGGCAAAAGGGTGAGAAACGTGAGGAGAATAAAGGAAAATGTGAGAGGAGAAAAGGGGGGAAACACGAGGGGAAATGGCGAGGAAGGTTAGGGAAGAAATGGGAGAAATGTGAGTGGAAAAATGGGAAAAAAAGGGGAAAAATTGCATCAATATCCCCCTAAATTCCTCAAGTTCCCTTCCCCAAAATCAAGCACAGATTCTGGAGGTTGTTCAAACATTTTATTTCTGATGAAGTTTAAGGGGCCTTGGCCGCCCTCACCCTCTTCTTCCTCACCACCACCGGCTTCTGGCTGCGCAGGATGGCGCTGGCCCGGCGCAGAGCAGCCTGGAGGGGACAAAATTAAAAAGTTAACACCCAAATATAAAAAATAATCCTGGAAATTATGGGGGAGCACGGCCTAAATTATCCCTCAGAAATCCCAGTGTAAATTTGGGGTCCACTCCCAGTTTTGGGGACTCCCAAATCCATCAGAAGTGTTTTAAGCCAGTCCAAGATATTTTTAAATTTCCTCAATATTTGGGGGTTTAGAACCCACCCCAATTTTGGGGATCCCTTTTTTTGTCAGCTTGCGAATCTTGGGGTCCCCGCCTCTGTTATTAAACCCACAAATTTTGGGGTCCAAACAATTTTGGGGTAACCCTTAAATTTTTTTGCATCTTTCTCCTATAAATTTTCCCACTCCCCCATTGCTTTCACAGCCCAAATTTCACAACTCCCCCCACATTTTTGGGGCTGTTTGTGGCTTTGGGGACCCCCCCGGATTTTGGGGACCCCTCCCCGGATTTTGGGGTCCCCTCCTTTGTTATCACACCCACAAATTTTGGGGTAACCCCCAAATTTCTGCATCTTCCTCCCATAAAAGTTTCCACTCCCCCATCGCTTTCACAGCCCAAATTTCACAACTCCCCCACATTTTTGGGGCTGTTTGTGGCTTTGGGGACCCCCCGGATTTTGGGGACCCCTCCCCAGGTTCGGGGGACCCCTCACCATGCGCAGGTCCCTCCTGTATCTGTTTTTGCTGATCAGGTGCCTCAGGCTCCTGAGGGAGCCGCGGGCGTCGCGCCGGATCCGCACCCGCACGTACGACGAGGCCGGCTTGCGCTGGCCTGCGGTAAAAATAACAAAAATTGGTTCAAAAGGCACAAAATTTCAGTCAACAGCACCTAAAAATGCTCCCAAAATTCCCGAAAAAATTCACAAAAGTTTAGCCCAAAAATCACTAAAAAAATCCCCCAAAAAAATCACCAAAATTTCACTGAACGGTCCCAAAAAATTCACTGAAAATGCTCCAAAAATTTCCCAAAAAATTCACCAAAATTTCAGTAAACAGCACCCAAAAATTCAGTAAAAAAGCTCCAAAAGCGTCTGAAATTATTCACAAAAAATTCACCAAAATTTCGCAACAGTCCCAAAAAATTCACTAAAAATGCTCCAAAAAAAATTCCCACATTTCCCAAAAAATTCACAAAAACTCACCAAAAAATCACCAGAAAACATTAAAAATTCACCAAAATTTCACTAAACAGCCCCCAAAAATTCACTAAAAACGCTCCAAAAATTTCCCAATAACTCATAAAAAAACCACAAAAAATTCACAAAAAAGCACCAAAAATTCACCAAAAAATACTAAAAATTCACAAAATTTTACTAAACAACCATCAAAAAGTCACGAAAATGCTCAAAACTTTCCCAAATTATTCTCAAAAAATGCACAAAAGTCCCACCAAAAAATAATAAAAATGTCATAAAAAATTCACCAAAAATGGCTACAAAAATCCCCAAAACCACAAAAATTTCACCAAAAACCACTAAAAATTCACAAAAATTCACCAAGAAATCACAAAAAATTCACTAAAAAGTCCCAAAAATTCATTGAAAACTCTTAAAAATTTCACTGAAAATTAAAAGAAATTCCCCCAAAAATCAGAAAAATTTTACCAAAAATCACTAAAAATTCAATTAAATTCTCCAAAAATCACCATATATTTTATTATAAAAACCCATTGAAAATCACTAAAAACTGATAAAAATCACTAAAAATTCTCTATCATTTTACACAAAAATTCCTAGAAAATTCACTAAACTTCAGAAAATACTCCAAAAAATCCCAAAAGAATTCCCGAAAAAATCAGAAACAATTTCCTTAAAAACTCATTTAAAATCCTCCAAAAAAATCACCAAAAATTTGATATTAAAAAATTAAAAACCACTAAAAATTCATAAAAACCCCTGCAAAAAATCCTAAAAACATTCACTAAAAATTGAGAAAATATTCCATAAAATTCCCAAAAAATTCCGAAAAAAACCCCAAAAAATCCAGAATAAACTGCCAAAACACGCACCAAAAATCTCCCCAAAAAATCACAATTTTTTTTCTTCTAAAAAGTCACTGAAATCTCATTAAAAATAAATGTAAATGATAAAAACCTGAGCGTTTTTTGAGCACCACCACGATGCCTTTCCCATCCGGCGCCGGCTCCACGCCCACGGTTTTGCGGTGGATCAGCCCGTTGTAACGGAAGGAATTCCGGGCCTTGAGGTTGTTGGGCTCCTGGGGGGAAAATTTTGGGGTGCACTGAAAATTTTGGGGGAGTTTTGGGGTTTTTGAAGGGATTTTGGGGTGTTTAAAGTGGATTTGGGGGGTTCGGGTGAATCAATCCATTGTAACGGAAGGAATTCCGGGCCTTGAGGTTGTTGGGCTCCTGAGGGGAGATTTTGGGGTGCACTGAAAACTTTGGGGTATTTAGGGAGGTTGAAATAAAGTTTTGGGGTGCTCAGAGAGGATTTGTGGGGGTTTAAAGGGGATTTGAGGGGGTTTAAAAGGGATTTAGGGGTGTTTAAAGGGGATTTGGGGGGGACTTAAATAAGATTTGGGGGGGTTTAAAAGGGATTTTGGGGGGTTCAAGGGGAATTTGGGGGGACTCCAATATAAAATTTTGGGGTGTTCAGAGAGGATTTGTGGGGGTTTAAAGGGGATTTGAGAGGGTTTAAAAGGGATTTGGGGGTGTTTAAAGTGGATTTTGGGGGTTCAGAGGGGTTTGGGGTGGATCAGCCCACTGTAACGGAAGGAATTCCGGGCCTTGAGGTTGTTGGGCTCCTGAGGGGAGATTTTGGGGTGCACTCAAAATTTTGGGGTGCAGTGAAAATTTTGGGGGGTTTTCGAAGCCGTCAGGAGGTGTTTGGGGGGGGTTCAGAGGTTTTGTGGGGATTTGAGGGGATTTAAATGGGATTTTGGGGGATCCAAAGGGGATTTGTGGAGGTTCAGAAGGGATTTGGGGGTGTTTCAAGGGGGGTTTGGGGGATTTTTAGAGGATTTTGGGGGGTTCAGAAAGGATTTGAGGGGTTCAAAGAAGATTTGAGGAGTTCCGAAGGAATTTGGGGGAGTTCAAAGGGGATTTTGGGGGTCCAAAGTGGATTTGGGGGGGTTTAGAAGAGAATTGGGGGGTTCAAGGGGGGTTTGGGGGGTTTTGAGGGGATTTTGGGGGGGTTCAAAGAAGATTTGAGGGGTTCAAAGGGGATTTGGGCCAGTTAAAAGGTGATTTGGGGGGTTCAAAGGAGATTTAGAGGGTTCAGAGGGAATTTGGGGGGTTCAAAGGAGATTTTGGGGGGTTCAAAGGGGATTTGAGGGCGTTCAAAAGGGACTTAGGGGCTTCAGAAGGAATTGGGGGGGGTCAAAGGAGATTTGGGGGTTTTAAAAGGGGATTTTGAGGAGGTTCAAAGGAGATTGGGGAGATTAAAATAAGATTTGGGGGGTTTTGAGGGGGTTCAAAGGGGCCTTGGGGGGGTTTAAAGTAAAATTTGTGGGGATTCAAAGGTGATTTATGGGGTCCAAAGGAGATTTGGGGGGGTTTAAAGGAGATTGGGGAGATTCAAATGAGATTTGGGGGGTTCAAAAGGGATTTGGGGGTGGTTAAAAGGAGGCTTGGGGGGTTCAAGGAAGACATGGGAGGGTTTAAAGGTGATTTGGGGGGATTTAAAGGAGGTTTGGGGAGGCTGAAATAAGATTTGGGGATGTTCAAAGAGGATTTGGGAGGGTTTGAGGATATCCCCCACAATTTACAGCGCACCCCAAAAATTCGGGAGGTGCTCAGGAGGCTCGGGGGAGAAACAGGAATGGAATCCCAAAGGTTTGGGGTGGGCTGAGAGGATTTGAGGGGCTCCCATGAGGGTTTGGAGGAATACTAAATATCTGAATATTCCCCTTAATGGGGTTTATTGGATTTTTGGGCATCCCCACCCCGTTCCCCGCTCCCTTCCCGGTTTGGGGGTGCCCCCTCCCCGCACTGACGGTGCTGTAGGTCTGGTTGTTCCTCTTCAGCAGGAAACTGGAGCAGTTCCGCACCACCATCCACTGCAAATGGGCCGACATGGCGCCTGTGGGGAACCGGGGAGAGGCCTCAGCGCCCGCCGCCACACCGGCACCGCGGCTTCCAGCCCCATCCCCGCTCCATCCCCTTCCTCCCGCCCTTAGGAACCCTTCCCCGGGGTCGGGGACCCCTCTCCCGGTACCGCGAACCCCCAGAGGCCGCCGCAAAGCGGAGCCCTCACGCCGCACCTCCGCTCCCCGCGGCCGCCGGAAACGGAAAGAGCGAGGAGAGCTGCGGCGCCTCGCTAAGCTCCGCCCTCCTCCGGTAATTTCCGCCCTGCTTCGGGAATCTCCGTCCTGCGCTCGGAGTTCTCCGCCGATACTCGGAAATCTCCGCCAGTGTTCGTGAATCTCAGCATTCCTTCGGAAATTTCCGCGTTCTCTTCGGCAGGCTCCGCCGTAGCCTCGGAGCGGTGTTCGGGTCCTTTCGGCTCCGTGAGGGAGTTTACGGAAAAGGGCGGGAAACGTGAGGGGGGGGGAAAAGGGAGGGAAATGTGAGAGGGAAAGGGTGGGGAACGTGAGGGGAAAAGGGTGGGAAATGTGAGGGAGAAAAAGGGAGGGAAGTGTGAGGGGGATTTTGGGATATGTGAGGGGGAAAGGCAAGAAAAATGAGGGAAAAGGGCGAGGAATGAGGGAAAATGGGTGGGAAACGTGAGAGTGGAAAAGAGTGGGAAACCTGAGGGTGGGAAACGTGAGGGTGGAAAAGAGTGGGAAACCTGAGGGGGAAAAAGGGCGGGAAGTGTAAGGGGGGATTATGGGAAATGTGAGGGGGAAAAGGCAAGAAAAATGAGGGAAAATTATGGGGAACGTGAGGTAAAAAGGGCGAGGAATGAGGGAAAATAGGTGGGAAATGTGAGGGGGGAAAAGGGAGGGAAGTGTGAGGGAAGAAAAGGGTGGGCATTCTGAGGGGAAAATTATGGGAAATGTGAGGGGGAAAGGCAAGAAAAATGAGGGGAAAAGGGTGGAAATGAGGGAAAATAGGTGGGAAATGTGAGGGGAAAATGATGGGGAACGTGAGGGAAAAAGGCAAGAAAAATGTGCGAAAAGGGTGGGGAATGTGAGGTAAAAAGCGTGAGGAATGAGGAAAATGGGCAGGAAATGTGAGGGGGGAAAATGGCGGAAATTGTGAGGGGAAAATTATGGGAAATGTGAGGGGAAAAAAAAGGCCAGAAAAATGAGGGGAAAGGGTGGGAAACGTGAGGGGAGAAAAGGGCGGGAAGCGTGAGGGAGAAATTATGGGAAATGTGAGGGGAAAATGATGGGGAATGTGAGGGAAAAAAGGCAAGAAAAATAAGGGAAAACGTGAGGTAAGAAGGGTGGGAAATGTGAGGGGGAAATGGGTGGGAATTCTGAGGGGAAAATTATGGGAAACGTGAGGGGAAAAGGCAAGAAAAATGAGAGAAAAGAGTGATAAACGTGAGGGAAGAAAAGTTTGGAAAGCGTGAGGGGACAAAAGTGCGGGAAACGTGAGCGGTCCCACCTGGAGCAGCCCTTGCAGGTGAGGCCTTACCTGAGGAGGTTTTTGGGGGAATTTGGTTTTTTTTTGGGGTATCTGTCGGTTTTTCCCACAACAATTGGGTAATACTGGAAGCTGGAGTGGTTTATACTGGTTTATACTGGTTTGCTGTGGGTTATTCTGGATGTGCTGTTTTATAGTGGGTTGTACTGGGCTGTACTGGTTTGAACCAGGTTATACTGGGTTATATTTAGTTGTACTGGTTTATAATGGTTTATAATTGTTTATACTGGGTTATTCTGGTTTATACTGGTTTATCCTGGTTTATACTGCTATGCTGTGGGTTTTTCTGGATGTGTTGTTTTATTGTGGGCTGTACTGGTTTCGACTGGGCTGTACTGGTTTGAACCAGGTTACATTTAGTTATACTGGTTTATAATGGTTTATACTGGGTTATTCTGGTTCATACTGGATTATAATGGTTTATACTGGTTCATACTAATTTGTACTAGTTTATAACAATATATACTGGTTTATACTGGTTTATACTGGTTTATACTGGTTTATACTGGTTTATGATGGTTTATAATGGCTTGTAATGGCTTGTAATGGCTTGTAATGGCTTGTAATGGCTTATACTGGTTTATACTGGTTTATACTGGTTTATACTGGTTTATAATTGCTTATACTGGTTTATACTGGTTTATTTTGGTTTATGCTGGTTTATAATGATTTATACTGGTTTGTAATTGTTTATACTGGTTAGTAATGGTTTATACTAGTTTATATTGGTTTATACTGGCTTACAATGGTTTATAATGGTTTATACTGGTTTATACTGGTTAGTAATGGTTTATATTGGTTTATACTGGCTTACAATGGTTTATAATGGTTTATACTGGTTTATAATGGGTTGTACTGGTTTATAATGGTTTATAATGGCTTGTACTGGTTTATAATTGCTTCTATTGGTTTATAGCGGTATTTAATTGTTTATACTGGTTTATAATGGTTTATACTGGTGAGAACCGGACGCCCCTCCCTCCCCCCATGGGTGGGGGGGTCCCGTGGGAACCTCGCCCCTCCCCCTCCACCCTTCCTGTTGTTTGGGGGGGGGGGCAGGAAATGGGGGGGGGGGGAGGGGCCTTAAAAACAGCCGGGGTGGGGGAGGGGCGGGGAGCAGCGCCCGTGGGAGCAGGTGAGAGGGGACCCCAAAATCGGGAACCCCCGAAAAATGAGAAACCCCAAAAAAAGAGAATTCTCACCCCAAAAAAATTGGGGTTTCAACATCCCCCCTGGTCTGGGTTCGGGGGGGGTTCAGGGTTTTGGGGGCTTGGGGTTTTTGGGGGGTTTGGGGTCTCAAATTTGGGGGGTTTTTGGGGGGTTTGGGGTCCCGATTTGGGGTTTTTGGGGGGGTTTTGGGGTCTTGATTTGGGGTTTTTGGGGTCTTGAGATTTGGGGGGGATTGAGGGAGTTTGGGTCCCCATTTTGGGGGAATTTAGAGCAATTTGGGGGTCCCAGTTTGGGGGGGTTTGGGGTCTTGATTTGGGGGGTTTGGGGTTCCACTTTGGGGGTTTTGGGGTCCCGATTTGGGGGGGTTTAAAGCGATTTGGGGGTCCCAGTTTGGGGGGTTTTGGGGTCCTCGGTTTGGGGGTTTTGGGGGTCCCAGTTTGGGGAGGATTGAGGGAGTTTGGGGGTCCCCATTTTGGGGGAATTTAGAGCGATTTGGGGGTCCCAATTTGGGGAGTTTTGGGGGTCCGGATTTGGGGGGCATTGAGGGAGTTTGGGGTCCCCATTTTGGGGGGGTTTAGGGCGATTTGGGGGTCCCAATTTGGGGAGTTTTGGAGTCCGGATTTGGGGGGGAGTGAGGGAGTTTGGGGTTCTCAATTTGGGGGGCTTGGGGTCTTGATTTGGGGAAGTTTTGGGGTCCCAATTTGGGGGACTTGGGGTCTTAATTTAGGGAGTTTTGGGGTCCCGATTTGGGGCGGATTTGAGGGAGTTTGGGGGTCCCCATTTTGGGGGGGTTTAGAGCGATTTGGGGGTCCCAGTTTGGGGGGATTTTGGGTCCTGATTTAGGGGCTTTGAGAGGGGTTTGGGATCCCAATTTGGGGATATTTTGGGGGGCTTTTGGGGGAGGTTTTGGGGTCCTGATTTGGGGGTGTTTTGGGGGGCTTTTGGGGGGAATTTGGGGTCCTGATTTGGGGGTGTTTTGGGGGGGTTTGTGGTCCCAATTTGGGGTGTTTGGGGTCTGAATTGGGGTCCCGATTTGGGGGTTCCAATTTTGGGGTCCCAATTTTGGGGTTTTGGGCTCCCAATTTGAGGATGTTTGGGGTCTTTGGGGTCCCAATTTTGGGGTTTTGGGGTCCCAATTTGGGGATGTTTGGGGGGCTTTGGGGGGTTTTGGGGTCCTGATTTGCGGGGAGTTTGGGGTCTGGATTTGGGGGTGTTTGGGTCCTGATTTGGGGTGTTTGGGGTCCTAATTTGGGGGGTTTGGAGAGTCCCAGTTTGGGGGGTTTTGGGGTCCCAGTTTGGGGGGTTTTGGGGTCCCAATTTGGGGATGTTTGGGGGGCTTTGGGGGTTTGGGCTCCCGATTTGGGGGAGTTTGGGGTCTGGATTTGGGGGGGTTTGGGTCCTAATTTGGGGTGTTTGGGTCCTGATTTGGGGTTAGGGGGGTTTGGAGAGTCCCACTTTGGGGGGATTTGGGGTCCCAATTTTGGGGGGATTTGGGGTCCCAAATTTGGGGGGCTTTGAGGTCCCAGTTAGGGGGGTTTTGGGGCCCCAATTTGGGGATATTTGGGGGGCTTTGGTGGGTTTTGGGCTCCCGATTTGGGGAGTTTGGGTCTGGATTTGGGGGTTGTGGGGTCCCAATTTTGGGGGGGTTTGGGGGGGCTTTGGGGTCCCAATTCGGGGGGGCTCTGGGGGTGTTTGGGGGTCCATCCCCCCCCCGTCCCCCCCGCCCTCTCCCAACCCCGGTACCGGTGTCATTGTCACAGCCCCGGTGCTGGGGATGGGGGGGGCGGGAGGTGACACCGGCGGCGGGACGGGACCCCCGCTTTGGGGACACCCCGATGACGTCACCCCCAGTGTTCCCTCAATGTCCCCCCCAAATGTCCCCCCCAGTGTCCCCTCAATGTCCCCTCAATGCCCCCAAATGTCCCCCCAATGTCCCCTCAGTCTCCCAAATGTGCCCCAGTGTCCCCTAAATGTCCCTCCCAATGTCCCCTCCAGTGTCCCCAAATGCCCCCAACGTCCCCCCAAATGTCCCAAATGTCCCGAGTTCCCCCTCGATGTCCCCCCCAAATGTCCCCAGTGTCCCCCCAATGTCCCCCCAATGTCCCCCCATTGTCCCCAATGTCCCAAATGTCCCCCCAATGTCCCCCCAATGTCCCCCCATTGTCCCCAATGTCCCAAATGTCCCCCAATGTCCCCTCAATGTCCCCCCATTGTTCCCAATGTCCCCCCAATGTCCCCCCAGGTCCACTCCCCCCAAATTTGGGCCGAACCATTTGGGGCTCCCCTCACTTTTGGGGGGTGTCCCATAAATTTGGGAGCTTCCCATTAATTTTGGGGTGATTCCATTAATTTTGTGTAGTTTCCATGAATTTTGGGGTGTTCCATTAATTTTTGGGGTTCCCATTAATTTTTGGCATATTCCATTAATTTTAGGGGGGTGTCCCATTAGTTCTTGGGGGGGGGGTGTTCCTATAATGTGGGATGTTCCATTAATTTTTTGGGGGGTTCCCATTAATTTAGGAATGTTCCATTAATTTGGGGGTGAGTGATTCCCACTAATTTTGGGATATTCCATTAATTTTTGGATGTCCATTAATTTCGGGGGGGGGTTCACCCTCACCGGCCCCGCCACTGTCAGGGAGGGGAGGAGCAGAGGGAGGGGAGGGGCTAAAGGGGGCGGGGCCGCTCCGCCTCCTCCTCCGCAGCATCCTCGGCCTCGGGGGACCCCCCGGACTCCCGGACCCCCCCCCAAATTCGGGGTGACCCCTCCCCCCAATCCCATCGAGGACACCTCGGGGTGTCCCGGCCCCCCGCGGGGGTTGGCGATGGTTTGATCCGGCGGAAGCTCCAAGGTGAGGGGGGGGAGGGGAAGGGGGGGTGGGGGAGGGGCTGGGGGGGGTCGGTCCCTCCCTCCCCCCCCCCCCAATCGACCCTCGCGGGGGATGTCGGGAAGGGGGGGGGAGGGGCGGATCGAACCCCCCGGGGGATGGAGCGGGGTGGGGGAGGGCGGAGCGGCCCTAAAGGGGGGGGAGGGGATTTTGGGGGCGGTCCCGATGGATTTGGGGGGTCCCGATGGAATTTTGGGGTTGGTTTGGGGGGTCCCGGGTGGAACTTGGGGGGTCCCCGATGGATTGGGGTGGAATTTGGGGGGGTCTCAGTGGATTTTGGGGTGGAATTTGGGGTCCCGATGCATTTGGGGGGTGGATTTTGGGGCTCCCCACTGGATTTTGGGGGGAATTTGGGGGTCCCGATGGATTTCGGGGGCCCAGGTGGATTTTGGGGTTGGTTTGGGGGGTCCTGGGTGGATTTGGGGCGAATTTGGGGGTCTCAGGTGGATTTGGGGGGGTCCCCAACACATTTGGGGCGGATTTGAGGGGTCTCGGGTGGGCTTGGGGTGGATTTGGGGGGGGTCTCAGGTGGATTTTGGGGTGGAATTTGGGGGTCCCGATGGATTTGGGGGTCCCGGGTGGATTTTGGGGGGTCCTGGGTGAATTTGGGGCTCCCCGATGGATTGGGGGTGGGTTTGGGGGGTCCTGGTGGATTTTGGGGGGGAATTTGGGGGGTCTCGTGGATTTGGGGGTGGATTTGGGAGGTCTCAGGTGGAATTTGGGGGGTCCCGGGGTGGGTTTGGGGTTCCCCCATGGATTTTGTGATGGATTTTGGGGAACCCAAAATCCAAATCCACCAAATCCAATCCAAATCCACCAAAATTCACTGGGTTTGGGGTTGGATTTTGGGTCTGGATTTTGGGGTTTCCCTCCCAGATTTGGGGCTCCTCAATGGATTTTGGGAGGTTTTTTGTGGCAGATTTTGGGGTTCCTCAATGGATTTTGGGTTTGGATTTCGGGTCTGGATTTCGGGGTTTCCCCCCAGATTTGGGGTTCCCCAGTGGATTTTGGGACTGGATTTTGGGTTTGGGTTTCAGGGTTGGGTTTTGGGGTTTCCTCCGCAGATTTTGGGGTTCCCCAGTGGATTTTGGGGTGAATTTTGGGGATTTTGGGGTGAATTTTGGGGATTTCTGCGTTTCCAGATGGCCGAGGCCGCCGTGCTCGGCGCTTTTGGGGTTCCCCAGTGGATTTTGGGGTTCCCCAGTGGATTTTGGGGTGAATTTCAGGATTTTGGGTCTCTCTCTCCCCAGATGGCTGAGGCCACCGTGGTCGGCACTTTTGGGGTTCCCCAGTGGATTTTGGGGTTCCCCAGTGGATTTTGGGGTGAATTTCGGGGATTTGGGTTCCTCTCTCCATTCCCAGATGGCCGACGCCGCTGTGCTCGGCGCTTTTGGGGTTCCCCTGCGGATTTCGGGGTTCCCCAGTGGATTTTGGGGTGAATTTCGGGGGTTTTGGTCTCTCTCTCCATTCCCAGATGGCCGAGGCCACCGTGCTCGGCACTTTTGGGGTTCCCCAGTGGATTTTGGGGTGAATTCCAGGGATTTTGGGTCTCTCTCCATTCCCAGATGGCCGAGGCTGCCGTGGGCGGTGCTTTTGGGTTCCCCAGTGGATTTTGGGGTGAATTTTAGGGATTTTGGGGTGAATTTGGGTCTCTCTCTCCATTCCCAGATGGCCGAGGCCGCCGTGTTTGGCGCTTTCGGGTTCCCCAGTGGATTTTGGGGTGAATTTTGGGGATTTCTGCGTTTCCAGATGGCCGAGGCCGCCATGCTTGGCACTTTTGGGTTCCCCAGTGGATTTTGGGGTGAATTCCGGGGGTTTGGGTCTCTCTCTCCATTCCCAGATGGCCGAGCCCCGTGCTCGGCGCTTTCGGGGTTCCCCAGTGGATTTTGGGGTGAATTTTGGGGTGAATTTTGGGGTGAATTCCGGGGGTTTTGGGTCTCTCTCTCCATTCCCAGATGGCCGAGGCCGCCGTGCTCGGCGCTTTCGGGGGGTCCCTGGGGGTCTCAGGGGGGCCCCCCCCGGGCCCGGGGCCGCTGCAGCACCTGGCAGGGGGATCCTGAGCTCGGCCCCGAGGAGGATGCGCAGATTTGGGGTACGGGACCCCCGAAAATGAAAAGGGGACCCCAAAAATGGGGAGGGGGGCACAAAAATGGGAGGGGGAACCTGAAATTGGGGTGAAAGAGGCAAAATTCGGGGTGAAAGAGCCCAAAAATGGGGAGGGGGAGGCGAAATTTGGGGTAAGGGGAGGCCAAAAATGGGGAGGGGGGAACCCAATTGGGGAGTGGGAGCCCCAAATTTGGGGTGAAAGAGCCCAAAAATGGGGAGGGGGGGACCCCAAAAATGGGGAGGGGGATCCTGAGCTCGGCACAGAGGAGAATGCGGAGATTCAGGGTACGGGACCCCCAATTGGGGAGGGGACCCCAAAAATGAAAAGGGGACCCCAAAAATGGGGAGGGGGGCACAAAAATGGGGAGGAAAAGCCAAAATTGGGGTGAAAGAGCCCAAAAATGGGGACGGGATCCCGAATTTGGGGAGGGGGAGGGGAACCCCAAAAATGGGAAAGGAAACCCCAAAATTTGGGTCTCAGGTTTGGATTTTGGGGTCCCAAACTGATTTTTGGGGGTCCCGGGGTCGATTTTGGGGTTTTTTGGGGTGCTGAGCTCATTTTTTGCGGTCCCAAAGCCATTTTTGGGGTTCCAATCTCATTTTTGGGGTCCCCCAGAGCCACCCTGCAGGAGCCGGGACATGGCTGGTTTTGGGGGGATTTTGGGGTTCCCAGGGTGGATTTTGGGTTTTTTTGGGGTTCCCAATCCCATTTTTGGGGTGCAAATCTGATTTTTAGGGTTTCCCCAGACCCACCCCGCGGGCCCCTGGCCTGGCTGTTTTTGGGGGTGATTTTCGGGGTGGATTCTGGCGATTTTAGGGTGGATTTGGGGGTTTCTGGGGTGGATTTTGGGGTTTTTTGGGGTTCCCAATCTCATTTTTGGGGTGCAAATCTGAGTTTTGGGGTTCCCCAGACCCACCCGCGGGCCCCCTGGCCTGGCTGTTTTTGGGGTTTTGGGGTGCAAATCTGAGTTTTGGGGTTCCCCCAGACCCACCCCGCGGGCCCCCTGGCCTGGCTGTTTTTGGGGTGATTTTGGTGATTTTTGATGGATTTTGGGGGTGATTTTTGGGGTGGATTTGGGGGTTTCTGGGGTGGATTTTGGGGTTTTTTGGGGTTCCCAATCCCATTTTTGGGGTGCAAATCTGATTTTTAGGGTTCCCCCAGCCCCACCCTGCAGCACCCCTGGCCTGGCTGTTTTTGGGGGGATTTTCGTGATTTTTGGGGTGGATTTTGGGGTTTTTGGGGTAAATTTTGGTGGTTTTGGGTGGATTTGGGGTTTTCTGGGGTGGATTTTGGGGTTTTTTGGGGTTCCCAATCCCATTTTTGGGGTGCAAATCTGATTTTTAGGGTTTCCCCAGACCCACCCGCGGGCCCCCTGGCCTGGCTGTTTTTGGGGGTGATTTTCGGGGTGGATTCTGGCGATTTTAGGGTGGATTTGGGGGTTTCCGGGGTGGATTTTGGGGTTTTTTGGGGTTCCCAATCCCATTTTTGGGGTGCAAATCTGAGTTTTGGGGTTCCCCCAGACCCACCCCGCGGGCCCCATGGCCTGGCTGTTTTTGGGGGGCGCCGTCGGGGTCTGCGAGGCCGCCGGGCTGGACCCCTCCCTGGGGCTGGTGGGGGGCCCTGAGCCGGGCCCTGCCCCACAGGTAAGGGGGGGGACCCCAAATGTGGGGAGGGGGGACCCCAAAATGTGGGGAGGGGGATCCCAAATGTGGGGAGGGGGGACCCCAAAATGTGGGAGGGGCGAATGTGGGAGGGGGGACCCCAAATGTGGGGGAGGGGGACCCCAAATGTGGGGAGGGGGACCCAGAAATGTGGGCAGGGGGGACCCCGAAATGTGGGGGAGGGGGGACCCCAAATGTGGGGAGGGGGACCCAAATGTGGGGAGGGGGACCAATGTGGGGAGGGGACATGTGGGGAGGGGGATCCCCAGAATGTGGGGAGGGGGGACCCCGAAATGTGGGGAGGGGGGGACCCCAAATGTGGGGGAGGGGGACCCCAAATGTGGGCAGGGGGGACCCCCAAATGTGGGGAGGGGGACCCCGAAAATGTGGGGAGGGGGACCCCAAATGTGGGCAGGGGGGACCCTCAAATGTGGGGAGGGGGACCCCAAAGGTGGGGAGGGGGACCCCAAAGGTGGGGAGGGGCCGAATGTGGGGAGGGGGGACCCCGAATGTGGGGAGGGGGGACCCCTGAATGCGGGCAGGGGGGACCCAAATGTGGGGAGGGGGACCCCGAAATGTGGGGAGGGGGGATCCTAAATGTGGGGAGGGGGACCCAAATGTGGGGAGGGGGACCCGAAATGTGGGGGGGAGGGGGGGACCCTCAAATGTGGGGAGGGGGACCCCAAATGTGGGGAGGGGGGAACCCCAAATGTGGGGAGGGGGAACCCCAAATGTGGGGAGGGGGGACCCCGAAATGTGGGGAGGGGGGACCCTCAAATGTGGGGAGGGGGACCCCAAATGTGGGGAGGGGGGACCCTCAAATGTGGGGAGGGGGACCCCCAAATGTGGGGAGGGGGGAACCCCAAATGTGGGGAGGGGGAACCCCAAATGTGGGGAGGGGGGGATCCCCGATGTGGGGAGGGGGGACCCCAAATGTGGGGAGGGGGGATCCCCGATGTGGGGAGGGGGGACCCCAAAGGTGGGGAGGGGGAACCCCCAAATGTGGGGGAGGGGGATCCCAGATGTGGGGAGGGGGACCCCAAATGTGGGGAGGGGAGACCCCAAATGTGGGGAGGGGTCCCTAAAATTTGAGGGGGTTCCTAATATATGGGGGGGGTCCCTAAAATATGGGGGGGACCCCAAAATACGGGGAGGGGTCCCTAAAATATGGGGAGGGGTCCTTAAAATATGGGGGGACTCCAAAATACGGGGAACCCCAAAATATGGGGGGGTCCCCAAAAATATGGGGGGGGTCCCTGAAATATGGGGGGGGGACCCCAAAACATGGGGAGGGGCCCTAAATATGGGGAGGGGGTCCTAAAATATGGGGGGGACCCTAAAATATGGGGAGGGGGTCCCTAAAACTTGGGGGGGGTCCCCAAAATTCCCCAAATTCCTGGGGAGGGGGGAAAGGGGGAGAACCCCAAAAATGGGGGAGGATTGGGGGGTCCTGGGTGGATTTTGGGGGGGTTTTAGGATGAATTTTTGGGGCGGATTTTGGGGTTTTCGGGATGAATTTTTGGGGGTGTCAGGATGAATTTTTGGGGTGAATTTTTGGCGGTTTTTGGGGTGGATTTTGGGGGTTTTTGGGTGAATTTTTGGCGGTTTTTGGGGTGGATTTTGGGGGTTTTTGGGTGAATTTTTGGGGAGATTTGGGATGAATATTTGGGGTAGATTTTTGGGGTTTTTTGGTGTGGATTTTTGGGTGCATTCTGGGGGTGTTTGGGGTGGATTTTTGGCTTTTTCTGGATGAATTTTTGGGGTTTTTTGGGGTGGATTTTGGGATGAATTTTTGGGGTGGGTTTTTTGGGGTGTATTTTTGGGTACATTCTGGGGGTTTTTGGGGGTGTATTTTTGGGGGTTTTTGGGATGAATTTTCGGCTTGTTTTGGGTACATTCTGGGGGTTTTTGGGGTGTGTTTTTGGGATGAATTTTCGGCTCGTTTTGGGTACATTCTGGGCGTTTTTGGGGTGTATTTTTGGGGGTTTTTGGGATGAATTTTCGGCTTGTTTTGGGTACATTCTGGGGGTTTTTGGGGTGTATTTTTGGGATGAATTTTCAGCTCGTTTTGGGTACATTCTGGGCGTTTTGGGGGTGTATTTTTGGGATGAATTTTCGGCTTGTTTTGGGTACATTCTGGGGGTTTTTGGGGTGTATTTTTGGGATGAATTTTCAGCTCGTTTGGGTACATTCTGGGCGTTTTTGGGGTGTATTTTTGGGATGAATTTTCAGCTCGTTTTGGGTACATTCTGGGGGTTTTTGGGGTGTGTTTTTGGGATGAATTTTCAGCTCGTTTTGGGTACATTCTGGGGGTTTTTGGGGTGTGTTTTTGGGATGAATTTTCAGCTCGTTTTGGGTACATTCTGGGGTTTTTGGGGTGTGTTTTTGGGATGAATTTTCAGCTCGTTTTGGGTACATTCTGGGGGTTTTTGGGGTGTGTTTTTGGGATGAATTTTCAGCTCGTTTTGGGTACATTCTGGGCGTTTTTGGGGTGTGTTTTTGGGATGAATTTTCAGCTCGTTTTGGGTACATTCTGGGCGTTTTTGGGGTGTGTTTTTGCAGCCCCCTCCTCCCCGGGGCGCTCCGGGCCCCCCTGGCGTTGCTGATTTTCTCCTCGGGGCTGTGGCTGCTGCTGGGGCTGATCCTGCGCCTGGGGCTGCGCCTGGTCCTGGGGGGCACCGGGGGGGCCCTGGCCCGGCCCGGACCCCCCCCCAAAATCTGGCTGGTACGTGGGGGGGGCTGGGGGGGTCCTGGAGGGATTTGGGGGGGATTTGGGGGGATTTGGGGGGTCCTGGGGGTGTTTTGAGGGGACTTCAGGGGGTCCTGGAAGGGGTTTGAGGGTCCTGGGGGGGATTTGGGGGGGCTCTGGCCCGGCCCGGACCCCCCCCCAAAATCTGGCTGGTACGTGGGGGGGGCTGGGGGGTCCTGGAGGGATTTTGGGGGGGATCTGAGGGGGATTTGGGGGGGTAAAAGTGTCTGGGAAGGGGATTTTGGGGGGGGTTTGGGGGGGTTTTGAGGGGATTTTGGGGTGGTCCCGGGGGGATTTGGGGGGGTCCTGGGGGGATTTTGGGGGGGATTTTGGGGGGGATTTTGGGGGTCCTGGGGGGCTTTGGGGAGATTTGGGAGGGGGGGGGTCTTGGGGAGTTTGGGGGGTCCTGAGTGGGATTTTGGGGGGATTTGGGGGGTCCTGGGGGATTTTGGGGGGCGGTTTGGGGGTCCTGGGAGGATTTGGGGAGAGCTGAGGGGGATTTGGGGGTGATTTAGGGGGTCCTGAAGGGTCCTGGGGGGAATTTGGGGGGTCCTGGGATGGATTTGGGGGGGGGGGGTTCAATTGTCTTGGAGGGGGATATTGGGGGGTCCTGGGGGGGATTTTGAGGGGATCTGAGGGGGATTTGGGGGTCCTGGGGGTGTTTTGAGGGGACTTTAGGGGGTCCTGGAAGGGGTTTGAGGGTCCTGGGGGGATTTGGGTTATTTTGGGGGGATTTGGGGGGATTTTGGGGTTATTTTGGGGGATTTTGGGGGGTTTTTGGGGGGTTTTGGGGGGATTTTGGGGTTATTTTGGGGGATTTTGGGGGAGTTTTGGGGGGATTTTGGGGGTTATTTTTGGGTTATTTTGGGGTTCATTTCTCCTGGTTTTGGGGTGCCCAGGTCTGGTTGTTCTCTGGGGATGTTCTTGGGTTACTTTTGGGGTGGTTTTGGGGTAATTTTGGGTAATTTTGGCGTAATTTGGGGTTAATTTTAGGCTGGTTTTGGGTTAATTTGGGGGCAGTTTTTGGTGGTATTTGTGGTGTTATTTTGAGGCAGTATTTGGAGTTATTTTGGATTAATTTTGGGGCAGTTTTAGGCTATTTTGGGGTTAATTTCGGGTTAATTTCTGTATATTTTGGTACCCCCCAGGCCCTGGTGCGGATGTTCTCTGGGAGCTGGTTTTGGGTTAATTTTGGGGCAGTTTTTGGGGTTATTTGGGGTGAATTTTGGGGCAGTTTTTGGGGTTATTTGGGGTGAATTTTGGGGCAGTTTTGGGTTAATTTTGGGGCAGTTTTTGGGGTTATTTGGGGTAACTTTGGGGTACCTTTGGGGTAATTTTGGGGCAGTTTTTGGGGTATTTTTGGAGCGATTTCAGGGTTCATTTTGGGGTTCGTTTGGGGTTAATCTCCGTGTGTTTGGCCCCCAGGCCCTGGTGCGGATGTTCTCTGGGAGCTGGTTTTGGGTTAATTTGGGGGCAGTTTTTGGGGTATTTGTGGTGTTATTTTGGGGCAGTTTTTGGGGTTATTTGGGGTAACTTTGGGGTACCTTTGGGGTAATTTTGGGGCAGTTTTTGGGGTATTTTTGGAGCGATTTCAGGGTTCATTTTGGGGTTCGTTTGGGGTTAATCTCCGTGTGTTTGGCCCCCAGTCCCTGGTGCGGATGTTCTCTGGGAGCTGGTTTTGGGTTAATTTGGGGGCAGTTTTTGGGGTATTTGTGGTGTTATTTTGGGGCAGTTTTTGGGGTTATTTGGGGTGAATTTTGGGGCAGTATTTTTGGAGCGATTTCAGGGTTCATTTTGGGTTCCTTTGGGGTACATTCCCGTGTATCTCGTTGCCCCCAGGCCCTGGTGCGGATGTTCTGCGGGCGCCGCCCGGGGCTGCGCAGCCTGCAGGGGGCGCTGCCCGCGCTGCCCCTCCCCCCCCTCGGCCACACCGTGCGCCAGGTCCGGGGGGGGAGGGGGGTCCTGGGGGTCCCTGGGATTTTTTGGGGGGTCCTGAGGGGGGGGTTTGGGGTTCCTGGGTGAATTTTGGGGTCCCTGGGTGAATTTTTGGGGTTTTTTGGGGTCCCTGGGTGAATTTTTGGGGGTCCCTGGGTGAATTTTTTGGGGATTTTTGGGGTCCCTGCGTGAATTTTTTGGGGTTTTTGGGGTCCCTGGGTGAATTTTTTGGGGTCCCTGGGTGAATTTTTGGGGTCCCTGGGTGAATTTTTGGGGTCCCTGGGTGAATTTTTTGGGGATTTTTGGGGTCCCTGGGTGAATTTTTGGGGTTTTTTGGGGTCCCTGCGTGAATTTTTGGGGTTCCTGGGTGAATTTTTGGGGTCCCTGGGTGAATTTTTGGGGTTTTTTGGGGTCCCTGGGTGAATTTTTGGGGGTCCCTGGGTGAATTTTTTGGGGATTTTTGGGGTCCCTGCGTGAATTTTTTGGGGTTTTTGGGGGTCCCTGGGTGAATTTTTTGGGGTCCCTGGGTGAATTTTTGGGGTCCCTGGGTGAATTTTTGGGGTCCCTGGGTGAATTTTTTGGGGATTTTTGGGGTCCCTGGGTGAATTTTTGGGGTTTTTTGGGGTCCCTGCGTGAATTTTTGGGGTTCCTGGGTGAATTTTTGGGGTCCCTGGGTGAATTTTTGGGGTTTTTTGGGGTCCCTGGGTGAATTTTTTGGGGATTTTTGGGGTCCCTGGGTGAATTTTTGGGCGTCCCTGGGTGAATTTTTGGGGTCCCTGGGTGAATTTTTTGGGGATTTTTGGGGTCCCTGGGTGAATTTTTGGGGGTCCCTGGGTGAATTTTTGGGGTTTTTTGGGGTCCCTGGGTGAATTTTTGGGGGTCCCTGGGTGAATTTTTGGGGATTTTTGGGGTCCCTGGGTGAATTTTTTGGGGATTTTTGGGGTCCCTGGGTGAATTTTTGGGGTCCCTGGGTGAATTTTTTGGGGATTTTTGGGGGCAGTTTTGGGATTTTTGCGTGGGTTTTTTGGGGTTTTTTGGTTTTTTTTTTTTGGGGGGGGATCCTGGGGGGGTCTGGGGGCATTTGGGGGTCCCTGGGATTCTTTTTGAGGTCCCTGGGATTTTTGGGGGCATTTTTGGGGGGATTTTGGGGGATCCTGGGGAGGGTTTGGGCTCCCTGGGTGAAGTTTTTGGGGTTTTTGGGGAGTCCTGGGGGGTTTTGGGGCCCCCAGTCTGGATTTTGCTGTCCAGAGTTTCAGATTTTGGGCATTTTTGGTGTCCCTGAGAATTTTTTGGGCTCCCTGAGATTTTCTTAGGGGGGGTTTGGAGGCTCCTGGGGTGGTTTTTGGGGGGGGGGTCCTTGGGTGTTTTTTTTATTTTTATTTTTTTTATTTTTGGCCTCCCTGACTGGGTGAATTTTTTTTTTTTAATTTAATTTTTTTTTTTTTTTTTTTAATTTATTATTTTCACTTTTAAATACTTTTAATCCTGTTTTCAATTTTCAAATTTAAATTTAAATTTCTATTCCCATTTAAATTTCCATTTCAATTTAAATAATATTTTAAATTTTTGTTTTTTAAATATTAAATGACGGTTTTTAAATATTAAATTCCTCTGCAGGGACTCTACGGCCTGGGGGGGGGGGGGCGGGGAAAAATGATGGAGAAAGGGAATTTTTGGGGGGGTCCTGGGGGGATTTTGGGGTCCCTGAATGGATTTTTCGGTTTTTTGGGGGCATTTTGGGGGGTCCTGGGGGAATTTTGGAGTCCCTGGGTGAATTTTTTGGGGATTTTTGGGGGTCCCTGGCTGGGTGATTTTTTTTTTTTTTAAATTTAATTTTGTTATTTTTAATTGAATTCCCTTTCTCCATCATCCCCCCCCCCCCAGGCCGTGGAGTCCCTGCAGAGCCTGGGGGGGGGGGTGGGGGAGGGGCTGCCCCCCCTCGCCCACGGATTTTTGGGGGGCCCCGGACCCCGAATCCAACGGTGGCTGCGCCTGCGGGGCTGGGCCCTGCCCTGCTACGTGAGACAGAAACTGGGGGGTCCTGGGGGGTCCTGGGGGGATTTGGGGGGAGTTTGGGGGGTCCCGGGGGGATTTGGGGCATCCTGGGGGGGGTTTGAGGGGATTTGGGGTGGTCCCAGGGGGATTTGGGGGGAGTTTGGGGGGGTTTGGGGCGTCCTGGGGGGAGTTTGGGGGGTCCCAAGGGGATTTGGGGGGGTCCTGGGTGGATTTGGGGGGAGTTTGGGGGGTCCCAGGGGGATTTGGGGCGTCCTGGGGGGAGTTTGGGGGGGGTTTGAGGGGATTTGGGGGGTCCCAGGGGAATTTGGGGGGAGTTTAGGGGGTCCTAGGGGGAGTTTGAGGGGGGTTTGAGGGGATTTGGGGGGGTCCTGGGGGGATTTATGGGGGGGATTTGGGGCTCCTGAAGGGTCCTGGGGGGGATTTGGGGAGATTTGGGGCAGGGGTCTTGGGGGAGTTTGGGGGGTCCTGAGTGGGATTTTGGGGGCATTTGGGGGGCTCTGGGGGGTCCTGGAGGGATTTTGGGGGCTCCTGGGAGGATTTTGGGGGGATTTTGTGGAGATCTGAGGGGGATTTGGGGGGTCCTGGGGGGGGTTTGGGGGGTTTGAGGGGATTTGGGGTGGTCCCAGGGGGATTTGGGGGGTCCTGGGGGGATTTGGGGAGATTTGGGGCAGGGGTCTTGGGGGAGTTTGGGGGGTCCTGAGTGGGATTTTGGGAGGAGTTTGGGGGGATTTTGGGGGGGGTTGGGGGTTTTGAGGGGATTTGGGGTGGTCCCAGGGGGATTTTGGGGGGGGGGGGGATTTTGGGGGCTCCTGGGAGGATTTTGGGGGGATTTGGGGAGAGCTGAGGGGGATTTGGGGGTGATTTAGGGGGTCCTGAAAGGTCCTGGGGGAGATTTGGGGGGTCCTGGAGGTGTTTGGGGGTGTTTTGGGGGGGATTTGGGGGGTCCTGGGGGGCACTGGGGGGTCTCTGGCCGGGCCCGGACCCCCCCCCAAAATAAGGCTGGTTTGTGGGGGGGGGGTCCTGGAAGGGTTTTGAGTGTCCTGGGGGGGATTTGGGGCGATTTTGGGGGGTCCTGAAGGGTCCTGGGGGGATTTGAGGGGGTCCTGGGGGGCTTTGAGGGGAATTTGGGGGGTCCTGAGTGGGAGTTTGGGGGGTCCTGGGGAGATTTGGGGGCTCCTGGGGGGGATTTTGGGGGTCCTGAATGGGATTTTGGGGGGATTTTGGGGGATTTTCGGCTCCTGGGTGGATTTTGGGGGGTCCTGAGGGGATTTTGGGGGGATTTTGGGGGCGCATCGGCTGCTTTGGGGGGGATTTGGGGGTTTTTTTTGGGGGGGTTCTGGTGGTTTTGGGGTGTCCCAGGAGGATTTTGGGGTTTCTGTTCCCAATTTTGGGGTTTCTGTTCCCAATTTTGGGGTTTTGTTCCAAATTTTGGGGTTTCTGTTCCCAATTTTGGGGTTTCTGTCCCCAATTCTGCCCCCCCAGCTGAGCGAGCTCTGGGAGGAGCAGCTGCACTTGGGGGCTCGGGGACCCCTCCCCAGCACGGGCAGCTACTACCTGATGGTGAGCCCCCAAACTGGGGACACCCCAGAAACCACCCAAAACCCCCTAAAAAACCCTACAAAAATCCCCCAAAAAATCACCCAAAAAATCCCCAACAAAATCCTCAAAAATAAAAAAAAATCCCCAAAAAATCCCCCCAAAAAATCCCCCAAAAAATCACCCAAAACCCCCTAAAAAAAAAAAAAAAAACCAAAAACCTTTAAAAAAACAAAATAAAATCCCCCAAAAAAAATCCCAAAAAATCCCACAAATCCCCAAAAAAATCCCCCAAAAAATCCCCAACAAAATCCCCAACAAAATCCCCAAAAATCAAAAAAGGAAATTCCCCAAAAATCCCCCAAAAAATCACCATAAAATCTCCAAAAAATCCCCAACAAAATCCCCAAAAATAAAAAAAAAATCCCCAAAAAATCCCCCAAAAAATCCCCAAAAAAGTCCCCAAAAAATCCCCAATAAATCCCCCCAAAAATCCCAAAAAATCCCCAAAAAAATCCCCAAAAGATCCCAACAAATCCCCAAAAGATCCCCAAAAAATCCCCCCAAAAATCCCAAAAAATCCCCCAAAAAATCCCCCAAAAAATCCCCAAAAAATCCCCCAAAGATCCCAACAAATCCCCAACAAATCCCCAAAAAATCCCCAAAAAATCCCCCAAAAATCCCCCAAAAAATCCCAAAAAATCCCCCAAAAAATTCCCCCAAAAATCCCCCAAAAAATCCCAAAATAAAACCCGCAAAACCCCCCCAAAATCCCCCCAAAAAATCCTTAAAAAATCCGAAAATAAAAGCCAAAGAAAACCCCAAAAACGCCCATAAACCCCTAAAAACCCCAAATTTGGGTTCTGATTTTGGGGTCCCCCCGGACATTTTGGGGTCCCTTCTCCTCAATTTTAGTGGATTTTGGGTCCTTTAATCTCAATTTTTGGGATTTTTGCCGCCCTTTTTTGGGGATTTTTCCCCAAATTTTGGGGTTCTGATTTTGGGGTCATTTCCCCTCAATTTTAGTGGGTTTGTGTTTCTTTTAATCTCAATTTTTGGGATTTTTGCCCCCCTTTTTTGGGGTTTTTCCCCCCAAATTTTGGGGTTCTGATTTTGGGGTCCCCCCAGGACATTTTGGGGTCCCTTCCCCTCATTTTTAGGGTTTTGGGGTCTCTTTCCCCCCATTTTTTGGGGTTTTGCCCCCCAATTTTTGGGATTTTGGGGGTTGGCTTTGGGGTTTTCCCCCCAAATTTTGGGTTCTGATTTTGGGGTGCCCCCAGGACATTTTGGGGTCCCTTCCCTCCAATTTTTCAGCTATTTGGGGCACATTTGGGGATATTTTACCCCAAAATTTGAGGAGTTTTCCTGCAAAATTTTGGGGGTTTGGGGTTGGGTTTGGGCTCTGACCCCCCCGTAAATTTGGGGTTCTGATTTTGGGGTCCCCCAGGACATTTTGGGGTCCCTTCCCCATCACTTTTAATGGGTTTGGGTTTCTTTTAATCTCAATTTTTGGGATTTTTGCCCCCCTTTTTTGCGTTTTTTCCCGCCAAATTTTGGGGTTTTGCCCCCCAAATTTTGGGATTTTGGGGGTTGGGTTTGGGGTTTCCCCCCAAATTTTGGGTTCTGATTTTGGGGTCCCCCAGGACATTTTGGGGTCCCTTCCCCATCATTTTGCCCCCCCAATTTTAGGGTTTTTAGGGGTTGTTTTGAGCCCCTAAATTCGGGTTTTTCCCCCCAAATTTTGGGGGTTTTGGGCTCTGACCCCCCCCTAAATTTGGGGTTGTGATTTTGGGGTGCCCCCAGGACATTTTGGGGTCCCTTCCCCTCAATTTTAGTGGATTTTGGGGTCCCTTCCCCTCATTTTTAGGGTTTTGGGGTCTCTTTCCCCCCATTTTTTGGGGTTTTGCCCCCCAATTTTTGGGATTTTGGGGGTTGGCTTTGGGGTTTTCCCCCCAAATTTTGGGTTCTGATTTTGGGGTGCCCCCAGGACATTTTGGGGTCCCTTCCCTCCAATTTTTCAGCTATTTGGGGCACATTTGGGGATATTTTACCCCAAAATTTGAGGAGTTTTCCTGCAAAATTTTGGGGGTTTGGGGTTGGGTTTGGGCTCTGACCCCCCCGTAAATTTGGGGTTCTGATTTTGGGGTCCCCCAGGACATTTTGGGGTCCCTTCCCCATCACTTTTAATGGGTTTGGGTTTCTTTTAATCTCAATTTTTGGGATTTTTGCCCCCCTTTTTTGCGTTTTTTTCCCCCCAAATTTTGGGGTTTTGCCCCCCAAATTTTGGGATTTTGGGGGTTGGGTTTGGGGTTTCCCCCCAAATTTTGGGTTCTGATTTTGGGGTCCCCCAGGACATTTTGGGGTCCCTTCCCCATCATTTTGCCCCCCCAATTTTAGGGTTTTTAGGGGTTGTTTTGAGCCCCTAAATTCGGGTTTTTTCTCCCCAAATTTTGGGGTTTTGGGCTCTGACCCCCCCCTAAATTTGGGGTTGTGATTTTGGGGTGCCCCCAGGACATTTTGGGGTCCCTTCCCCTCAATTTTAGTGGATTTTGGGTCCTGTAATCTCAATTTTAGGGTTTTGGGGTCTCTTTCCCCCCATTTTTTGGGGTTTTGCCCCCCAATTTTTGGGATTTTGGGGGTTGCGTTTGGGGTTTTCCCCCAAATTTTGGGTTCTGATTTTGGGGTCCCCCAGGACATTTTGGGGTCCCTTCCCCATCATCATTCCCCATCATTTGGCCCCCCGAATTTTAGGGTTTTTAGGGGTTATTTTGAGCCCCTAAATTCGGGTTTTTCCCCCCAAATTTTGGGGGTTTTGGGCTCTGACCCGCCCCTAAATTTGGGGTTGTGATTTTGGGGTCCCCCAGGACATTTTGGGGTCCCCCCCCTCGCCGCTCCCGGCCGCCCGAGCCGCCAACGTCGCCCTGGCCCTGCTGAGGTTCCGCAGCCTCGTGAGGGACGGGAGCCTGCCCCCGGTGAGGGGATTTGGGGTGAAAATTGGGGGGTTTGGGGGTGTAAATGGGGATTTTGGGGTGGAAATGGGGAATTTGGGGGTGAACATTGGGGAATTTGGGGTGAAAATTGGGGATTTGGGGGTGAACGTTGGGGATTTTGAGGTGAAAATGGGGATTTTGGGGTGAAAATTGGGATTTTGGGGTGAAAATTGGGGGTTTTGGGGTGAAAATTGGGGGTTTTTGGGTGAAAGTGGAGAATTTAGGGTGAAGATGGGGATTTGGGGGTGGAAATGTGGAATTTGGGGTGAAAATGGGGAATTTGTGGTGTAAATGGCGGATTTGGGGTGAAACTGGGGAATTTGAGGTGTAAATGGGGATTTTGGGGTGAAAATGGGGGACTTGGGGTGAAAATTGGGGATTTGGGGTGAAAATTGGGGAATTTGGGGCTGAAAATTGGGGAATTTTGGGTGAAAATGGGGATTTTGGGGTGAAAATTGGGGGGTTTTGGGGTGAAAATGGGGAATTTTGGGGTGAAAATGGAGGATTTGGGTGAAAATGGGGAATTTGGGGTGAAAATGGGGGACTTGGGGTGAAAATGGGGATTTTGGGGTGAAAATGGGGGGATTTGGGGTGAAAATGGGGGAATTTGGGGTGAAAATGGGGGATTTTGGGGTGAAAATGGGGAATTTGTGGTGTAAAATGTGGTGTAAATTGGGGAATCTGGGGTGAAAATTTGGGATTTGGGGGTGAACATTGGGGAATTTGGGGTGAAAAATAGGGATTTTGGGGTGAAAATGGGGAATTTTGGGGTGAAAATTGGGGATTTTGGGGTGAACATGGGGGATTTTGGGGTTTTGGGGAGAATTTGGGGTGAAAATGGGGGATTTTGGGGTGAAAATGGGGATTTGGTGTCTGAAGGGGAATTTTGGGGTGTAAAAGGGGAATTTTGGGCGCTTAAGGTGGGATTTGGGGTTTAAAGGGGAAATTTTTGGGGTTTAAAGGGAAATTTTCGGGGGTCAGGGTGGGAATTTGGGGTTCAAAATGGAAATTTGGGAGTTTGAAGGGGAAATTTTGGGGTTTTGGAGGAATTTTGGGGCTGATTTTGGGGTGCTTTTGCTTTGGTTTTGGGGAGACTTCGGGCTGATTTTGGGGTCTTTTTGGGGTGATTTGGGGTCGTTTTCGGGGTCTTTTTTGGGGTCCCCAGGTGCTGTTCCGGGGGTGATTTTGGGGCTGGTTTTGGGTCTCATTTTGGGGTGATTTTGGGGTCCCCGGGTTTTGTTCCAGGGGTGATTTTGGGGTGACTTTGGGCTCATTTTGGGGTGGTTTTGGGTTGAATTTTGGGGTGTCTTTGGGGCTGATTTTGGGGTGACTTTGGGATGACTTTGGGGCTGATTTGGGTTGTTTTTGGGGTGATCTTGGGCTGATTTTGGGGTGATTTTGGGGGGGTTTTGGGGTTGTTTTGGGGGGGGTTTGAGGCTGATTTTGGGGTAACTTGGGGCCGATTTTGGGGCTGGTTTTGGGGTGATTTGGGGGTGACTTTGGGGCTGTTTTTGGGGTCCCAGGTGCTGTTCCGGGGCTCCCTCCCCACGTGCTCGGCTCAGTACGAGCGGCTCTTCGACACCACGCGGATCCCGGGGGAGCACCGGGGTACGGAACCCCAAAACCCCAAAAAAAACCCCAAAAAACCCCAAATCCTCCCCAAAAACCCCAAAATCCTCCCCAAAATCCCACCCAGGAACCCCAAAACTTCCCCCAAATCCATCAGGACCCCCAAATTCCCACCCAGGACCCCCAAACTTCACCCCAGATACCCCAAACCCCCCAAAGTCCCCCAGAGACCCCCAAATTTCCTCCAATTCCCTTTTGGGAGCCCCAAATCCCCCCAAAACCCCCGCAAATATCCCCCTGGGACCCCCCAAAACCCCCCCAGACACCCAAAACCTCCCCCAAATCCCTTTGGGACCCCCCAAAATCCCCCCCAGACCCCCAAATCCTCCCCCAAATCCCTTTGGGACCCCCCAAAATCCTCCCTGGACACCCCCAAATCTCTTTGAGACCCCCGAAACCTTCCCCAAATACCCTCTGGGATGACCCCAAAATCCCCCCCAAAACCCCCCAAATTTCCCCCAAAATCCCCTTTGAGACCCCGAAATCCCTTTGAGAACCCCCAAATTTCCCCCTTTTTTCTACCTGGGAGCCCCAAAATCCCCCTCAGACCCCCCAAATCTCTCTCATGTCCCCCCGCCAGACTGGCTGAGGCATTTTGGGTCTGGGGTCCCGGCGCTGGCCACGCTCTTTGGGGGGGGGGGGCCCTGTTCCGGGTGCCCCTCAGGGACCCCCAAATCCCTTTTGGGACCCCCAAAATCCTCCCTGGACACCCCCAAATCTCTTTGAGACCCCCGAAACCTCCCCCAAATCCCCTTTGGGACCCTCCAAATCCCTTTTGAGACCCCAAAATCCCCTTTGGGACCTCCCCCAATTTCCTTTGGGACCCCCAAAATCCTCCCTGGACCCCCCAAATGTCTTTGAGACCCCCGAAACCTCCCCCAAATCCCCTTTGGGACCCCCCAAATGTCTTTGAGACCCCCGAAACCTGCCCCAAAATCCCCTCTGGGACCCCCCAAATGCCCCCTTTGTGCCCCCCCCAGACCGGCTGAGGCATTTTGGGTCTGGGGTCCCGGCGCTGGCCGTGCTCTGCGGGGGGCGCCTGTTCCGGGTGCCCCTCAGGCGCCCCCCGAGCCCCCCCGAGCTGCAGGGAATGTTCCAGAAGGTTCTGGAAAGCCGAGGGGAGCGGGGGGAGCCCCCCGAGAGCCCCGCGGTGCTGACGGGGGGGGACAGGTGAGCAGTTGCCATTTTTTGGGGGATTTGGGGATTTTTCGTTTTTTTTATTTTGGTTTGGGTTTTTTTTGGGGGTTTTTTTTTTGTTTTTTTTTTTTGGGGGGGGAATTTTCGTGATTTTTGTGGGGAGAGTTTGAGGGGTTTTGGGTGGTTTTGGGGATTTTTGGGGGCAGATTTTGGGGGGAGATTTGGGGATTTTTGGGGGGTTTTGAGGGGGGACTTGGGGATTTAGGGACATCATGAGGGGGATTTTTGGGGGGGATTTTGAGGGATTTTTGGGGAAATTTGGGGGAGATTTTGGGGGATTTAGGCACATTTGAGGGGATTTTGGGGCATTTTGGGTGGAGTTTGGGGGATTTTTGGGGAAATTTGGGGGATTTTGGGGGGATTTAGGAACATTTTGGGGGAGATTTGGGGAGAATTTTGGGGAGATTTTGGGGCATTTTGGGAGGAGATTTGGAGTTTTTTGGGGGGAATTTGGGGATTTTTTGGGGGGAAATTTGGGCTATATTTGTGTTATTTTTGGGATCTATTTTGGGTTATTTTGGTTTATTTTGGTTTATTTTTGTGTATTTTGTGTTCCCCGGGTGTTGCTAGGCCCGGTCCCTGCTGGTGTCGGGGGGGGGATTTGGGTTATTTTGGGGTATATTTTGGTTATTTTTTGGGTATATTTGGGTTATTTTGGGGTATATTTTGGTTACTTTTTGGGTATATTTGGGTTATTTTTGGGGGTATATTTTGGTTATTTTGAGAATATTTTGGGTTATTTTTGGGGTTATTTTTGGGGTATATTTTGGGTTGATTTGGGGATATATTTTGGATTATTTTGGTATATTTTATATGTTTGGTTTATTTTTGTGTATTTTGTGTTCCCCAGGTGTTGCTGGGCCCGGGCCCTGCTGGTGTCTGGGGTATTTTTGGGGTGGTTTTTTTTTTTTTTTGTTATTTCTGGTTATTTTGGGGGTATATTTGGGATTTTTATGTTATTTTTTGTTTATTTTTGTGTATTTTGTGTTCCCAGGTGTTGCTGGGCCCGGGCCCTGCTGGTGTCTGGGGAGGTGTTTGGGGTATTTTTGGGGTGGTTTTTTTTTGTTATTTCTGGTTATTTTGGGGGTATATTTGGGATTTTTATGCTATTTTTGGTTGATTTTTGTGTATTTTGTGTTCCCCAGGTGTTGCTGGGCCCGGGCCCGCTCCCTGCTGGTTTCGGGGGGGGGTCCCGGCTCCGCGGCCCTGCGGCTCCTCGAGGACGCCCCGTTCGTCATCGCCTTCGACCCCTCCCCAAATGGGGACCCCTCCCCCAAAAACGGGGACCCCCCCCCCGAGGAGCGAGACCCCCCCCGGGACGGGGACCTGGACAAGGAGGCCAAGGCGCTGCTGCTGGGACCCCCCCACAACCGGTCAGACACCCCAAAATCCCCCCAAAATTACCCCAAAAATTCCCCCAAAATCCCCACAAAAATCCCCCCAAAACTGCCCCAAAATCCCCCAAAACTGCCCCAAAATTACCTCAAAACTGCCCCAAAATCCCCCTGGGAACCCAAAATCCCCCAAAATTACCCCAAAATCCCCTCAAATCCCCGTGGGAATCCGAAATCCCCCACAAGCGGTCAGAGAGCCCCAAAATCCCCCCAAATCCCCCCAAAATTGCCCCAAATCCCCAAAAACCCAACCCAGGAGCTCCATGAGGGATTTTTGGGGGGTCTTGGGGGTCCCAGGGGGATTTTGGGGGGTCCAGGGTGGATTTTGGGGTGTCCTGGGGGATTTTGGGGTGTCCTGGGGGAGTTTTGGGCCCTCCCCAGGTGCTCCTTGGAGCTGTTTTGGGCACATTTTGGGAATTTTTGGGGGGGTTTTGGAGGTCAGGGATATTTTGGGTGCTTGGGATCTTTTGGGGGGTCCCAGGGTGGGATTTTGGGGAATTTTGGGGAGTTTTGGACCCCCCAGGACCCCCCGTGTCCCCCCAGGTGGTTCGACAAGTCGCTGACGTTGGTCGTGTTCCCCTCGGGGCGCGTCGGGCTCAACGTGGAGCACTCGTGGGGAGACCCCCCCGTGGCCTGGCACCTCTGGGAGGTACCCCAAAAATACCCCAAATCACCCCCAAAAAATCACTCCAAAAATACCCCAAATCACCCCCAAAAAATACCCCCAAAATACCCCAAATCACCCCAAAAATACCCCAAAAATTCATCACTAAAATACCCCCAAAATACCCCAAATCACCCCCAAAATACCCCAAAAATTCCTCCCAAAATCACCCAAAAAATACCCCCCAAAATACCCCAAATCACCCCCAAAATACCCCAAAATTTCATCCCAAAAATCACCCAAAAAATACCCAAAATCACCCCAAAAATACCCCAAAAATCACCCAAAAATACCCCAAATCACCCCAAAAATACCCCAAGTCCCCTCCAAAAAATATCCCCAAAAGTACCCCAAATCACCCCAAAAATACCCCAAATCCCCCCCAAAAATCACCCAAAAAATACCCCCAAAATACCCCAAAAATTCCTCCCAAAATACCCCAAAAATTCCTCCCAAAATACCCCCCCCAAAAATACCCAAAATACCCCAAAAATCCCCCGAAAAATACCCTAAAAATTCTCCCAGAATCTCCGTAAAATTACCCCTGAAAATACGCAAAAAATCCTGCCCTAATCTCCCCAAAAATACCCCCAAAAATACCCCAAATCTTCCCCAAAATCCCCCTAAAGGAAGGAAAACATGAGGAAAATTTGCAAGAAATGTGAAGGGAAAAGGGCTGGAAACATGAGGGGACAAAAATGGCGGGAAAACGTGAGGGAAGAAAAGGGCGGGAAACGTGAGGGGACAAAAATGGCGGGAAAACGTGAGGGGAGAAAAGAGCGGGAAAGGTGAGGGGAGAAAAGGGCGGGAAAACGTGAGGGGGGGAAAGGACAGGAAATGTGAAAGGAAAATGGCAGGAAATGAGAAGAAAATTCTTGAGGAGGGTCAGGGGGGAAATTGGGGAGGGTCCCCAATTTTGGGACCCCCTAATTTGCCCCCCTCAGTTCGCACTGGCCCTGGACCGGTCCCTGGGCTACGACGAGTCCGGGAACTGCATTGGGGAGAAACCGGGCAGGGCCCCAGAGTCCCCTCAGGAGCTGCACTGGGACCTCCCCCCCCAGGTACTGGGAGCACTGGGAGGGCTGGGAGAGCGTTTTGGGCGATATTTTGGGGTGTTTCAGGAATATTTTCGGGCAGGTTTCGGGGGTGCTGCCCCAGGCCCGGCAGCAGTTCCAGGCCATGGCTGAGGGGCTCCAGCTCCACGTGGTGTCGGTCGAGGCCCCCCCAGGAACCTCCGGGACCCCCGAGAGCTCCCAGGAGCTGCTGGCGCTGGCGCTGGAGCTGGCGCTGGTCAGGGTGAGACGCTGAGAGCCCCAAAATTCACCCTGGGACCCCCAAACTCCATCCCAGAGACCCAAAATCTCCCCAAAATCCCCTCAGGAGTGTGGCCCTGCCTTCGCATATGAACCCATCCCGACTCATCTTTTTCTCCAGAGCTCCAAAACCCACCTGAAAACCACCAAATCCTGTTAAGATCCCTCCAAACTCCATTCCAGAGACCCCAAAATCCCCCAGATTCCCAAAATTTCCCCAAAATCTCCTCAGGAGCGCGGCCCTGCCCTCGCATATGAACCCATCCCGACTCATCTTTTTATTGAGAGCTCCAAAACCCACCTGAGAACCCCCAAAGCCAACTGTGATCCCCCAAAACTCCATCCCAGAGACCCAAAATTTCCCCAAATCTGCTCAGGGACACAGCCCCACCCTCATGTAGGAGCTGATCCCAATGTGCCTTTTCCTCCAGGGCTCCCAAACCCACCTGAGACCCCCCAAATCCAACTGAGACCCAACTAAACTCCATCCCAAAGACCCCAAAATCCCCCAGATGCCCAAAATTTCCCCAAAATCCCCTCAGGAGCGTGGCCTGGCCCTGACATATGAACCCATCCCGACTCATCTTTTTATTGAGAGCTCCAAAACCCACCTGAGGACCTCCAAAGCCAACTGAGACCCCCCCCAAACTTCATCCCAGAGACCCCCAAATCCCCCAGATTCCCAAAATTTCCCCAAATCCCCTCAGGAGCGCGGCCCTGCCCTCACGTACGAGCCGATCCCGACGCGCCTTTTCCTCGAGGGCCGCACTGACGGCGCACGCGGCGTGGGGCGACCCCTGCTGGAGCTGGAACGTGCTCTGAGGGACCCCCAAATTCCTGTGAGGAACCCCAAAATTGGGGCTGGGGACCCCAAAATGGGGCTGGGGGATGCTGAGGGGGGTCTTGGGTTTGGGGGAGTCACTGGGGGTGTTGTTTGGTGGTGGGAAATGTGAGGGGAAAAGGTGGGGAAACATGAGGGGAAAAGGGCGGGAAACATGAGGAGAAAATGGTGGGAAATGTGAAAGGAAGTTGTGGGAAATGTGAATGGGGAAAGGATGGGAAACGTGAAGGGGGAAAATGGTGGAAAATGTGAGGGGGAAAGGGCGGGAAATGTGAGGGGAAAATGGTGGGAAATGTGAAGGGAAAAAGGGTGGGAAATGTGAGGGACAAAGAGAAGGAAACATGAGGGGAAAATGGTGGAAAACATGACGGGGAAATGTGAGGGCAAAAAGGGCGGGAAATGTGAGGAGAGAAAATGGCGGAAAACCTGAGCGGGAAAAAGGGACAGTGGTGGGTGGTGCTCAAGGGGGTCCCAGGAGGATTTTGGGGCGATCATTGGGGCGATTTTGGGGTGATCATAATGGGGATTTTGGGGCGATCATTGGGGGTCTCTGGGAGGATTTTGGGGCGATCATTGGGTGTTTTTGGGGCCGACATTGGGGGTCTCTGGGAGGATTTTGGGGTGATCATGGGGGTCTCTGGGAGGATTTAGGGGCAATCATTGGGAGTTTCTGGGAGGATTTTGGGGCGCTCATTGGGGGTCTCGGGGCCCCCCTAACCCGCAGTTCCCCCCTGTGCCCAGCGGGGGCGCCGGCGGGCGCTGCTGGAGGCGGCGCTGGCGCAGGCGCGGGGGCGGCGCCGGGCGGCCATGACGGGGGCGGGGCTGGAGCGGCACCTGCAGGCGCTGGCGGCCGTGGCCAATCAGATGCAGCTCCGCCCACCCTTCCTCACAGAGGTGGGCGGGGCTTCGGTTGGGCTGGGGGTGTGGCCTGAGAGGGGGCGTGGTCTATACTGAGGAGGGGTGGCTAGGCATTACCATATAAGGAGGGGGGTGGAGCTTGAGGGCGGGGCTTGCATTAAGAGGGGTGGGGCCTGAACCAGGAGGGTGGGGCTTGACTAAAATTGCCTTATAAGGAGGTGGGTGGAGCCAAGGAGAACCTGGTCCTGTCCTTATATGGTCAACAGGGTGTGGCCAAAAAAGGCATGGCCTAAAGAGAATCACAGTGATTGGCCGGCACATTGGGGTGGGTGGGTGTGGTCTCATTTGCATATCCCCACCCCCTAGGTGCTGGGGCAGCCCTGGGCTCTGGCCTTTAGCCCCGCCCCTCGGCCACACCCCCCACTGCTGCCCCACCCCCTGCGGCCTGCGGGGATGGGCTTCAACCCGGTGGGTACTGGGGGAACTGGGAGCTTACTGGGATGGACTGGGGGCTTACTGGGATGGACTGGGAGGGGGGTAGGGGGTACTGGGAGGGAACTGGGATGGACTGGGGGGCACTGGAAGTTACTGGGGGGCACTGGGAGGGACTGGGGGGGTACTAGGAGGGGACTGGGGGATACTGGGATGTGCTGGGAGGGTTCTGGTTTTACTGGGATGGACGTGAGGGGCACTGGGAGGGACTAGGAGTTACTGGGGGACACTGGGAGGTTACTGGGATGAACTGGGATGAACTGGTCCCCCCCAGCCCCACCAGGACGGGTACGGGGTTTCCTTCACCGGGGGAGGGGACGCCGGCCCCGTCCTCGTCCACATCTCCTGCAGGGAGGGGTCCCCAAAAACGGTGAGTGGCCCAAATAAAACCCCAAAAAACCCCAAAACCTCCCTGAAAAAACCCCGAAATTACACCCCAAAAAAAAAAAAAAACCAACCCAAAAAATCCCCAAATTCCCACCCAAAAAAACCCACCCAAAAAAACCAAAAATCCCACCCCAAAAAAAACCCCAAAACCCTCAAAATCCCACCCAAAACCTCCTTGAAAAATCCCCCCAAAAAACCCCCCAAAATCCCACCAAAAAAAAACCAAAAAAACCCCAAAACCTCCTGGCCCCCACCCGGGGATTTGGGGGTTCTGGGTGGAATTTGGGGGATTTTGGGGTGGATTTTGGGGTTCTGGGGGGGATTTGGGGGATCCTGGGGTGGATTTTTGGGTTCTGGGGGATTTTAGGGGGTTCTGGGTGGAATTTGGGGGGTCTGGAAGTGGATTTGGGGATCCTTGACCTCACCCCTGCCCCTATTTTTAGGGTTCTGGAGGATTTGGGGGGTCTGGGGGGAATCTGGGGGGTCTGAGGGGAATCTGGGGGGTCTGAGGATGGATTCTGGGGATATTTTGGGGTACAGGGGGGGTCCCTGAGCCGTTCCCCTCCCCCCAGGACCCCCGTCTGTTCTTTCACCGTTTCCGGGCGACGCTGGGGAGATTTGGGGGATCCTGGGGTGGATTTTGGGGTTCAGGGGTGGATTTTGGGGGTTCAGGGGGGTCCCGGGATGGATTTTGGGGTTCAGGGTGATTTTGGGGGGTCTCTGATCCCCTCCCCTCCCCCCAGGACCCCCGTGTGTTCTCTCAGCGACTCCGGGCGGCGCTGGCCGAGCTGGGGCAGCTCCTGGGGGGGGAGGGGCCGGGGGGGGCACCCCCAGAGCCGCCCCTCCCCCCCCAATAAAGAACGGCCAGAGACCCCCCCAGTGTGAACTGGGATGGACTGGGAGGGACTGGGAGGGGGTTGGGGGGGGACTGGGAGTTACTGGGAATTACTGGGAGGGAACTGGGATGGACGGGAATGAGATTGGGATGGACTGGGAGCGACTGGGAGGGAACTGGGATGGGATTGGGGGAGACTGGGAGTTACTGGGAATTACTGGGATGGACTGGGAGGGACTGGGAGGGGATTGGAACAAACTGGGAGCACTGGGATGGACTGGGAGGTCACTAGGAGTTACTGGGAGTTACTGGGAGTTACTGGGAGATCACTGGGAGTTACTGGGAGGTCACTGGGAGTTACTGGGAGTTACTGGGATTACACCGGGAGTTACTGGGAGTTACTGGGAGGTCACCGAGGCCTCCCCCCGCTATGGCCTGCCACGTGACCGGAAGCCACCTCACAACCACCCGGAAGTGGGCGGGGCACCCACCGGAAGTACCGCCTCCATTCACGGCCAAGATGGCGGCGCGGCGCGGCTCCTCCAAAGCCCGCGCTCCGAATCGCCTCAGAGCCGCGAATCGCGACCGGCCCCGGGCCCGCGCCCGCAATGGCGACAGAGAGAACGCGGAGCCCCCCGGGCGCGTGTACCTGCCCGGGGCCGGGCCGCCGCTGGGCCCCGATGAGGAGCTGGTGATGGATGAGGAGGCGTACGTGATGTATCACCGCGCCGGCACCGGTACCGAGGGGATAACGGGGAGCCATGGGGATGAGGGGGAACTGAGGGGGGTTTGAGAGGAACCGGGGGGCTGAGGGGAACTGGATGAGAGGAAACCAGGCTGAAGGGATGAGGGGAACCGGGGGATGAGAGGGATGGAGTGATCAAGGAAACCGGGGGGATCCTGAGGAGAACCGGACTGGTCTTGAGGGGAACCGGGGGATGAGGGGGCTGGAGGGGATAAGGGGAATTGGGGGGTCCTGAGGGGAACCGGGAGCTGAGGGGAATCGGGGGATCCTGGGGGGTCCTGAGGGGAACCGGGGAGACTGAGGGGAACCGGGGGTGGTGAAGGGAACCGGGGGGGGCTGAGGGGAGCTGGAGTGTCCTGAGGGTAACCAGGGGCTGAAGGGAACCGGGGGGTCCTGAGGGGAACCGGGGTGAGGGGGCTGGAGAGAATGAGGGGAACTGGAGGATTGAGGGGAACCGGGGTAGGATGAGGAGAATCGAGGGGGTTTTGAGGAGAACTGGGGGGCCCTGGAGGGGTTGAGGGGAATCGGGGGGTCCTGAGGGTAAATTGGGCTGAGGAAGCTGGAGGGGCTGAGGGGAACTGGGGGGCTGAGGGGAACCGGGGGGTCCTGAGGGGAACCGGGGTAGAATGAGGAGAACCGAGGGACTTGAAGGGAACCGGGGTGAGGGGGCTGGAGAGGATGAGGGGAACTGGAGAGCTGAGGAGAACCGGGCGGGTTTTGAGGGGAACCGGGGGATGAGGGGAATTGGGGGCCCTGAGCGGAGCTGGGGAGATGAGAGGAACCGGGGCTGAGGGGGCTGGAGGGGCTGAGGGGAACCGGGACGGGCTGGGAGGGTTTGAGGGAAGATGTTGGGAGAATTTGAGGATTTTGGAGGAGTTGTGAGGGGAGGATTTGGGGGAGTTTAGGGGGGATTTTAGGAGGATTTTGGGGGGTTTTGTGGGCAGATTTTGAGTGGATTTTGGGGGGGCTTGAGGGAGGGCTTTCGAGGAGGTTTGGGGGGAATTTGAGGGAGGATTTTGGGGAGGATTTTTGGGGAGTTTGAGGGAGGATTTTGGGGTCTCTGATCGCCCCCTCCCCGCAGGGTCGCCGTGCCTGAGCTTTGACGTGGTGCGGGACGGGCTGGGGGAGGGGCGGGAGGAGCCCCCCCTGTCGGTGCTGCTGTGCGCGGGAACGCAGGCCGAGACCCCCGGCGCCAACCGGTGAGACCCCTCCCCTAATTACACTGAGACCCCCCCAAATTACACTGACACCCCCCCCCCCCCCCCCCCCAGATTACACTGACACCTTCAGGTCAAACGGTGAGACCCCTCCCCTAATGACACTGACCCCTCCCCAAATTGCACTGAGACCCCTCCCCAAATTGCACTGAGATCCCTCCCCAAATTACACTGAGATTCCCCCCAAAATTACACTGAGATCCCCCCCCAAATTACACTGAGACCCCCAGGCCAACCGGTGAGACCCCTCCCCAAATTACACTGAGGTCCCCCCCCAAAGTACACTGAGACCCCCCCCAAATTACACTGAGATCCCCCCCAAAGTACACTGAGACCCCCCCAAAGTACACTGAGACCCCCCCCAAATTACACTGAGACCCCTCCCCAAATTGCACTGAGACCCCCCCCAAAGTACACTGAGACCCCCCCCAAATTCATCCTGAGACCCCCAGTGCCAACCGGTAAGAGACCCCCTCCCCAAATTCATCCTGAGACTCCCTTGAATCCCCCCAATTCATGCTTGGACCCCCCCCAGTTCCCCCCAAAAAACCCCAAGCCCCTCAAACCCCCCAAACCCATGGGGTATTTTTGGGCTGGTTTTGGGGTGGTTTTGGAATATTTTTGTGGTGGGTTTTGGGGTATTTTGGGGGTGGATTTTGGGGTGGGTTTGGGGTATTTTTGAGGTGGGTTTGGGGTGTGTTTTGGAGTAATTTTGGGATATTTTTGGGGTGGTTTTGAGGTATTTTTGGGGTGTTTTTTGGGTATTTTTGGGATGGTTTTGAGTGTGTTTGAGCTGTTTCTGGGGTGTTTTTGGGGTGGGTTATGGGTTGGTTTTTGGGATATTTTTGGGGTGGATTTTGGGATATTTTTGGGGTTGTTTTGGGGTGTTTCTGGGTTGGTTTTTGGGACATTTTCGGGGTAGTTTTGCGGTGTTTCTGGGGCACTCCCAGCCCTGATTTGGGGTGTCCCCTCCCATTTTCAGGGTGCTGCTGCTGCAGATGCAGAACCTGCACGGGCTGCGGGGCAGGAAGGGCAGTGACAGCAGTGACAGTGACAGCAGTGACAGCGACAGCGACCAGGACGGGGAGGGGCGGGAGCCGCAGCTGCTGCTCATCATGGCCCCCCACTACGGGGGGATCAACAGGCTCAGGGTATGGAACCCCACAAAAAACAGACCCCCCCAAAAAAAATCCCCGCAAAAATCCATCCTGGGAACCCAAAAATCCATCCTGGAAACACAAAAATCCATCCTGGAAACACAAAATCCCACCTGGGAACCCAAATCTCCCCCTGGGATCCCCAAAATACCCCCTGGGAACCCCAAAATACCCCCTGGGACCCCTCAAATCCCATTCAACTGCCCCCAAATACCCCCTGGGACCCCCAAATCTCCCCTTGAGTCCCTCTCAGGAACACCTGGGACCCCAAATCTCCCCATGGGACCCCCAAAATGCCCCCTGGGACCCCCAAATCTCCCCCTGAGTCCCTCTCACGACTCTCTGGGACCCTCAAATTCCCCCTTGGACCCCTCAAACCCCCTCAGATTCCCTTTGAGTGCCCCCAAATCCCCTCTTTAACCCCTTTTGGCCGTCCCCAACCCCTCCTGACCCCCCATTTTCCATGTCCCCCCCCACAGGTGACGTCCCTGGGGGGGTCCCCGATCGCGGCCGTGTGGTCGGAGCGGGGCCAGGTGGAGGTGCTGGAATTGAGGGGGGCCCTGGGGGCCCTGGGCACGGAATTTGGGGAGGGGGATTCGGGCAGGGGGCCCAAGAGCGTCCAGCAGGGGGCTCTGCCCGCCCTCGCCACCTTCAGCGGCCACATGGACGAGGGGTTCGGGCTGGACTGGAGCCCCCTGAGCCCAGGTGAGGGTTTGGGGGAAAATTGGGGAAAATGTGAGGGGAAAATGGTGGGAAACGTGAGGGAAATGTGAGGGGAAGATGGGGGAAAACGTGAGGGGAAAATGGAGAGAAACGTGAGGGGAAAATGGGGGGAAATATGAGGGGGGAATGGCGGAAAATGTGAGGGGAAAAGGGTGGGAAATGTGAGGGGGTAAAAGGGCGGGAAGTGTGAGGGGAAAATGGTGGGAAACGTGAGGGAAAATGGCGAGAAACGTGAGGGGAAAATGTGAGGGGAAAATAGGTGGAAACGTGAGGGGGGAAATGGGAAAAAACATGAGGGGAATATGGAGGGAAACGTGAGGAGAAAAAGGTGGGAAATGTGAGGAGAAATGGCGGAAAACGTGAGGGGAAAAAGGGTGAAAATGTGTGGGGAAAAACGGGAAACGTGAGGGGAGAAAATGGAGGAAAATGTGAGGGAGGAAAAGGGTGAGAAATGTGATGAGAGAAAAGGGAAACTTGAGGGGAGAAAATGGAGGGAAATGTGAGGGGAAAGAGTGAGAGGGGAAAACAGGAAAACATGAGGGGAGAAAAAGGGAGGAAATGGAGGGAAAAAGTGGCAGAAAATGCAAGGGAAAAAAGCAGGAAACATGCGGGACAAAATGGCAGAACACTCAAGGTGGAAAGGGCAGAAAATGTGAGAGAAGAAAAGGTGGAAAACGTGAGCAGAAAGTGGCGGGTGTCACTCAAGGGGGTCCTGTGAGAAGTTTGGGGCGACCATTGGGGGTCTTCCTAACCTGCAGTCTGGAAATTGAAGATGGAGGGAAACACTGGAATTTTGGGGGTTGTGATGTCCCCTCTGCTCTCCCCCAGGCCGGCTGCTGTCCGGGGACGTCCGCGGGCGCATCCATCGCTGGGAGCCGCGCGAGGGCGGCTGGGCCGTGGATCAGCGGCCGCTGCTCGGCCATGGCGGCAGCGTGGAGGACATCCAGTGGTCACCCAGCGAGGCCTCGGTGAGCGGGACAGACGGACAGAAGGACGGCCAGGCTGATCCCTGGAGGACAGAAGGACAGCCAGGCTGATCTCCTGCAGCAGAGGAGACGCTGAAACAATGGTGGAAGATGGATAGGTCGATTTTTAGCAGTGATTAATCCAATTTTTATCAATTTTTACCAGGGATTAATCCAATTTTTATCGATTTTTAGCTGGGGTTTATCCAAGATTTATCGATTTTAGCAGTGATTAATCTAATGTTTATTAATTTTTAGCAGGGATTAATCCAATTTTTATTGATTTTTAGCAGGGATTAATCCAAGGTTTATAAATTTTTAGCAGAGATTAATTCAAGGTTTATTTCAGGAGCTCTGAGGAGCCCCTACAAACCTGCTGAGGTGCCAAGGTTACATTTAAAAGGAGGTGGAAACCTAAAGTAGATAAAATTTTACTGTCAATAAGAAAAATTAAGGGATGGATACTGGGAAATGGAAGGGAAAAATGGAGGGAAATATGAGGGGAAAATAGGCAGGAAATGTGAGGGGAAAATGGCAGGAAATGTGAGGTTAAGAGGAAGGAAATGTGAGGAGGAAATGGGAGCAAAATGTGAGGGGAAAATGGGAGAGAAATGTGAGGGGAAAGTGGAGGGAAACATGAGGGGAAAATGGCAGAAAACGTGAGGGGAAAATGGTGGAAACCGTGAAGGGAAAATGGCGGAAAACGTGAGGGGAAAATGGAGGGAAACGTGAGGGGAAAATGGGCAGAGAACATGAGGGGAAAATGGGCAGAGAACATGAGGGGAAAATGGAGGGAAACTTGCGAGGAAAATGGGAGGGAAATGTGAGGTGAAAATGGGAGCAAAACGTGAGAGGAAAATGGTCGAAAATGTGAGGGGAAAATGGAGGGAAACGTGAGGGAAAAATGGTTGAAAATGTGAGGGGAAAATGGCAGAAAGTATGAGGTAAAAATAGGCAGGAACCATGAGGGGAAAATGGTGGGAAACGTGAGGGAAAAATTGCGGAAAACATGAGGGGAAAATGGCAGAAAACATTTAAAAGGAGGTGGAAGATCAGCATATGGAGAAACACTTGGGGGGTTGACCCTTAGTCTCTCGCTAATCCCTCAGCATCATGGATGGAAAGTTCTAGATGGAGGGGATGGGATGTCGAGTGACTGGCAGAGAACCAGGATGGGGATTTGAGGATTTGGGGATTTGGAGATGACCTCAGCAAAGGAAAGAGATTACACAGGGAAAAATTTGGAAAAATCCTGAGATACAAACCCAAAACTGTTACAAAACATAAACCCACAGCACAGCAGGAGCAGGGAGCCCCCGAACCACCCCGAAGTCCCCCGTTTCCCCCCGCAGGTGTTCATCTCGTGCTCCGCGGACGCCTCCATCCGCGTGTGGGACGTGCGGGCGCCGCCGGGCCGGGCGTGCCAGCTCAGCGTGGCCTCGGCGCACGACGGCGACGTCAACGTGCTCACCTGGAGCCGCAGGGACGCGGCGGCGCTGCTCAGCGGCGGGGATGACGGCACGCTGCGCCTCTGGGACCTCAGGAGCATCAGGGTGAGGGGACAGGGACCCCCAGAGTGAGACAGGGACCCCCAAACTGAGACAGGGACCCCCAGAGTGAGACAGGGACCCCCAAACTGAGACAGGGACGCCCAAACCGAGACAGGGACCCCCAAACCGACCCAGGGACCCCCCAAACTGAGACAGGCCCGCTGCGCCTCTGGGACCTCTGGAGCATCAGGGTGAGGGGACAGAGTGAGGTGGGGACCCCCAGAGTGACACAGAGTGAGACAGAGACCCCCCAAACCAACCCAGGGACTCCCAAACTGAGATAGGGACCCCCAAATGGACCCAGGGACCCCCAGAGTGAGACAGGGACCCCCAGGAATCCCCCATAGACCCCCAAACCCACTGACCCCTCCCCATTTCCCCATTTCCAGAGCAGCCCCTTGAGCGTGGCCACCCCCAAACCACCCCATAACCACCCCATAGACCCCCAAACCACCCCAAAAACCCCCAAACCACCCCAAACCACCCCATAAACCACCCAAAAACCACTGAGCCCTCCCCATTTTGCCCCCTCCCCTATCCAGAGCAGCCCCTCGAGCGTGGCCACCCCAAACCACTCCATAAACCCCAAAAATCACCTCCAAAGCACCCCATAGACCCCCAAACCACCCCAAACCCCCCCTCCCCACTGACCCCTCCCCATTTTCCCCATTTGCAGAGCAGCCCCTCGAGTGTGGCCACCCCCAAACCACCCCACAGAGCCCCCAGAACCACCCCAAACCACCCCATAGACCCCCCAAAACCCCCAAACCACCCCACAGACCCCCCAAAACCCCCCGAACCACCCCACAGAGCCCCCAAAACCGCCCCAAACCACCCCATAGACCCCCCAAAACCACCCCAAACCACCTCATAAACCCCCCAAACCCCCCAGCCACCACTGACCCCTGCCCGTTTTGCCCCCTGCCCTGTGCAGAGCAGCCCCTCGAGCGTGGCCGTGTTCAAGCAGCACCGCGGCCCCATCACGTCGGTGCAGTGGCACCCGGGCGAGAGCGGCGTCCTGGCGGCCGCGGGCGAGGACGACCTGGTGACGCAGTGGGACCTGGGCGTGGAGAGAGACCCCCAGGGAAGCGGGGAGGGGGCCCAGGAGGGCGAGGGGGGGCTCTCGGAGCTGCCGCCGCAGCTGCTGTTCCTGCACCAGGGCGAGAGGGAGGTGAAGGAGCTGCACTGGCACCCGCAGTGCCCGGGGCTGCTGCTGTGCACGGGCAGGGAGGGCATCGCCGCCTTCCGCACCATCAGCGTGTGAGAGTGAAATACCGGGGTGAAACCAGCCAAAATTGGGGTGAAAACATCCAAAATTGGGGTGAAACCAGCCAAAACTGGGGTAAATCAGCCAAAAATTGGTGTGAAAACATCCAAAATCGGGGTGGGAACGGCACCCGCAGTGCCCGGGGCTGCTGCTGTGCACGGGCAGGGAGGGCATCGCTGCCTTCTGCACCATCAGCGTGTGAGAGTGAAATATTGGGGTGAAACCAGCCAAAACTGGGGTGAAAACATCCAAAACTGGGGTGAAAAACATCCAAAATTGGGGTGAAAACATCCAAAACTGGGGTAAAACCATCCAAAATTGGGTAAAAACACCCAAAATTGGGGTAAAAACATCCAAAACTGGGGTGAAAACATCCAAAACTGGGGTGAAAACATACAAAACTGGGGTGAAAACATCCAAAATTGGGGTGGGAATGGCACCCGCAGTGCCCGGGGCTGCTGCTGTGCACGGGCAGGGAGGGCATCGCTGCCTTTCGCACCATCAGTGTCTGACAGTAAAAATTTGAGGTTAAATCATCCAAATTTGGGTTAAATCAGCCAAAATTGGGGTAAAAACATCCAAAATTGGGGTGGGAATGGCAGGAATTGGGGTGGGAACGGCACCCGCAGTGCCTGGGGCTGCTGTGAGGGCATCGGTGTGTGACAGTAAAAATTTGGGGTGAAAACACCCAAAATTGGCTTGAAAACAGCCAAAACTGGGGTCAGAACTCCTTAAAATGGAAGTGGGAATCCCTGAAGTAGAAATGGGAGCCTAAAATGGGACTGGAATCCGTCTCAAAGTGGGGATGGGAAAGCTGCAAAAATTAAGGATAAAACACCCCAAAAATGGGAGTGAAACACCCCAAAAATGAGGATGAAACATCCCAAAAATGAGGATTAAATATCCCAAAAATGAGGATAAAACACCCCAAAAATGAGGATGAAACACCCCAAAAATGAGGATTAAATATCCCAAATCTCTGCCCCCAAATTCAGGGGGCCTGTGCCCCCCATTTTAGGGGTCTCTGTCCCCCATTCACCTTCATCATGCCCCCACACTTGGCCGATACCCCCAAGCAAAACTACTCCAAAAATTAATTTTTATTATTAAAATTAAAAAAAAACCCCTTTTTATTTTGACCATTCCCCATCCTTATCCCCCACAGCGCAACGCTGCCAGCCTCCACTGAAACACCACCAAAACACTCCAAAAAATTCATTTTATTTTTATTACAAATTTAAAAAAACCTTTTTTTAATTTCGCGCGTTCGGCGAAGCGCGGGAAAATCCACGTGACTCTGAAGGGAGGGGGCGTGGCCGCGGTCACGTGAGGTCGGCGCGCCACGTGAGCGCGGTGACGGCCATGGCGCCCCCTGGGGGCGGGGCCGAGCAGAGCAGCAGCGATTTGCGCACGCTCGTGCCCAGGCGCGCGGCCGCCAGCAGCGCCCCCAGCGGCTGCGCCCGGGAACTGCAGGGACACAGCGCCACTGCGCCTGCGTGGAACAGCGAGGGCGGGCCTGCGACAGAGAGGGGAGGGGTCAGGGATAATGGGGAGGGGGATTAGAGATACCAAAGGGGGGTCAGGGATAATGGGGAGGGGGATTAGAGATACCAAAGGGGGGTCAGGGATAATGGGGAGGGGGATTAGAGATACCAAAGGGGGGTCAGGGATAATGGGGAGGGGGATTAGAGATACCAAAGGGGGGTCAGGGATAATGGGGAGGGGGATTAGAGATACCAAAGGGGGGTCAGGGATAATGGGGAGGGGGATTAGAGATACCAAAGGGGGGTCAGGGGTAATGGGGAGGGGGATTAGAGATACCAAAGGGGGGTCAGGGATAATGGGGAAGGGGATTAGACATACCAAAGGGGGGTCAGGGGTAATGGGGAGGGGGCTGGGATACCCGGGGGGTCATTAGGAATAATGGGGAGGGGGTCAGGGATAATGGGGAAGGGGATTAGAGATACCAAAGGGGGGTCAGGGATAATGGAGGGGGCTGGGATAATGGGGAGCGGATCATTGGGAATAATGGGGAGGGGGCTGGGATAATGGGGAGGGGGATTAGAGATACCAAAGGGGGGTCAGGGATAATGGGGAGAGGGTCAGGGATACCCGGGGGGTCATTAGGGATAATGGGGAGGGGGCTGGGATACCCGAGGGGTCATTAGGAATAATGGGGAGGGGGCTGGGATAATGGGGAAGGGGATTAGAGATACCAAAGGGGGGTCAGGGATAATGGGGAGGGGGCTGGGATACCTAAGGGTCATTAGAAATAAGGGGGAGGGGGCCAGGGAAACCTGGGGATCATTAGGAATAATGGGGAGGGGGTCAGGGATACCCAGGGGTCAACAGGAGTAATGGGGAGGGGGATCAGATACCATGGGGTCAACAGGAATAATGGGGAGGGGGCTGGGATACCCGGGGGGTCATTAGGTATAATGGGGAGGGGGATCAGATATACCTGAGGGTCTTTAGGAATAATGGGGAGGGGGATTAGAGATACCTGGGAGTCATTAGGAATAATGGGGAGGGGTCAGGGAAACCTGGGGGTCATTGGGAGTAATGGGGAGGGGGATTAGAGATACCAAGGGGGGGTCAGGATAATGGGGAGGGGGTCAGGAATATTGGGGAGGGGGCTGGGATACCCGGGGGTCATTAGGAGTAATGGGGAGGGGGCTGCAACCTTATAATGGGAGTGGTTCAGGGTACATGAAATGGGACAGAATTTAATGGGGAGGGGGATTTGGGATACCCAGGGGTCATTAGGAATAATGGGGAGGGGGTCAGGAATATTGGGGAGGGGGCTGGGACCCTCGAAGGGGTGTCAGGAATATTGGGGAGGGGTCCAGGGATACCCAAGATGGGGTCAGGAATATTGGGGAGGGGTCTGGGACCCTCAAGGTGGGGTCAGGAATACTGGGGAGGGGTCCGGGGTTACCCAGAGGGGTCAAAGGAATAAAGGGGAGGGGTCTGAGACCCCCAAGGGGGGGGTCAGCAATAAAGGGGAGGGGTCTGGGACCCCCTCGAGGGTGGGGTCAGGAATAAAGGGGCGGGGTCTGAGGCCCCTGGGAGGGGCTAAAAGGGGCGGGGTCTCAGCGCGCCCCGCCCCCTTACCGGGGTACACCAGGAAGTCGCCCCCGAATTTCCCGCCGGGGGTCACGTGCAGGCCCCGCCCCCAGAGCTCGCGGAAAACCCGGAAGCGCCGCTCGGAGGGGGGGGAGGGGCGGGGCGGCTCTGAGGGGGGAGGGGAGAAAACGGGGAGGAGTCAGCGCGGGTCTGACCACGCCCCCAAGTCCCGCCCACCGCCCCTCCCCCACCTGGCGGGGGCTCCTCGGGTTCCGCTTCGGCCTCGTCAACCTGAGGGGGGGCAGGGGAGGCTCAGGGGGGGCTCCGAGCGCCCCCCACCCCAAATTCCCCCCTCCCCCACTCCGGTACCGGCTCCACGGTGGCTCCGCCGCTCTCCCGGAGCGCCCGCGCCTCCTCCGGACTCAGCTCCAGCGGCAGCCGCGGCCCCGCCGCTCCCGCTCCGGCGCGGCCCCGGCGCGGGGGGGTCCCGATCAGCGCCCCCCACACGCGGTGCCGCTCCCGCAGCGCCCGCGCCGCGCTTGGGGCCCACACCAGGAACCGCCCGCGGTGCCGCCGCACTCGGGGCCGCTCCGTGAGGGGGCTCGAGGGGGTCCCGGTGGTCTCTGAGCCCTCCCCGCCCTCGCAGACCCCCGGGACCCCCTCAGGCCCCGCCGCCATTTTGCCCCCGCCTTCCCGGAAAAGGCCCTGAGCTCTTCCGGAAGTGTCCTCGTGAATCCGGGCGGTTTTAAAGCGGCGATGCCGCGTGGGCCCCCCCACCGCGACCGATAAAAAACTATGCGAGAGACTCAGCCCCTTTTAAGAGCGGCTCTTAAAGGGGTAGAGCGGTTTAAAGGGACAGAGTCTCTTTAAATGCCGCCATTGCGGGTCCCACCACCCTTAAAAGGCCAGATCCCTTCAAAAAGCGTCTTAAAAGGGCGTGCGCTCCGTGTGTGAGGCCCACTCCTCTTAAAGGGCCAGACCCCTTTAAAATCCCCTCCACGGTGGTTCCCACCCCCTTTAAAGGGCCAGACACCCCTTCACAGGCCCCTCCCCCTCTCTTAAAGGACCAGATCCTCCTAAAGGACCCACTCAGTTGGCTCCGCCCCTCCTTTAAACCTCGACACTCCAAAATCTGCACATGGGGGCTTCCCTATACTAACACGGCCACGCCCATTAGGGGGCGGGGGGTTTAATGACCACGCCCACAATGAGAGCATTTTATGGGCGTGGTTTATTGTGTGGGTTGCGGTTTGTGGGCGTGGCTTGCCCAGACTCCGCCCCCTCCGCCCCCGCTCGGAGCCCGCGGAGCCGCGCAGGGGCCTCGGGGGGTCCGGGGCGGGTTCGGGGGGTCCCGGGCGGTTCCGGGGGGCTCCGAGGGGTCCCCGGAGGGTCCCGGAGCCGCCGCCATGAACCGAGAGGAGCTGACGTACCTGGGCGTGCTGCTGGGCTCCATCCCCGTGGGCTTCGTGCTCAAGGAGCGCGGTGAGGGGGAACCAGGCGGCTCCTCAGGGAATTTCGAGGGGTTGTGAGGGGAATCTTGAGGGATTTTGGGGGGTTCTGAGGGGTTTTAAGGGGTTCCGGGGGTTTCTGAGGGATTTGGGGGGTTCTGAGGGGAATCTGGGGAGTCCTGAGGGGTTTTGGGGGGGTTCTCAGGGAATTTCGAGGGCTTGTGATGGGAATCTTGAGGGATTTTGGGGGGTCCCGAGGGGTTTCTGAAGGATTAAGGGAGGTTCTGAGGGGTTTATGAGGGATTAAGGGGGGTTCTGAGGGATTTTGGGGTGTTCTGAGGGAATTTGGAGGGGTTTTGAGGGGAATCTTGAAGGATTTTGGGGGATTCTGAAGGCTTCTGAGGGGGTTTGGGGTGTCCTGTGGGGTTTAGGGCGGTTCTGAGGCGATTTGGGGAACCTGCGAGAATTTGGGGGAGTCCTGAGGAGTTTGGGGGGGTTCTGAGGGCTTTGCGGGAGAATCTTGAGGGTTTTTTGGGGAATTCTGAGGGATTAAGGGGGGTTCTGAGGTAATTTGGGGGGGTCCCGAGGGAACCAGGAGCGGTTCTGATGGGAATCTTGAGGGATTTTGGGAGGTTCTGAGGGGTTTTGGGGGATTAAAGGGAGTTCTGAGGGGTTTTGGGTGAATTTTGGGGTGTTTTGAAGGGTTTTTTTTGGTACATTTTGGGTTGTTTTGGGTGAATTTTGGGGTATTTTGAAGGGTTTTTTTGGTACATTTTGGGTTGTTTTGGGTGAATTTTGGGGTATTTTGAATGGGTTTTTTTTGGGTACATTTTGGGTTGTTTTGGGTGAATTTTGGGGTATTTTGAAGGGGTTTTTTTTTGGGTAAATTCTGGGTTGTTTTGGGTGAATTTTGGGGTATTTTGAAGGGGTTTTTGGGTACATTCTGGGTTGTTTTGGGTGAATTTTGGGGTATTTTGAAGGGTTTTTTTTTGGTACGTTTTGGGTTGTTTTGGGTGAATTTTGGGGTATTTTGAAGGGGGTTTTTGGGTTGTTTTGGGTGAATTTTGGGGTATTTTGAAGGGTATTTTTGGTACGTTTTGGGTGAATTTTGGGGTATTTTGAAGGGGTTTTTTGGTACATTCTGGGTTGTTTTGGGTGGATTTTGGGGTGCCCCCCCCTGACGCCGCCCCTCCCCCCCAGGCCCGCGCTGGCGCCAGTTCGGGGGGGCGGCGGTGGGGGCGGGGCTGGCGCTGCTCACCTGCGGGCCGCACCTGCTGCACTCGCTGGGCACCGTGCTGGGCACCTGGGCCATCCTCACCTGCCTGCCCAGGTAACACGGGGGGGCCCCAGGTTCGTTCTGGGGGGTTCTGATACCATTTAGGGGTTCCCAGGTGCGTTTTGGGGCAGGTCCTGACCCATTTTGGGGGTCCTGGAGCCATTTTGGGGGTCCCTGAGCTGTTCTGGGGGGGGGTCTTGAGACCTTTTGGGAGGTCCTGAAACCGTTTGGGGAGGTCCCAGACCCATTTTGGGGGGTCCTGGAACTGTTTGGGGGGGTCCCTGACCCATTTTGGGGGGTCCTGGGATATTTGGGGGGGATCCTGGAACCGTTTGGGGGTCCCAAAGCCTTTGGGGGGGGGCAGGTTCATTTTGGGGGGTCCCTGACCCATTTTGCGGGGTTTCTGACCTATTCTGGGGGGCCCCTGACCCATTTTGGGAGGTCCTCAATCCATTTTGGGGGTTCCCAGGTGCATTTTGGGGGGTCCTGGAACCATTTGGGGGGTCCCTGACCCATTCCAGAGGGGTCCTGAAACCATTCTGGGGGGTGCCAGGTGCATTTTGGGGGGGCCCATACCCATTCTGGGGGGTCCCTGACCCATTCTGGGGGGTCCTGAGGCCTTTTGGGGAATCTCTGACCCAGTTTGGGGGGGTCCCTGACCCATTTTGGGGTTCCCAGGTGCCTTTTAGGGGGATCCTGAAACCATTTGGGAGGTCCCTGACTCATTTTGGGGGTCCCTGACCCATTTTAGGTGCCCCAATTCCATTTTGGGGGATCCCTGACGCATTTTAGGGGGTCCCCAATTCCATTTTGGGGTTCCTTGACCCCATTTTGGGGTCCCCCCAGCTCCATTTTGGGGTTCCCAAGCCCTTTTGGGTCCCCAATTCCATTTTGGGGGTCCCTGACCCCATTTTGGGCCCCCCTAGCTCCATTTTGGGGGTCCCAAGCCCTTTTGCGTCCCCAATTCCATTTTGGGGGGTCCCTGTCCCATTTTAGGGGGTCCCCAATTCCATTTTGGGGGGTCCCTGACCCCATTTTGGGGGTGTCCCGAGCGTTTCCTCCCCTCCCCCCGCAGTTCTGGGGCTCATTACGACACCCGAGCTCGTTATTGCTTAATTAGGGCCAGGGTAATGAGGGGGGGGGGAAATTCCCTCTGAGGGGGAGGGGAAATTTGGGGGGCTCAGAGACATTTTGGGACCCCCTCCAAATTTGGGGATTTTGGGACCCCCAATTTCTCTGTTTGGGGGTGTCAAGGGACATTTTGGGACCCCCCCAAATTCATTATGGGGGAAGGGGGAAATTTGGGGGTTCAGAGACATTTTGGGACCCCCCCGAAATTTGGGGGGCTCAGAGACATTTTGGGACCCCCAAATTTGGGGTTCAGAGACATTTTGGGACCCCCCCGAAATTTGGGTGTTCAGAGACATTTTGGGACCCCCAAATTTGGGGTTCAGAGACATTTTGGGCCCCCCCCAATTCGGGGGTCTCAAAGACATTTTGTGACCCCCCCCCCAGTTTCTCCACTTTGGGGATAATTTGGGGAGGGGGTTTAAAGCCCCAGGGGGATTATGGGGGGGGCGGGGGTTTGAAGCCCCAGGGGGGTTTTTGGGGAGCCCCAAATTCACCAGGGACCCCCCAAACCCCCCCAGGCGCTCGGGGGGCGCCGCCCTGCTCTGGGTTTTGGGGTACCTGCTCTTCTTCCGCACCCCTTGGGTCTGGGGGCTGCCCGAGCCCCCCCCCTACGCCAACGCCCTGCAGCTGCTGGTCACCCTCAAGGTGAGGTGGGGGCTTTGGGGGGTCCTGGGGGGGTCTGGGGGCGTCCTGGGGGGGTCTGGGGGGTCCTGGGGAGGGATTTGGGGAATTGTGGGAGGGTTTGGGGGGTCCTGGGGGATCTGGGAGATCCTGAGGGGGAATTTTGGGGTGTCCTGAGGGTGTTTGGGGGGTCCTGGAGGGATTTGGGGGTGGTTTGGGGGGATTTTGGGGGGTCCTGAGGGAATTTAGGGGGTCCTGGGGGTAAATTGGGGGGCATTTGGGGATCCTGAAGGGGGGTTTGGGGGGTCCTGAGGGGATTTTTGGGGGTCCTGGGGGGGTTTGGGGGGGTTCCTGAGGGGGTTTGGTGGGGGTTCTGGGGGTGCTAGAGGGATTTGGGGGGTCCTGAGGGGGTTTCAGGGGGTCCTGGGGGGGATTTTGGGGTATCCTGGGGAATTTTTTGGAGGTCTTGGGTTGATTTTGGGAGCCCTGGGGATGTTTTAGGGTGATTTGAGGGGTTTCAGGGGAGATTTTGGGGGTTCGGGGGGAGTTTTGTGATGATTTTGGGGTGATTTTGGGGTGATCTGTGAGTCCCAGGTGTACAAACACTGCTGAGCCAGCAGGGGGCGCTGAGTGTCCCAAGGGGGCGTGGCTTGTGCTGCACCACACCCATATATGGAAAAACAGGCGTGGCCTGACTGTGGCCCCGCCCCCAGATGGCCAGTCTGGCCAGTGACGTGCAGGAGCTGCGGGAGGCGGAGCTTAAGGGGGTGACATCAGAGGAGACGCGGCTGCTGATTGGCTCGCTGAGGCGCGTGCCGAGTTTGATTGACATCCTGTGCTACAGCTACTGCTACCTGGGGCTGCTGACAGGTGGGGGCGGGGCTTAAATGGGGCGGGGCTTAAATGGGGCGGGGCCAAGGGACACCTGGGTGGGGTTTGGGGGGGTCCCTGAGGGAATTCTGGGGGTCTCTGAGGGGATTTTGGGGTTTCTCAGAGGAAGTTTTGGGGGAGGTCCCTGAGGGGATTTTGGGGGAATTTTGGGGTTTCTCAGAGAGAATTTGGGGGGGAGATTTTGGGATTTCCCTGAGGGAATTTTGGGGGGGGGGGGGGGGTCCCTGAGGAGGTTATGGGGGAATTCTGGGGGGGGGGTCCCAGAATTAATTTTGGGGGGATTTTTGTGGGTTCCCAGAGGGAATTTTGGGGGAATTCTGGGGGGGTCCCTGAGAGGATTTTAGGAGTTTCCTGAGGGGATTTTGGGGGGAATTTTGGGGTTTTCCAGAGGGAATTTTGGGGGAATTTGGGGGGGGGGGGTTCAGAGGGAATCTGGGGGCAATTTTTGGAGGGTCCAAGAGGAGATTTAGGGGAAGTCCTAAAGGAGATCTGGGAGGATTTTGGAGTCCCAGTGGGGATTTTGGAGGACCCAAGAAGAATTTTTATCATCTTCTACCCAAATTTTGGGGGGGTTCTGGGGATTTGTCTACAGATTTGGGCTTTCTTGGGTGTCACCCGCGTGTCCCCCCCGTCCCCGCAGGTCCCTTCTACCGCCTGGGCACGTACCTGGACTGGGTGTGGGGTCCCCCCGGTCCCCCCGCGCTGCGCCGCCTGCTGTGCCACGTGCGCTGGGCGCCCGCCCTGGGGGTCCTGGGGGTCCTGGTGGGCCGGGCCTGGCCGGCCAGGGCTGTCCTGGAGCCCCAGTTCGGTGCCCGGCCCTGGGGCGCCCGGCTGGCGCTGATGGTGCCCGTGTTCCTGGCGCTGCGGCTGCGCCTCTACGTGGGCTGGCTGTGCGCCGAGGGCGGCTGCGTCAGCGCGGGCCTGGGGGCGTACCCCAAAACGGCACGGGCCAGACCGGGACAGGGACCCACCGTGAGCTGGGAGAGACCCAAAACGTGAGTGACACCTTGGGGTACAGGGATATGGGGTACAGGGGCTGTGGGGTGGGGGTGTACCCCAAAACTGCCAGGGCCAGACCGGGACAGGGACCCACCGTGAGCTGGGAGAGACCCAAAACGTGAGTGACACCTTGGAGTACAGGGATATGGGGTACAGGGGCTGTGGGCATGGGGGTGTACCCCAAAACGGCACAGGCCAGACCGGGACAGGGACCCACCGTGAGCTGGGAGAGACCCAAAACGTGAGTGACACCACTGGGGACACCGTGGGGGATATTGGGGTACCAGGACATTGGAGCACAGAGTGTGGGGTCCCTGAGTGTCACCTGAGTGTCCCCAAATGTCACCTGAGTGTACTTGGGTGTCCCACCTGTGCCAGGTGTGCCAATATCCCCGATAACCAATGGGATTCTGACACCATCCACACCATAGGGCAGGAACTGGGGGGGTCCCTGAGCATCACCTGAGTGTCCCCACGTGTCACCTGAGTGTCACCTGCGTGTCCCTCAGTGTCCCCAGGTGTCACCTGTGTGTCTCACCTGCGCCAGGTGTGCCGATATCCCCGCTGACCAATGGGATTTCGAGTCCACCCACACCGTGGGGCAGGGGCTGGGGGGTCCCTGAGTGTCCCCAGGTGTCACCTGAGGGTCTCAGTTGTGTCTCACCTGTCCAGGCGTGCCGATATCCCTGATAACCAATGGGATTTCGAGTCCATCCGCACCGTGGATCCCTGGGGCACCGAGGTCGGGCGGCGCTTCCGGGGCGGCCTCAGGCGCTGGAACATGACGGTGCAATGGTGGCTGGCGGCGTACGTGCACCGACGGGGACCCCGCCGGTACCCCATCGTCAGGTACTGGGAGCACTGGGAGAAGGATTGAGATGGAGACTGGGGCACTGGGATGGCACTGGGATGGGCACTGGGATGGCACTGGGATGGGCACTGGGGGCATTGGGAGAAGGATTGAGATGGAGATTGGGGCACTGGGATGAGCACTGGAATGGGCACTGGGAGGGCACTGGGGGCATTGGGAGCACTGGGAGGGACTGGGAGAAGGATTGAGATGGAGATTGGAGCACTGGGATGGCACTGGGATGGGCACTGGGAGCACTGGGATGGGCACTGGGAGCACTGGGATGGGCACTGGGATGGGCACTGGGATGGGCACTGGGAGCACTGGGATGGCACTGGGGGCATTGGGAGCACTGGGAGCACTGGGAGGAACTGGGAGAAGGATTGAGATGGAGATTGGAGCACTGGGATGGCACTGGGAGCACCGGGATGGGCACTGGGAGCACTGGGATGGGCACTGGGATGGGCACTGGGATGGGCACTGGGAGCACTGGGATGGGCACTGGGATGGGCACTGGGATGGGCACTGGGATGGGCACTGGGAGGGCACTGGGAGGGACTGGGAGAAGGATTGAGATGGAGATTGGAGCACTGGGATGGCACTGGGGGCACTGGGAGAAGGATTGAGATGGAGATTGGAGCACTGGGATGAGCACTGGAATGGGCACTGGGAGGGCACTGGGATGGGCACTGGGGGCATTGGGAGCACTGGGATGGGCACTGGCAGCACTGGCAGGATTGAGATGGAGATTGGGGCACTGGGGGCTGAATTTTAGTGGGTGTAAACTGAATTTTGCGGGTATAAATTGAATTTTGGGGGGTGTGAATTGAATTTTGGGGATGTAAATTGAACTTTCTGTGGTGCAGGCTGGATTTTGAGGGGTATAAATTCAGTTTTGGGTGCTTGGGTTGGACTTTGAGAAGCACAGCCTCAATTTTGGTGTGGATGTGCTGGATTTGGGAGGCACAAAGTGAATTTTGGGGTGCTTGAACTGGACTTTGAGAAGCACAAACTGAATTTTGGGTTTGTAAATTGAACATTTTGTGGACCAAGCTGGACTTTGGGGGACACAAAGTGAATTTTGGGTGTGTAAATTGAACTTTCTGTGGAGCAGGCTGAATTTCAAGGGGTATAAATTCAATTTTGAGTGCTTAGATTGGACTTTAAGAGGCACAAATTAATTTTGAGTGTCTAAGACTTTATGTGGAACAGGCTGGACTTTGGGGGGCATAAACTCAATTTTGGGCTGGATGTGCTGAATTTGAGAGTCACAAAGTGAATTTTGGGTGCTTGGGCTGGACTTTGGGGAACATAAACTGAATTTTGGGTGTGGAAATTGAATTTTGTGGAGCAGGCTGGACTTTGAGGGGCATAAATTCCATTTTGGGTGCTTAGGCTGAACTTTGAGAGTCACAAAGTGAATTTTGGGGTACTTGTGCTGAGTTTGGGAGGCACAAACTCAATTTTGAGGTGCTTGTGCTGCACTTGCCATCACCCAAACCCCATCCCAGTTCCTCCAACCCCAATTTTAACCCCTCCAAAAATCCCTTTAAACCCTCCCCACCCCTCCCTAACCCCATTTTTTGTTTTTTCACCCCAAACCAGGAACGCCTGGACCATGCTGGTCTCAGCCTACTGGCACGGGCTGCACGGGGGGCAGTACCTGTCCTTCCTCACCGTGCCCCTGTGGCTGGCGGCCGAGGCTGCGGCTGAGGGGGCCCTGTCGGGATATTTCGGGGTCCCCCTGGACAATCTGGGGGGCTGGAAGGGCTCGGCGCTGAGGGGGCTGCAATGGTTCCTCAAAATGAGAGCGTTCGAGTACCTGAGCATGGGGTTCGTGCTGAGGGAAGCGGCGGCCACGCTGCGCTTCTGGGCCTCGGTGCATTTCTGCCTCCATCTTGTGCCGCTCCTCATCCTCCTCACGGCGGCGGCGGCGGGAAAAGGGCGGGAAAAGGGGCGGGGAAAAGGGCGGGAAGGGCGTGAGGGAGAGGGGGGGGGCGGGGGAGGCGCAGGTGAGGAGGAGGAGGGAGCGCTGTGAGGGGGAGGGGGGCGATCCCCTAAATCTTAAAAATGAGAGGGAAAACCCCCTAAATCCTAAAGGTCATGAGGGGGGAGATCCCCTAAATCTTAAAAATGAGGGGGGAAATTCCCTAAATCCTAAAACTGATGAGGGATGGGATAGCCCGAACCCCAAAGGTCATGAGGGGGGAGATCCCCTAAATCTTAAAAATGCGGGGGGAAACCTCCTAAATCTTAAAATTCATGAGGGTGGTGATCCCCTAAATCCTAAAATTGAAGAAGGATGGGATCCCCTCAACCCCAAAGGTCATGAGGGGGGAGATCCCCTAAATCTTAAAATACAGGGGGAAAAACCCCTAAATCCTAAAATTTACGAAGGATGGGACCCCCTGAACCCCAAAATTCAGGGGGGAAAACCCCCAAATCCTAAAATTGATGAGGGACGGGACCCCCTGAACCCCAAAATTCAGGAGGGTGGGGATCCTATGAATCCCAGGGAGGAGCCCCCAGCCCCCAAATCCCAGGAGCTGAGGAAGAGGAGGGACCCCGAGGGTCGGCGTGGGGATGAACCCCAATAACCAGAGCTCGGGGGGACCCCAAAAAACTTTGGGGTGAAGATGAAGCACCCCAATACTCAGGTCAAGGGGAGAAAAACCCCCATGGAAAATGGGGGAGGGAAAAGCCCTGAACCCCCAAATCCAAAATGGGGGAGCTCCGATAGCCCCAAATCAGGGCGACCCCCAGGTGAGGAAGAGAAGGGACCCCAATAATGAGAATTTAGGGGGGACTTCCCACTTCTCTGAACCCCAAAACCCAGAAAGGGGGGCCTGGGGAGGGATTTGGGGGTGTTGGGGGCTGCAGGCACCCCCCGGGGGGGGTTTTTAGGGGGGTGGGAGTGGGGGGCTCTGAGTTTGGAAGGGGCCCCCCAAAATGGAGACCAATAAAAGCCTTGAGTGACATCCCTGGTGTGTTTGGTGTTTGTGAGGACCCCAAAACTGAGTGAAACTACCCCAAAAGTGACCCCAAAGCCCTAAGATTGAATAAAATATATCTAAAATGGAGCCGAACACCAAGAATTGATCTAAATCCCTCTGAACTGACCTGATGCTGCAGGACTGCTGAGGCCCTGAAGTGAATCTTTGAGGGAAATGAGGCAAATCTGGGGGTAAATCCTTGAAATATGGAAAGAACTCGGGCCAGGACTTCCCAAGGGGGTTTTGAGTGCTCCCAGAGTGGTTTTAGGTTTATTTTTGGGGCTTCCGAGGGAATTTGGGGTCTTTGGGGGAGGTTTCAGGGATGCCCCCGCCTCCCCTCACGCTTCAAAACGGCGGCGCTCCCACACTGCGAGAAGGCGGGAAACTCTCACTTCCGGTCTAGCCCCTTTAAGGCAGACAGGTGAGCCAATCAGAGGCGGGAAGAGGGCGGGACTACATCGCTCGACAAATCAGAAAGCGACAAGGGGGCTGAGCGAGGTGACTGGGCGAATGAGAGAGCGAGATAAGGGCGGAGCTACAGGGGCTCGACCAATCAGTACGGAGAGGGCGGCAGAGAAGGCGGTGCGGCCGCGTTGCATCAGAGCCGCGGCCTGGTCCCGCTCCCGGCCCCGCCGCCGCCGCCATGAACATCCTTCCGAAGAAGTCGTGGCATGTCCGGAACAAGGACAATGTGGCGCGGGTGCGGCGGGACGAGGCGGCGGCCGAAGTGGAGCGGAGGAAACGGGACGCGCGCGCGCTGCGAGCGGAGCAGGAGGCAAGTGCTGAGGGAAGGGGGGCGGTAGGGAGGGGAAGGGGGGCGGGGCTGAATAGCTGAGAACCAATCAGCATGAGCGGCTTTGAATATATTATAAGTAAGGGGCGTGGCGTAGTGTGATTGGCGTACACCATTTCTGTTTACTGGGGGGGTGGACTGAGCTAAAAAAGTTTTTTGGGGGGGCAAAATAAATTCGGGGGCGTAAAATAAATTCGGAAGGGGGCAAAATAAGCGGGAGGAAGTTTAAGAAAAGTCTGTGGGATCAGATTTGGGGGGTAAAATCACTCGGGAGGGGTACATTTTGGCGGGGTTGGGGGGGGAAAGTCTGTGTGGGGAGTGGGATATTGGGGGGAGGAATTTGGGGTGGGGGAGGAATTTTGGGGGTCCCTGACCCCTCCCTTTGCCCCCCCCAGGTTCGCACCGAGCTCCTGAGGAAGCGGGCGCGGGTCGGGGGTCGCAGCCCCTCCCCCCAGGCCCCCCCCGTGCTGTTCCCGCCCCCCGAGGAGGCCCCGAACCGCGAGCACGAGGCGGAAAAAAGGCGGGAACAGGTGAGGGGGGAAGGGGGGATTTGGGGGGACCCCCCCTCAAAATATCCCCTCAGGTGAGGGGGGGGGGGGTCTGGAAATGAGGGGGGAAAAAGAGAGGTTTGGAGGGGGTCACAGGTAGAATTTCCACCCTCAGGAGGAGATGAAGGGGTGAAAATGGAGTGGTTTGGGGGGAAAAATGGATTTTGGGGTGAATTTAGGGGATTTTGGGGGCAATTTGGGAGAAAATGGGGTAATTTTGGCATAGGGAGGATCGCCTGAATCCCCCTCCCCAATTTTCCCCTCAGGAGTTGGGGGGGCAGATGAGATGGCAGGGGTGGAAAACGGAGGGATTTATGTGGGAAATGGAGAAATTTGGATGAAAAATGGGAGAATTTCTGTGGGAAAAGAGGAATTTTGTGGAAAAATCAGGAATTTGAGGAAAACCCAGGGGGATTTTCATTCGAGGGGTGTCATCTGTATCCCCTTCCCCAATTTCCCCCTCAGGATCGGTGGGAGATTGGAGGGGTTGAAAATGGCAGCATTTGTGTGGGGAATGGGGAAAATTGGGTGGGAAAAAGGGGAATTCAGGTATAAAAAGGAGGGATTTGGGTGGGAAAAGGGGGGAATGTGGGATTAAAGAGAATTTTTTTGGCATTGGGGGGGGGTTCCACTGAATCCCCCTCCCCAATTTCCCCTCAGGAGCGGCTGAGATTGGAGGAGTGGGGATACAAAATGGTGGCATTTGTGTGGGGATACAAAATGGCAGAAATAAGGAAATGCGTGCAGAAAAAATGGGAAGTTGGCTGGAAAAAAAGGGGAATTTGATAAAAACCCAGGAGAATTTTCACCGAGGGGGGTCTCACCCTGAATCCCCCTCCCCAATTTTCCCCTCAGGAGTGGCTGAGATTGGTGGGGTGGGGATGGAAAATGGCGGCATTTGTGTGGGAAAAAGGGGAAATTTGGTTGTAAAAAGCAGGAATTTGATAAAAACCCCGGGGATTTTCACCGAGGGGGTCTCACCCTGAATCCCCCTCCCCAATTTTCCCCTCAGGAGTGGCTGAGATTGGTGGGGTGGGGGATGGAAAATGGCGGCATTTGTGTGGGAAATTTGGGTGGAAAAAGCAGGAATTTGATAAAAACCCGGGGGATTTTCACCGAGGGGGGTCTCACCTTGAATCCCCCTCCCCAGTTTCCCCCCAGGAACAGCTGAGATTGGTGGGGTGGGGATACAAAATGGCGGCATTTGTGTGGGGATACAAAATGGCAGAAATAAGGAAATTCGTGCAGAAAAAATGGGAATTTATGTATAAAAAGCAGGAATTTGATAAAAACCCAGGAGAATTTTCACCGAGGGGGTCTCACCTTGAATCCCCCTCCCCAATTTCCCCCCAGGAACGCCGGGAACGGGCCCTGGGGGTCCTGACCTACCTGGGCCAGAGCGCGGCCGAGGCCCAGACCTGCCCCCCCTGGTACCTGCAGCCCCCCAGAAAAGCTGGGGAGGGGTCCCGGGAGGTGCAGGGGGGGCGCAAGGCCGTGCTGGACCCTCTGCAGGACATGAGGAAGGGGCTGCACCGAGCCCCCAGCCCCAAAAAACCCCCCCAGACTCAGCAGCGGAGCCCCCCCAGAGCCACCCCTGAGAGGGGCGGGGGAGGAGGGTGAGTGACTCATTAATTAGTGATTAATTAATTGATTAATTACATTTTCCATTCCTTAATGCTGCCTCGAATATCTTCGTCCTGTTAATTAACTCTTTAGTTAATTAATTGGTGCATGGATTATTTATTTAACCCTCACTGTCACCCCAATAAATAAATTTATCTCTAATTACCGCCTTATTGGCCACTTAGTTACCCCTAACTAATTATCTCATATTACCCCTAAATAACCACTTAATTACCCCAATTAACCCCTTAATTACCTCTAATATACCCCTTAATTACCCCTAATTAACCCCTTAATTACCTCAAATTAACAGTTACCCCCAAATAACCACTTAATTACCTCGAGTTATCCACTTAATTACTCCCTAAATAACAACTTAATTACTCCTAATTAACCCCTTAATTACCTCTAATTACCCCTTAATTACCTCGAATTAACCCCTTAATCACCCCTTTTATCACCCCATAATTAACTAATCACTCATTAATGATCATCCCCAGCTGTCCCCCCTCCCCAGCCCGGGGCGCTGCCCCCTCCCCACCATTAATTAGCACTAATTAACGAGCGCTAATTGCCGTTGCAGGCTGGCGGAGCTGCGGAGGCAGCGCCTGGCCAGGGAGGCGGCCGAGGCCGAGCGGAGCCGGGAGCTGCTCCGGGGGCTGCGGGACCCCCAGAGGGACCCCCAGAGGGACCCCCAGAGGGACCCCGAGAGGCGGCGACCCTACAACAGCCAGTTCCACCCGGGGCTGGCACGGGGGGGGACAAGGTTCAAGTGAGAGCTTGAAATTCAACTGGAACCCCTCCAAAATTCACTTGGAACGCTCCCAGAATTCACCTGGAATGGGCAATGGACAGTTCCACCCGGGGCTGGCACAGGGGGGGACAAGGTTCAAGTGAGACCCCCCCCAAAATATTCCTGGAACCTCCCCAGAATTCATTTGGAACATTCCCAGATCTGCAATGGACAGTTCCACCCGGGGCTGGAACAGGGGGAAAAGCAGGTTCAAGTGAGAGCCTGAAATCCAACTGAGACCCCCCCCAAAATTCACTTGGAACATTCCCAGAATTCACAATGGACAGTTCCACCCGCGACTGGCAAGGGGGGGACGAGGTTCAAGTGAGAGCTTGAAATTCAACTGAGACCCCCCCCAGAATTCACTTGGAACCTCCCAAATCAGTAATGGACAGTTCCATTTAACTTTGCCGGGGGAAGACAGGGACCCCCCAAAATCCCTCTGAGACCCCCTCAGGACCCCCTAAAATCCCCCCAGGACCCCCAAAATCCCTCTGGGACCCCTCAAAATCCCCCAAAACCCCCTGAGACCCCCCCTAAAACCCAATGGAACCTCCCAATGCCTATTAGAACCCCCTTGGGCTAGAACAAACCAAAGTAATTTCGGGGGGGGGATCAACCCTGAAACTCTGAGGGAAAAGAAGATTTTGGGACGGTGAAAATCGAAAATTTTGGGGTTCAAATAAAACTTTGGGGAGCGGAAAACCCCAACAATCCCCTCCCCCCACAACCACCTCTGATATAAAACTATTTATTCATAAATATTTTCCAAAATGAAAATAACTTTACGAAAAATATCTTCAACTGCTCGGATGGGGGCGGAGAGGGGAAAACCCCATAACCCCCCCTGGGGGGACCCCAAAAAACAAAAAAAACCCCAAAAAATCCCAAAAATTTTTAACCCCCCCCACCCCAAAAAACAGCACCGGGATTGAGGAATTTGGGGGAATTTTGGGGTGAATTTGGGGGAATTTTGGGGTGAATTTGGGGGAATTTGGGGCTGTGGTTGGTTCTGACTCCCCCCAGGGCATGCAGGGGGGGTCTGGGGGGGTTTTGGGGTTTTTTTGGGGGGATTTTTGGGGTTTTTTGGGGTTTTTTTGGGGTTCCCCTCACTGCAGGTCTCGGTCCTCCAGGTATCGATACTCGAAGGTGAATCCTTCCTTCTTGCGCTGCCCCCACTTCTCGTAGTCGAAGTAGATGTAAGTGCCCTGAAAATCCAAAATTTGGGGGGCAAAAAGGGTCAGGGGGAGCCCAGAAATGGAAAGGGGGAGCCCAAAAACCCCAAGCCCAAAAAAAACCCCGTAAAAATCCGACTTTGGGCTGGAATTTTAGGGGATTTTTTGTGATTTAATGAGAATTTTTGGGGATTTTTTGGGGGATTTTTTTGAGTTTTAAAAGGAATTTTTGGGGGAATTTTTGGGATTTTGGGGTGCAGATTTTTGGGAGACCCCAAAAACCCCCAGCCCAAAAAAAAACCCCGTAAAAATCCGATTTTAGGCTGGAATTTTAGGGGATTTTTTGTGATTTAATGAGAATTTTTGGGGATTTTTTGGGGATTTTTTTTTGGAGTTTTAAAAGGAATTTTTGGGGGAATTTTTGGGATTTTGGGGTGCAGATTTTTGGGAAACCCCAAAAACCCCAAGGCCAAAAAAACCCCGTAAAAATCCGATTTTGGGCTGGAATTTTAGAGGAAAATTTTGGGATTTTTGGGGAAATTTTTAAGGAAATTTTTTTTAATTTTAAAGAAATTTTTGTGGAATTTGTTTGGATTCTAAAAATAATTTTGAGGACTTTTGGAGAAATTTTTTTTTTAGGATTTTTGGGGAAATTTTTGGGATTTTATGGGATTTTTTTTTTATATTTTTAGGGGATTTTTTAATTTTAATGAGAATTTTTGATTAAAAAATCCCCATTAAAATTTGAATAAAAATCGGATTTTTTAGCGAATTTCGTGTTCTTAATCCGGATTTTTCCGGTGGGAATTTGGGAATTTTGGATGGAAATGTTGGAAATTTTGGGAATTTGGGAATTCTGGGATGGATTTTAACAATCTCACGCTAAAAAAATCAATTTAAATCCATTAAAAATCCGATTTAAATCCACAAAAAATCCGATTTAAATCCATTAAAAATCCGATTTAAATCCATTAAAAATCCAATTTAAATCCATTAAAAATACGATTTAAATCCATAAAAAATCCGATTTAAATCCACAAAAAATCCAATTTAAATCCATTAAAAATCCGATTTAAATCCATTAAAAATCCAATTTAAATCCATTAAAAATCCGATTTAAATCCATAAAAAATCCGATTTAAATCCACAAAAAATCCAATTTAAATCCACAAAAAATCCAATTTAAATCCATTAAAAATCCGATTTAAATCCATTAAAAATCCGATTTAAATCCTTTAAAAATCCGATTTAAATCCGTTTTAAATTCGATTTTTCGGCCATTTCAAGGCCGATTTTGACGGGGTTTTTTTGTTGAAATCCGAATTTTTGGGGGAATTTTGGGAATTTGGGAATTCTGGGATGGATTTTAATGACCTCCCGCGAAAAAATCAATTTAAATCCATAAAAAATCCAATTTAAATCCATTTAAAATCCAATTTAAATCCATTAAAAATCCGATTTAAATCCATTTTAAATTCGATTTTTCGGCCATTTCAAGGCCGATTTTGACGGGGTTTTTTTTGTTGAAATCCGAATTTTTGGGGGAATTTTGGGAATTTGGGAATTCTGGGATGGATTTTAATGACCTCCTGCGAAAAAATCAATTTAAATCCATAAAAAATCCAATTTAAATCCATTTAAAATCCAATTTAAATCCATTAAAAATCCGATTTAAATCCATTTTAAATTTGATTTTTCGGCCATTTCAAGGCCGATTTTGACGGGGTTTTTTTTGTTGAAATCCGAATTTTTGGGGGAATTTTGGGAATTTGGGAATTCTGGGATGGATTTTAATGACCTCCCGCGAAAAAATCAATTTAAATCCATAAAAAATCCAATTTAAATCCATTTAAAATCCAATTTAAATCCATTAAAAATCCGATTTAAATCCATTTTAAATTCGATTTTTCGGCCATTTCAAGGCCGATTTTGACGGGGTTTTTTTTGTTGAAATCGGAATTTTTGGGGGAATTTTGGGGAATTTTGGGAATTTGGGAATTCTCACCTGCTCGAACTCGTCCGTGATGGTTTTGGGCTCCTCGTGCCGCTGGAACCACATCATGTACTTGGTGTGGAAGCGCCACGATTGCTTCTTCAGCGCCTTGGCCGCCAGGTACTGAGCCTTGGTGCCCTAAAAATCCAAAATTTCACCCCAAAAATCAAAAAAATATAGCCCCAAATTATAAATATTTGGTTAAATACGAATATTGTAAAATTTGACCCCAAAATTCTGAGTTTTACCCAAAAAAATCTGCATTTTAAACAAAAATATTTTGTTTTTTTTCCCCAAAAAATTCTGAATTTATTCTGAATTTTGCCCCTAAGTTTTATGGATTTATTCTTAATTCCCCCCCCCCCCCCCCCCCCCCCCAAAAATCTGAATTTATTCTGAATTTTCCCCAAATATTCCGAGTTTTATCCCCCAAAATTCTGAATTTTATCTTGAATATTTTGAGAATTAAAGATTCTCAACTTTACCCCAAATATTTGTAATTTCACCCCAAATATTCTGAGTTTTCCTGGAATATTCCAAGTTTTTCCTCAAATATTCTGATTTTCCCCAAAAATCCTTCATCTGACCCCAAAAATGCTGATTTTTACCCCAATTTGGGGCAGTTTTGGGGATTTTTTTAGGGTTTTTTTTAAGATTTTTGGGGTTTTTGGAACTTGGATCTTGGGCAAATTCTGGGGATTTTGGAGCCATTTGGGGATTTTGAATTCCCAGAATTTTGGGGTGAATTCCCAGGAATTTTTGGGGTGAATTCCCAGAATTTTGAGGTGAATTCTCAGGAAATTTTGGGGTGAATTCCCAGGAATTTTTGGGGTGAATTCCCAGAATTTTGAGGTGAATTCTCAGGAAATTTTGGGGTGAATTCCCAGGAATTTTTGGGGTGAATTCCCAGAATTTTGGGGTGAATTCCCAGGAATTTTTGGGGTGAATTCCCAGAATTTTGGGGTGAATCCCCAGGAATTTTTGGGGTGAATTCCCAGAATTTTGGGGTGAATTCCCAGAATTTTGAGGTGAATTCCCAGAATTTTGGGGTGAATCCCCAGGAATTTTTGGGGTGAATTCCCAGAATTTTGAGGTGAATTCCCAGAATTTTGGGGTGAATCCCCAGGAATTTTTGGGGTGAATTCCCAGGATTTTTTGGGGGTATTTTGGGTGGATCTGGGGGGATTTTGAGGCAATTTTGGGGTTTTTGGAGTTTTTTGAATTCCCGGGACTTTGGGGTAAATTCTGGGGATGTTTGGGGTGAATTCTGGGAGTTTTGGGGTGAATTTTGGGTGGATCTGGGGGAATTTTGGGGGGGATTTTGAGTGGATTTGGGGAGATTTTGTGGGGATTTTTGGGGCGATTTTGGGGATTTTGAATTCCCAGGATTTTGGGGTAAATTCAGTGGATTTTTGGGGTAAATTCCCCGGGATTTTTGGGTTCAGTTTTGGGGATTTTGGGGTGAATTCCCAGGAACTTTGAGGTGGATTTTGAGTGGATTTGGGGAGATTTTGTGGGGATTTTTGGGGTGATTTTGAGGATTTTGAATTCTCAGGATTTTGGGGTAAATTCAGTGGATTTTGGGGTAAATTTTGGGGATTTTTGGGTTCAATTTTGGGGATTTTGGGGTGAATTCTCAGGAATTTGGGGGGGGGGATTTTGAGTGGATTTGGGGAGATTTTGTGGGGATTTTTGGATGATTTTGGGGATTTTGAATTCCCAGGATTTTGGGATGAATTCAGAGGATTTTGGTGTGAATTCCCAGGGATTTTTGGGTTCAGTTTTGGGGATTTTGGGGTGAATTCCCAGGAACTTTGAGGTGGATTTTGGGGGGATTTTGAGTGGATTTGGGGAGATTTTGTGGGGATTTTTGGGGTGATTTTGAGGATTTTGAATTCTCAGGATTTTGGGGTAAATTCAGTGGATTTTGGGGTAAATTTTGGGGATTTTTGGGTTCAATTTTGGGGATTTTGGGGTGAATTCTCAGGAATTTGGGGGGGGGAATTTTGAGTGGATTTGGGGAGATTTTGTGGGGATTTTAGGATGATTTCGGGGATTTTGAATTGCCAGGATTTTGGGATGAATTCAGAGGATTTTCCCGGGATTTTTGGGGTAAATTTTGGGGATTTTTGGGTGAATTCCCAGGAACTTTGAGGTGGATTTTGGGGGGGATTTTGGGGGGGGGATTTGGGGAGATTTTGTGGGGATTTTAGGATGATTTTGGGGATTTTGAATTGCCAGGATTTTGGGGTGAATTCAGAGGATTTTCCTGGGAATTTTGGGGTGAATTTTGGGGATTTTGGTACCTCCAGGTAGCAGAAGGTGAAGAAGAGGCTCTGGAGGAGAACAGGAACCCCCAGAGCCGATTTTGGGGAGGATTTTTGGGGCCATTTCGGGGTTTTTGGATTTCTCTGAATTCCAGGTATTTTGGGGTAAATTCCTGGGGATTTCTGGGGTGAAATCTCAGGAATTTTGCGGTAAATTATGGAGATTTTGGGGTGAATTTTGGGTGGATCTGGGAGGGGATTTTGGGGGGGATTTTGAGTGGATTTGGGGAGATTTTGTGGGGATTTTTGGGGCGATTTCGGGGTTTTTGGATTCCCAGGATTTTGGGTTGAATTTGGGGGATTTTTGGGGTGACTTTGGGGGCTTTTGGTACCTCCAGGTAGTAGAAGATGAAGAACAGGGTCTCGGTGCTCAGGCGTTGGTAGAACTCGACCGTGTCCGAGTGGGGGGGGGGCAGCTGGTGGTGGTAGGGGGGGGTGGGGCAGGGGTTGCGCGGCAGGTACTGCCTGCAACGGGGAAAGCAGAAAAACGGGTTAAAAACGGCAAAAAACGGGGAAAAAACGGCAAAAAACGGGGAAAAAACGGCAAAAAACGGGATAAAAACGGCAAAAAATGGGGGAAAACGGCAAAAAGCAGGTTAAAAACGGCAAAAAACGGGGAAAAAACGGCAAAAAGCAGGTTAAAAAAGGCAAAAAACGGGGAAAAACGGCAAAAAAAGGGTTAAAATGGCAAAAAAAGGGTTAAAAACAGCAAAAAATGGGGAAAAAAAGGCAAAAAACGGGATAAAAACGGCAAAAAATGGGGGAAAATGGCAAAAACGGGGAAAAAACGGCAAAAAACAGGTTAAAAAAGGCAAAAAATGGGGAAAAACGGCAAAAAATGGGGAAAAAACGGCAAAAAGCAGGTTAAAAAAGGCAAAAAACGGGGAAAAAACGGCAAAAAAAAGGGTTAAAATGGCAAAAAAAGGGTTAAAAACAGCAAAAAATGGGGAAAAAAAGGCAAAAAACGGGATAAAAACGGCAAAAAATGGGGGAAAATGGCAAAAAACGGGATAAAAACGGCAAAAAATGGGGAAAAAACAGCAAAAAACAGGTTAAAATGGCAAAAAAAGGGTTAAAAACAGCAAAAAATGGGGAAAAAACGGCAAAAAACGGGATAAAAACGGCAAAAAATGGGGAAAAATGGCAAAAAACGGGGAAGAAACGGCAAAAATTTTGTAATTTCGGGATTTTAGGGAATATTTCGCACCTGATCCTCTCGGAGTCGGAGGGGTGCGGCATGCGGTGCCAGAAAAAAACCCCAAAAATTCACATTTAACCACTACAAAACCCAAACAAAACCCCCCAAAACCCACCCAAGACCCCCAAAATTTGGGGAATTTTTGGGAATTTTTGTAATTTTGGGATTTTAGGGATCATTTCCCACCTGATCCTCTCGGAGTCGGAGGGGTGTGGCATGTGGTGCCAGAAAAAAAACCCCAAAAATTCACATTTAACCCCTCTGAAACCCCCAAAACCCCCCCTAAATTTCCCCAAAATCCCCCAAAATTTGGGAATTTTTAGGAATTTTGGTGTTTTAGGGAATATTTCGCACCTGATCCTCTCGGAGTCGGAGGGGTGCGGCATGTGGTGCCAGAAAAAACCCCCAAAAATTCACATTTAACCCCTCTGAAACCCCCCAAATCTCACTCAGGACCTCCCAAACTCCCCAGAATTTGGGGAATTTTTGGGAATTTTGGGATTTTAGGGATCATTTCCCACCTGATCCTCTCGGAGTCGGAGGGGTGGGGCATACGGTGCCAGGAAAAACCCCCAAAATTCACATTTAACCGCTACAAAACCCACCCAAGACCCCCCAAAATTTGGGGAATTTTTGGGAATTTTTGTAATTTAGGAAATTTAGGGATCATTTCCCACCTGATCCTCTCGGAGTCGGAGGGGTGCGGCATGCGGTGCCAGAAAAAAACCCCAAAAATTCGCATTTAACCCCTCTGAAACCCCCAAAACCCCCCGTAAATTTCCCCAAAACCCCCCAAAATTTGGGAATTTTTGGGAATTTTGGGATTTTAGGGCTCAATCCGCACCTGATCCTCTCGGAGTCGAAGGGGTGCGGCATGCGGTGCCAGAAACAAACCCCCAAAAATTCACATTTAACCCCTCTGAAACCCCCCAAATCTCACTCAGGACCTCCCAAACTCCCCAGAATTTGGGGAATTTTTGGGAATTTTGGGATTTTAGGGATCATTTCCCACCTGATCCTCTCGGAGTCGGAGGGGTGGGGCATGCGGTGCCAGGAAAAAACCCAATAAATTCACATTTAACCGCTACAAAACCCACCCAAGACCCCCCAAAATTTGGGGAATTTTTGGAAATTTTTGTAATTTAGGAAATTTTTGGAGCAATTCCCACCTGATCCTCTCGGAGTCGGAGGGGTGCGGCACGCGGTGCCAGAAAAAAACCCCCAAAAATTCACATTTAACCCCTCTGAAACCCCCAAAACCCCCCGTAAATTTCCCCAAAACCCCCCAAAATTTGGGAATTTTTGGGAATTTTGGGATTTTAGGGCTCAATCCGCACCTGATCCTCTCGGAGTCGAAGGGGTGCGGCATGCGGTGCCAGAAAAAACCCCCAAAAATTCACATTTAACCCCTCTGAAACCCCCCAAATCTCACTCAGGACCTCCCAAACTCCCCAGAATTTGGGGAATTTTTGGGAATTTTGGGATTTTAGGGATCATTTCCCACCTGATCCTCTCGGAGTCGGAGGGGTGGGGCATGCGGTGCCAGAAACAAACCCCCAAAAATTCACATTTAACCCCTCTGAAAGCCCCCAAATCTCACTGAAAGCCCCCCAAAACCCACCCAAGACCCCCCAAAATTTGGGGAATTTTTGGGAATTTCGGGAATATTTCGCACCTGATCCTCTCGGAGTCGGAGGGGTGGGGCATGTGGTGCCAGGCGGGCTCCTGCAGCGCCTGCTGGTACAGCTGCTCCTTGGGCAGGGGCAGGGGGCCCAGGGGACAGACCCCCAGCGAGAGGGGGATGCTCACCTCGCCCAGGGACCCCCCCGGGGCACCCCCGGAGCCCCCCGGGCTGGGGGCGGCGCCCGCGGGGCCCAGCAGCAGCTCTGGGGGGAAAAACGGAGATTTGGGGTCGCTTTGGGGGGAAAAACGGGGATTTGGGGTCACTTTGGGGGGTTTGGGGTCACTTTGGGGGGAAAAAACGGGGATTTGGGGTCGCTTTGGGGGGAAAAAATGGGGAGTTGGGGTCGCTTTGGGGGGTTTGGGGTCGCTTTGGGGGGAAAAACGGGGAGTTGGGGTCGCTCTGTGGGGATTTGGGGTCATTCTGGGGGGATTTGGGGTCGTTTTGGGGGGAAAAACGGGGATTTGGGGTCGCTTTGGGGGGTTTGGGGTCACTTTGGGGGGAAAAACGGGGATTTGGGGTCGCTTTGGGGGGAAAAAAATGGGGATTTGGGGTTGCTTTGGGGGGAAAAACGGGGATTTGGGGTCGCTTTGGGGGGAAAAACGGGGAGTTGGGGTCGCTTTGGGGGGAAAAACGGGGAGTTGGGGTCGCTTTGGGGGGAAAAAATGGGGATTTGGGGTCGCTCTGTGGGGATTTGGGGTCATTCTGGGGTGATTTGGGGTCGTTTTGGGGGGAAAAAATGGGGATTTGGGGTCGCTTTGGGGGAAAAAACGGGAATTTGGGGTCACTTTGGGGGGAAAAACGGAGATTTGGGGTCGCTTTGGGGGGATTTGGGGTCACTTCGGGGGCATTTGGGGGGGATTTGGGGTCACTTTGGCAGAAAAATGGGGATTTGGGGTCATTCTGGGAGGAAAAATGGGGATTTGGGGTCACTTTGGGGGGAAAAAATGGAGATTTGGGGTCGCTCTGTGGGGATTTGGGGTCACTCTGGGGAATTTGGGGTCGTTTTGGGGGGGTTTGGGGTCGTTTAGGGGGAAAAAATGGGGATTTGGGGTCACTCAGGGGGGAAAAATGGGGATTTGGGGTCGTTTTCGGGGGTTTTGGGGGAGATTTGGGGTCACTTTGGGGAGATTTGGGGTTGTTTTGGGGAAAAAACGGGGAGTTGGGGTCACTTTGGGGGGATTTGGGGTCACTTTGGGGGGAAAAACGGGGATTTGGGGTCGCTCTGTGGGGATTTGGGGTCATTCTGGGGGGATTTGGGGTCGCTTTGGGGGGAAAAAATGGGGATTTGGGGTTGTTTTGGGGGAAAAATGGGAATTTGGGGTCGCTTTGGGGGGATTTGGGGTCACTTTGGGGGCATTTGGGGGTGATTTGGGGTCACTTTGGGGGAAAAAATAGGGATTTGGGGTCGTTTTGGGGGAAAAACGGAGATTTGGGGTCACTTTGGGGGGAAAAAATGGGGATTTGGGGTCGCTTTGGGGGGTTTGGGGTCACTTTGGGGGGAAAAACGGGGATTTGGGGTCGTTTTGGGGGGAAAAAATGGGGATTTGGGGTCGTTTTGGGGAAAAAACGGGGAGTTGGGGTCGCTTTGGGGGGTTTGGGGTCATTTTGGGGGGATTTGGGGTCATTGCTGGGGGAAAAAATGGGGATTTGGGGTCGTTTTGGGGGAAAAAATGGGGATTTAGGGTCACTTTGGGGGCATTTGGGGTCATTTCTGGGGGAAAAAAAGGGGATTTGGGGTCGTTTTGGGGGGAAAAACGGGGATTTGGGGTCACTTTGGAGGAAAAGTGGGGATTTAGGGTCACTTTGGGGGGGTTTAGGGGGAATTTATGGGGGATTTGGGTCACTTTGGGGAAAAAGCGGGGCTCTGGAGTCATTTTGGGGGGATTTGGGGTCACTTTGGGGGGGTCTGGGGTAATTCTGGAGGGGTTTGGGGGCGTTTTGGGGGGATTTATGGGGAATTGGGGGGTTTGGGGACATTTGTGGCGGGGTTGGGGGGATTTTCAGGGGGTGTTTGGGGTCACTTTGGGGGGGTTTGGGGGGATTTTGGGGGGTTTTGGGGTCACTTTGGGGGATTTTGGGGAGGTTTTGGGGGGATTTTGGGGGGGTTTGGGGTCACTTTTGAGGGGTTTGGGGGGGATTTGGGGAAGTTCAGGGGGGATTTGGGGTCACTTTGGGGGGGATTTGGGGAGGTTTGGGGGAATTTATTGGGGATTTTGGGGCAGTTTGAGGGAGTTTGGGGATTTTGGGGGAGTTTGGGGGATTTTGGGGAGGTTTGGGGGAATTTTGGGGGATTTGGGGGAGATTTTGGGGGGATTTTGGGGAGGTTTGGGGCAATTTGGGGGAGTTTGGGGCAGATTTGGGGGGATTTTGGGGGATTCTGGGGGGGATTTTTGGGAGAGCCAGGGGAAGTTTTGGGGGAATTTGGGGGAATTTGGGGAAGTTTTGGGGGAATTTGGGGGCGTTTTTGGGCCGAGGAGAACTTTGGGGCTGTTCAGGATGATAGATTATTAAGAATTAATTAAGCTAATTAACCGTTAATCACCTCCCTCCACGAGGTGCAGAGGAGAATTAGATATTAATTATTATTTAAGCTAATTAACCGTTAATTACCTCTCTCCCCAAGGTGCAGGGAAGGATTATATATTAATTAAGGATTAATGACGCTAATTAAGTTAATTACTCCTCTCGCCAAAGTGCAGGGGAGGATTACGCATTAATTAATGATGAATGAAGCTAATTAATTAAGTTAATTACCTCTCTCACCGAGGTGCAGGGGAGGATTACGCATTAATTAATGATTAATAACACTAATTAATTAAGTTAATTACCTCTCTCGCCGAGGTGCAGGGGAGGATTACGCATTAATTAATGATTAATAACACTAATTAATTAAGTTAATTACCTCTCTCGCCGAGGTGCAGGGGAGGATTATGCATTAATTAATGATTAATAACACTAATTAATTAGGTTAATTACCTCTCTCTCCGAGGTGCAGGGGGGGTCCCGGCTCCTCCAGCCCCGCCCCCATCGCCGCCCTCTCCGCCATCGATTTGAGGCTGCTCAGCGCCTCCGGCGCCTGAAATTCCCATTTTTTACCCCAAAATTCCCCCGTTTTGCCCAAATTTCCCAATTTTTTCTCCTCTAAAATTCCCGTCATTTTTGCCTGAAAAATTCCCCAATTTCCCCCCGATCCTCCCTCAAAAATCTCGATTTTTTTCCCTCAGTTTTCCCCTAAAAATTCCCGTTTTCTTCCTGATTTTTCCCCAAAATTCCCAATTTTCCCCCAAAATTCCCATTTCTTTTCCCTCCAAAATCCCCATTTTTCCCCAAAATTTTTTTCCCAAAATTCCCTATTTTTTCCTGAATTTTGCCCCAAAATCCCCAATTTTCCCCCCAAAATCCCCATTTCTTTTCCCTCCAAAATCCCCATTTTTTCCCCATTTTTCCCCCAAATTTTCCCCCCACATCCCCAATTTTTCTCTAATTTTTTTCCCCAAAATCCCCATTTTTTCCCCTAATGTTTTTTCCCCAAAATTCCCATTTTTCCCCATTTTTTCCCCCCAATTTTTCCCTATTTTTGCCCCCAAATCCCCATTTTTCCCTATTTTTCCCCCCAAATTCCCATTTTTCCCCAATTTTTCCCAATTTTTCCCCCCAAATTCCCATTTTTCCCCAATTTTTCCCAATTTTTCCCCTCAAATTCCCATTTTTCCCCAATTTTTCCCTATTTTTCCCCCCAAATTCCCATTTTTCCCCAATTTTTCCCTATTTTTCCCCCCAAATTCCCATTTTTCCCCAATTTTTCCCTATTTTTCCCCTCAAATTCCCATTTTTCCCCAATTTTTCCCTATTTTTCCCCCCAAATCCCCATTTTTCCCTATTTTTCCCCCCAAATTCCCATTTTCCCCAATTTTTCCCTATTTTTCCCCCCAAATCCCCATTTTTTCCCCAATTTTTCCCTAATTTTTTTCCCCAAAATCCCCATTTTTTCCCCCCAATTTTTCCCTATTTTTCCCCCCAAATCCCCATTTTCCCCCAATTTTTCCATAATTTTTTCCCAAATTCCCATTTTTCCCCATTTTCCCCATTCCCCTCACCTTGATGTCGGGGGCGGGGCCGAAGGGGGCGGGGCCGTTCAGCAGGGGCGGGGCCGCCCCTCCCCCCCCCTTGGGCTCGGGGAAGGGGGGGGAGGGGGAGGGGGCGGGGTTGGGCCCGAGGGCGGGGCCGAGCAGCGCCGCCCCTCCCCCACCCCCGGCGCTGGCCCCGCCCACCGCGGGCTGGGGGGGAGGGGCGGGGGGCGGCTCCTTCCTGGGGGGAGGGGAGAGAGAAAACAACGGGGTTAATTAACGATAATTAATGGGGTAATTAACGATAATTAATGGGGTAATTAACGGTAATGAATGGGGTAATTAACGATAATGAATGGGGTAATTAACGATAATGAATGTGGTGATTAACGGTAATGAATGGGGTAATTAACGGTAATTAATGGGGTAACTAACGATAACGAATGGGGTAATTAACGGTAATGAATGGGGTAACTAACGATAACGAATGGGGTAATTAACGGTAATTAATGGGGTAACTAACGATAACGAATGGGGTAATTAACGGTAATTAATGGGGTAATTAACGATAATGAATGGAGTAATTAACAATAATTAATGGGGTAATTAACAATAATTAATGGGGTAATTAACGATAATGAATGGGGTAATTAACGATAATTAATGGGGTAATTAGGGGGTTATTATGGGATCACTCACGGGGTGCTCCCGGGGGTCCCATGGCTGCCCCAGGGGGGTTGGGGTTCATCAGTGATAATTAACGGTAATTAATGGTTAATTAGGGTTAATTAGGGGGTTATTATGGGATGTCAGAGATGACTCACGGAGCGCTCCCGGGGGTCCCATGGCCCGGGGGCTGCCCCAGGGGGGGCTGGGGTTCATCAGTGATAATTAATGATAATTAACGATAATTAATGATTAATTAGGGGGTTATTATGGGATGACTCACGGGGCGCTCCCGGGGGTCCCATGGCTGCCCCAGGGGGGGCTGGGGTTCATCAGGGATACTTAACGATAATTAATGGTTAATTAGGGTTAATTAGGGGGTTATTATGGGATGACTCACGGGGCGCTCCCGGGGGTCCCATGGCTGCCCCAGGGGGGGCTGGGGTTCATCAGTGATAATTAATGATAATTAATGGTTAATTAGGGTTAATTAGGGGGTTATTATGGGATGACTCACGGGGCGCTCCCGGGGGTCCCATGGCTGCCCCAGGGGGGGCTGGGGTTCATCAGGGATACTTAACGATAATTAATGGTTAATTAGGGGGTTATTATGGGATGACTCACGGGGCGCTCCCGGGGGTCCCATGGCCCGGGGGCTGCCCCAGGGGGGGCTGGGCCCCTCCCCCGCTCAGCCCCGGCTCCGAGGAGCTGTCGGCGACCACGGAGCTGTAACCTGGGGGGGGGGGGGGGAAAGAACACAAAATAAATGGAAAATAAAGAGAAAATAATCAAAATAAACATAAAATAAATATAAAAAAAATCCTAATAAATATTAAATAACCCAAATAAATATAAAGTAACCAAAAATCGCCCACAAAGCAACCCAAAATAAATATAAAATGGACATAAAATTTGGTTTTCCCCTGTCCCTCCCAGTTTGCCCAGTTCCCACTCACTGGTGGCGCCCCAGCCCCATTGACCCCCATTGACCCCCATTGACCCCCACTGACCCCCATTGACCCCCACTGACCCCCACTGACCCCCATTGATCCCCACTGACCCCCATTGATCCGCATTGACCCCCATTGACCCCCACTGACCCCCATTGACCCCCACTGACCCCCATTGATCCCCACTGACCCCCATTGATCCGCATTGACCCCCACTGACCCCCACTGACCCCCATTGACCCCCACTGACCCCCATTGATCCCCATTGACCCCCATTGATCCCCATTGACCCCCACTGACCCCCATTAACCCCCATTGATCCCCATTAACCCCCACTGACCCCCATTGACCCCCATTGACCCCCACTGACCCCCACTGACCCCCATTGACCCCCACTGACCCCCATTGATCCCCATTGACCCCCACTGACCCCCATTAACCCCCATTGACCCCCATTAACCCCTCCCAGTGCTCCCAGTTTGCCCCGTGTGGCACTCACTGGTGCCCCCCCCAGTCTCTCCCAGCCCCATTAACCCCTCCCAGCCCCTCCCAGTATTCCCAGTTTGCCCAGTTCCCACTCACTGGTGGCGCCCCCAGCCCCATTAACCCCTCGCAGCCCCATTAACCCCTCCCAGTATTCCCAGTATTCCCAGTTCCCACTCACTGGTGGCGCCCCCAGCCCCATTAACCCCCATTGATCCCCATTAACCCCTCGCAGCCCCATTAACCCCTCCCAGTATTCCCAGTATTCCCAGTTCCCACTCACTGGTGGCGCCCCCAGCCCCATTAACCCCTCGCAGCCCCATTAACCCCTCCCAGTATTCCCAGTTTGCCCAGTTCCCACTCACTGGTGGCGCCCCCGTTCTGTTTCCCGGCCTGTTGAGCGCTCGGTGGGCGGGGCTGGGGCGCGCTGGGGGGCGGGGCCGGGGGCGGAGCCACGGCTTGGGCGTATGGGGTGGGGGTGGAGCTTGGCGGGTGAGCCCCGCCCCCTCCGGCCCCGGCCCCGCCCCCTTTGGGTCCCCCCGCGCTTGGGGGGGGTTGGGAGCCGCCGCCAGGCCCCGCCCCCGGGGCGGAGCCAGAGCTCAAGGGGGCGGGGCCTGAGGAGGGGGCGGGGAATGGAGGGGGCGCGGCCGGGGAGGGGGCGTGGCCGTGGGGGAGGGGCTTGGCCCCGTTCTTGGCGGGAGACTGCAAGAGAGCAAGGACAGCAAGGGGTTAATTAATGGGGATAATTAATAGGAGAATTAAGATATATTAATAGGAGAATTAAGATTATTAATTAAGATAACTAATAATGGGGGCAATTAATAGGAGAATTATATAATGGGGGTTAATTAATGGGGGAATGATATAACAGGGGTGAATTAATAGGGGGAACTAATGGGGGGTTGATGAAGGGGTTAATTAATGAGGGAATGATATAATGGGGGAATTAATGAGGGTTAATTAACGGGTCAGTTAATAGGGGAATGATGTAATGGGTGTAAATTAATGGGGGGAATTAATCGGGGTTAATTAATGAAGAGCTTAATTAGTACAGGAATGATATAATGAGTGCAAATTAAAGGGGGTTAATTAAAGAAGGAGTTAATTAATGGGGGAACGATACAATGAGTGCGAATTAATGGGGGAATTAACGAAGGGGTTAATTAATGGGGAATGATATAATGAGAATTAATTAATGAAGGGGTTAATTAATGGGAGAATGATATAATGAGTGCGAATTACTGGGGGAATTAATGGGGGTTAATTAATGAAGGAGTTAATGGGGTAATGATGTAACGGATGTGAATTAATGGCGAGAATTAATAGGGGTTAATTAATGAAGGAGTTAATTAACGGGAGAATTATGTGAATTAATTGGGGGAATTAATGGAAGAATCCATTCTAAAAAAGGGAGGACACATCCCCTAAAATGGGCGAATCCATTGTAAAAACAGGGGGGGGACACCCCCTAAAATATGGGGGGTTCTTTAATGGGAAAATCCCATTAAAAATGGGAGGATCCATTATGAAATAGGGGGAACACCCCCTAAAATGGGAGAATCCACTGTAAAAACTGGGGGGGATACCTGTAAATTGAGTCGGGGTCTTTAAGGGGGTCCCCATTAAAAATGGAAGAGTCTATTTTAAAAATGGGGGGGAAACCCCCTAAAATAGGGGGGGGCTTTGTTGGGAAAATCTCATTAAAAATGGGAGAATCCATTATGGAAAAAGGGGGGGGACACCCCCTAAAATGGGCGAATCCATTGTGAAAACAGGGAGGACAGCCCCTAAAATGGGGAGGGGTCTTTAATGGGGGTCCCATTAAAAATGGGACGATCCATGATGAAAATGGGGGGAGGAGACCCCTTAAAATGGGGAGGGGTCTCCCTAAAAAATGGAAGAATCCATTATGAAAATGGGGGGAGGGAGACCCTAAATTGGGGGGAGTCTTTAATGGGAAGATCCCATTAAAATGGAAGAATCCATTATGAAAACGGGGGGGGGAAACACCATTCAAAATGGGCGGATCCACAGTAAAACCAGGGGGGACACACCTAAATTGGGTCGGGGTCTTTAAGGGGGTCTCCATTAAAAACGGGAGGATCCATTCCAAAAAAGGGGGGGAACATCATTTAAAATGGGACAACCCACTGCAAAACCAGGGGGGCACAACCCCTAAATTGGGTCGGGGTCTTTAATGGGGTCCCCATTAAAAGTGGGAGGATCCATGATGAAAATGGGGGGGGGGGGGGAAAGACCCCCTAAAATAGGGAGGGGTCTTTAATGGGAAGATAGCTTTAAAATAGAAGAATCCATTATGAAAATGGGGGGGGACACCATTAAAAATGGAAGAATCCATTGTGAAAATGGGGGGGGAGACACCATTAAAAATGGGAGAATCCATTATGAAAACGGGGGGAAACATCCCCGAAAATGGGCGAATCCACTGTGAAAACGCGGGGGGGACACCCCTAAATTAGGGGGGAATTAAAGGGGGGATTAATTAAAGAGAAAAGGGGATAAAAGGGGGGGGGGACCCTCGGATTCGGGGACCCCTCCCCAATTTCGGGGTCCCCCCTCACCTGTCCCACCTCGCTGTCGGTGGAGCGGCCGCGCTTCTTGTCGTCCTCAGAGTTCTCCTGGGGAAAATGGGGAAAATAATGGGGAAAAATGGGGAAAATAATGGAGAAAAATGGGGAAAAAATGGGGAAAAAAATGGGGAAAATGGGGAGAAATAATGGGGAAAAATAATGGGGGAAAATGGGGAAAAATAATGGGGAAAAATGGGGGAAAATGGGAAAAATAATGGGGAAAAATAATGGGGGAAAATGGGAAAAATAATGGGGAAAAATAATGGGGAAAAATAATGGGGGAAATGGGGAAAAATAATGGGGAAAAATAATGGGGAAAAATAATGGGGGAAAATAAAATAATGGGGAAAAATAATGGGGGAAAATAATGGGGGAAAATGGGGAAAAATAATGGGGAAAAATAGGGAAAAATGGGAAAAATAATGGGGAAAAATAATGGGGGAAAATGGGGAAAAATAATGGGGAAAAATAATGGGGAAAATAATGGGGAGAAATAATGGGGAAAAATAATGGGGAAAAATAATGGGGGAAAATAAAATAATGGGGAAAAATAATGGGGGAAAATAATGGGGGAAAATAATGGGGGAAAATGGGGAAAAATGGGGAAAAATAATGGGGAAAAATAATGGGGAAAAATGGGGAAAAATAAAGGGGGAAATAATGGGGAAAATAATGGGGAAAAATAATGGGGAAAAATTTCAGGATATTTTTGGGGTGATTTTGGGGATATTTTGGGGATAATTTCAGGATATTTTGGGGGTATATTAAGGACATTTTTGGGTTGATTTTGGGGATATTTTGGGGATAATTTCAGGATATTTTGGGGGTATATTAAGGATATTTTTGGGGTGATTTTGGGGATATTTTGGGGTGTCACTCCCAGCGTTGGCAGCAGGGCTGGGGGGGATGGGGGAGCTCGAGGTGCTCGAGGTTTTTGGAGATTTTTTGGGAGATTTTTGGGTGGGTTTTTAGGGATATTTTGGGGATAATCTCAGGATATTTTGGGGGGATATTAAGGATATTTTTGGGGTGATTTCAGGATATTTTGGGGGTATATTAAGGATATTTTTGGGTTGATTTTGGAGATATTTTGGGGATAATTTCAGGATATTTTGGGGGTATATTAAAGATATTTTTGGGGTGATTTTGGGGATATTTTGGGGATAATTTCAGGATATTTTGGGGGTATATTAAGGATATTTTTGGGGTGATTTTGGGGATATTTTGGGGTGTCACTCACAGCGTTGGCAGCAGGGCTGGGGGGGATGGGGGAGCTCAAGGTGCTCGAGGTTTTTGGAGATTTTTTGGGAGATTTTTGGGTGGGTTTTTAGGGATATTTTGGGGATAATCTCAGGATATTTTGGGGGGATATTTAGGATATTTTTGGGGTGATTTCAGGATATTTTGGGGGTATATTAAGGATATTTTTGGGTTGATTTTGGAGATATTTTGGGGATAATCTCAGGATATTTTGGGGGTATATTAAGGATATTTTTGGGGTGATTTTGGGGATATTTTGGGGATAATTTCAGGATATTTTGGGGGTATATTAAGGACATTTTTGGGGATATTTTGGGGTGTCACTCACAGCGTTGGCAGCAGGGCTGGGGGGGATGGGGGAGCTCGAGGTGGTCGACGTGGGGGTGCTGCTGCTCTGGTTGAAGATCTCGTCCTCCATCTGCGAGTGGCTGGGGGGGGACGTGGCCACCAGAGCCTGCGCTGGGGGGGCACAGGGGGGGGCAGGCTCAGCATCCCCTCCCCCACCCCCAAAATCCCACCCCCAACCCCCCAAAACCCCTCGGGGTCCTCCCCAAAAAATCCCATTTCCAAACCCCCTTTTCACTCCCCAAAAATCCCAACTGAGACACCAGAAATCCGGGAATAATCTCAATTTTCCCCCCCCAGAAATCCCATTTTTTTTCCTCAATTCATTTCCTTCCTCAAATCTCATTTTTCCACCCATTTTTCTCTCCATTTTCCTGCCCATTTTTCCTCATTTCCAACCCATTTTTTCCTATTTTCCCACCCATTTCTCCGCCCATTTTTTCCCATTTTCTTCTCTGTTTTTTTCCCATTTCCCACCCATTTTTCCCAGTTTTCCTGCCCATTATTTTCCACCAAGATTTTTCCCTCCCAATTTTTCCCTGCCTGTTTTTCCCGATGTCCCACTCTTTTTTTTCCATTTCCCGGCCCATTTTCCCATTTTCCCCACCAATTTCCTGCTTTTTCCCATTTTTCCTTTCCCCCATTTTTTCTCATTTCTCCCTTTTTTCCCCCCTTGTTTTCCCCATCCCATTTCACCCAAACCCCACCATTTTTCCCATTTTTCCCCCCTTTTTTTCCCATTTTCCTCCCATTTTTCCCCCCTTTTTTTCCCATTTTCCTCCCATTTTTCCCCCCTTTTTTTCCCATTTTCCTCCCATTTTTTCCTCCTGTTTTTCCCATTTCCTCCCCATTTTTTCTCATTTCTTTCTCCATTTTCCCCCTTTTAGCCCTCCCATTTTTCCCTCATTTCCCCCCTTCTTTCTTTCCATTTCCCCCATTTTTTCGCCATTTTCTCCTCTTTTTTCCCATTTTCTCCCCATTTTTTCCCATTTCTCCCCATTTTTTCCCATTTTTTCACATTTTCTCCCAATTTCCCCCCTTTTCTCCCCATTTTCCCACTCCCTATGGACATCATCCAGATCCAGATCACCGTAGAGGAACTCGTTCTCCTCCAACTTTCCCCCATTTTCCTCCCATTTTTTGCCCTTTTTTCCTTCATTTTCCCTCCCATTTTTTCCCATTTTCTCCCCGATTTTTTGCATTTTTTCCCATTTTTTCCCAATTTCCCCCCGTTTTCTCCCCATTTCCCTAAGGATGTCATCCAGATCCAGATCACCATAGAGGAACTCGTTCTCCTCCAACCTTCCCCCTTTTTCCCCCCATTTTTTTCTCCCCTTTTTTCCCTGTTTTTCCCCATTTTTTCCTATTTCCACCCTTTTTCACCCCATTTTTTCCCAATTTCCCCTCATTTTCCCCCATTTCCCTACGGATGTCATCCAGATCCAAACCACCATAGAGGAACTCGTTCTCCTTGACATTTTCCCTTCCCTTTTTCCCCCAGTTTTATCCCATTTTTCCTCCGTTTTTTCACAATTTTTCACATTTTCTCCTCATTTTTGCCCATTTTTGCCCAATTTCTCCCCGTTTTCCCCCGTTTCCCTATGGTTATCATCCAGATCCAAACCACCATAGAGGAACTCGTTCTCCTCCAACCTTCCCCCATTTTCCCCCAGTTTTATCCCATTTTTTGCCCTTTTTTTCTTCATTTTCTCTCCGTTTTTTCCCATTTTTTCACATTTTCTCCCCGTTTTTGCCCATTTTTTCCCAATTTCCCCCCGTTTTCCCCCATTTCCCTATGTATGTCATCCAGATCCAAACCACCATAGAGGAACTCGTTCTCCTCCAACTTTCCCCCATTTTCCTCCCATTTTTTGCCCTTTTTTTCTCCATTTTCTCCCCGTTTGCCGCCATTTTTTCCCATTTTCTCCCTGTTTTTGCCCATTTTTCCCCCTTTTCTCCCCGTTTCCCTACGGATATCATCCAGATCCAGATCACCATAGAGGAACTCGTTCTCCTCCAACTTTCCCCCTTTTTCCCCCATTTTCCCCCATTTTATCCCATTTTTCCCCTGTTTTTTCTCAGTTTTTCACATTTTCTCCCCGTTTTTGCCCATTTTTCCCCGTTTTTTCCCAATTTTCCCCCGTTTCCCTACGGATGTCATCCAGATCCAGATCACCATAGAGGAACTCGTTCTCCTCCAACCTTCCCCCATTTTCCCCCATTTTCCTCTGATTTTTTGCCCTTTTTTTCTTCATTTTCCCCCCGTTTGCCGCCATTTTTTCCCATTTTCTCCCCGTTTTTTCCCGTTTTTGCCCATTTTTTCCCAATTTCCCCCAATTTTCCCCCGTTTCCCTACGGATGTCATCCAGGTCCAGGTCGTCGTAGAGGAACTCGTTCTCCTCGAAGTCGGGCTCCTGGCAGGAGTCCACGTAATATTCCACGTCGTCCTTGAGCTTCCGCACGGGGTCCACGGGGATGGAGTCGTTGTCCAGCATCCGCAGCAGCGTCTCCAGCATGCGCACGTGGAACCGGTGCCGCTCCACCTGCCGCTTCAGCGCCTCGATCCGGTCCTGTTTCTGGGGTGAAAACAGCCAGAAATGGTAAAAAATTAAATTAATATAGTTCTGAAATTCATAGTTTATCTGTTGGTGTAATGGCAGCAATGGCAACGGGCGCAGCAGCGTCTCCAGCACGCGCACGTGGAACCGGTGCCGCTCCACCTGCCGCTTCAGGGCTTCGATCCGGTCCTGTTTCTGGGGTAAAAAATGGGGAAATCGGTAAAAAAATCAAATTTATATAGTTCTGAAATTCATGGTTTATCTATTGGTGTAATGGCAGCAATGGCAACGGGCGCAGGGATCCACACCCAGCATGCGCACGTGGAACCGGTGCCGCTCCACCTGACGCTTCAGCGCCTCGATCCTGTCCTGTTTCTGGGGTAAAAAATCACAAAAATGGTAAAAAAATCAAATTTATATAGTTCTGAAATTCATGGTTTATCTATTGGTGTAATGGCAGCAATGGCAATGGGCGCAGCAGCGTCTCCAGCACGCACACGTGGAACCGGTGCCGCTCCACCTGACGCTTCAGGGCTTCGATCCTGTCCTGTTTCTGGGGTAAAAAATCACAAAAATGGTAAAAAAATCAAATTTATATAGTTCTGAAATTCATAGTTTATCTATTGGAGTAATGGGAGCAATGGCAACGGGCGTGGGGATCCACACCCAGCATGCGCACGTGGAACCGGTGCCGCTCCACCTGACGCTTCAGCGCCTCGATCCTGTCCTGTTTCTGGGGTAAAAAATCACAAAAATGGTAAAAAAATCAAATTTATATAGTTCTGAAATTCATAATTTATCTATTGGAGTAATGGCAGCAATGGCAATGGGCGCAGGGATCCACACCCAGCATGCGCACGTGGAACCGGTGCCGCTCCACCTGACGCTTCAGCGCCTCGATCCGGTCCTGTTTCTGGGGTAAAAAATCACAAAAATGGTAAAAAAATCAAATTTATATAGTTCTGAAATTCATGGTTTATCTATTGGTGTAATGGCAGCAATGGCAACGGGCGCAGCAGCGTCTCCAGCACGCACACGTGGAACCGGTGCCGCTCCACCTGACGCTTCAGCGCCTCGATCCTGTCCTGTTTCTGGGGTAAAAAATCACAAAAATGGTAAAAAAATCAAATTTATAGCGATTATTAACGATAGTTTATGTGTTGGAGCAATGGCAGCAATGGCAACGGGCGCAGGGATCCACACCCAGCACGCGCACGTGGAACCGGTGCCAGTGATTTTGGGGTAATTTTGGGGTAATTTCTGTGATTTTGGGACCATTTTGAGGTGATTTTTGCCGATTTTGGGGTAATTTGTGTGATTCTGTTGTAATTTTGGGGTGATTTTTGCTGATTTTGGGACCATTTTGAGGTGATTTTTGATGATTTTGGGGTAATTTCTGAGATTTTGGGACCATTTTGGGGTGATTTTGTGAGCGTTTTGGGGTAATTTTGCGGTGATTTTTCGTCTATTTCTGGGGTGATTTTTGGGATATTTCAGGGTTATTCATGAGGATTTTGTGCTGATATCTGAGGTGATTTTGGGGGGATTTTTGCTGATTTTGGGGTGTTTCTGTGGGATTTTTGGGCTGGTTTTGGACGATTCCGGGGGCATTGATGGATTCTGGGATAATTTTGGGGTAATTTCGGTATTTTGGGGGTATTTTTTTATTTTTGGGGTATTTTTTGGATTTTGGGGTGAATTTTGGGGTGATTTTGGGGTAATTGTGACGCGTTTGGCACTCACATCTTTGTCGCCCTTTTTCTTGCGCGTCTGCACCGACAGCGACTCCACCTCGCTCTCGAACTGATCCACCTGCATGTTCAGGGTGTCGATCGTGTTCTGCGCCAAAAAACACCAAAATCGGGCAAAAAATGAAACCTCGGCCCCAAAATCAACATCGAGCAAAAAATAAAATTAATTCTGCTCAAAATCCCGTCGGCTCCAGCGAAAAAATGGTGATTTTCGGGTGGAAAATGGGGATTTGGCGGCGGGAAATTTGAATTTTAAGCGGATTTAATTGAGTAAAAATTTAATTTTTAATTAAAAATTGAAGAATTTTTTTTTTTCTGAGAAACAAAATATTTTTGAGGGAAAAAATCTTTTTCTTAGTGAAAAATGCCATTTTTATCACAAAAAATCAGATTTTTGGAGGGATTTTTTTCAGGATATACTGGTTTTTTTTTGGTGAAAAACACCATTTTGACCACAAAAAATTGGATTTTTGGGGGGATTTTTTTCAGGAAATTCTGATTTATTTTTGGTGAAAAATACCATTTTGATCACAAAAGTTTGGATTTTTTGGGGGGATTTTTTTCAGGAAATACTGATTTTTTTTTTGGTAAAAAACCCATTTTTACCACAAAAAATCAGATTTTTTGGGGACAACTTTTTCAGAAAATACTGATCTTTTTTTTTGGTAAAAAACGCCATTTTGACCACAAAAAAATGGATTTTTGGGGGGATTTTTTTCAGGAAATTCTGATTTATTTTTGGTGAAAAACACCATTTTGATCACAAAAATTTGGATTTTAGGGGAGATTTTTTTCAGGACTTACTGATTTTTTTTGGTAAAAAACGCCATTTTTATCACAAAAATCAGGTTTTTTGGCTGAAAAATCCCATTTTATACAAAACACGTTATTTTTTTTTTAATTTTTTCATTAAGTACCGAATTTTTTTAATTTTTTTTTCACAAAATATTTTAATTTTGGGGGTAAATTTTGCCTTTTTCTCACCGTGAGCCACTGCCCGACCTCCTCCTTCTCCTTCTGGGCGGGGTCGACCTTCTGTGCCAGCCCCAGCCCCTCCTTGCTGTACGCCTTGGTCTTGGTCTCCCTCTCCACCACCTTGAAGCGCTCCATTTGCTGCCAAGCACAAAAATCCAATTTTACACCAATTAAAAAAATCAAAAATGAAAAAAAAACAAAAAATAAAACTTTTCTGCCCCAAAAAAATCCTGTTTTTCGCACAAAAATCCCCCCCAAAATCCCATTTTCTCCCCAAAAATTCCTGAAAAATTCCCAATTTTCTACCCAAACAGTCTCATTTTTTCTGCCCTAAAATTCCCTTTTTTTTTCGCCAAAAATTCCCTTTTTTCCTCCCATAAAATCCCCATTTTCTGCCCAAAAATTCCCTTTTTTCCTCCCATAAAATCCCCATTTTCTGCCCCAATTAAAAAATCAAAAGTGGAAAAAAAAAAAAAAAAAATTTCTGCCCCAAAAAAATCCCGTTTTTCGCACAAAAAATCCCCCCCAAAATCCCATTTTCTGCCCCAAAATTCCCATTTTTTTTCACCAAAAATTCCCTTTTTTCCTCCCATAAAATCCCCATTTTCTACCCTAAAATTCCCTTTTTTTTGCCAAAAATTCCCTTTTTTCCTCCCATAAAATCCCCATTCTCTGCCCTAAAATTCCCTTTTTTTTTCGCCAAAAATTCCCTTTTTTCCTCCCATAAAATCCCCATTTTCTGCCCCAAAATTCCCATTTTTTTCTCCCTAAAACCCGCATTTCCTGTCCAAAAATTCCCCTTTCTTCTGCCCAAAAATTAAAAAACAAAAATCCAATTTTTCTGCCCAAAAATTCCTGAAAAATTCCCAATTTTCTACCCAAACAGTCTCATTTTTTCTGCCCTAAAATTCCCTTTTTTTTTCGCCAAAAATTCCCTTTTTTCCTCCCATAAAATCCCCATTTTCTGCCCAAAAATTCCCTTTTTTCCTCCCATAAAATCCCCATTTTCTGCCCCAATTAAAAAATCAAAAGTGGAAAAAAAAAAAAAAAAAATTTTTCTGCCCCAAAAAAATCCCGTTTTTCGCACAAAAAATCCCCCCCAAAATCCCATTTTCTGCCCCAAAATTCCCTTTTTTTTCACCAAAAATTCCCTTTTTTCCTCCCATAAAATCCCCATTTTCTCCCCAAAATTCCATTTTCTTTTCGCCAAAAATTCCCTTTTTTCCTCCCATAAAATCCCCATTTTTTCTGCCCCAAAAATTCAAAACCAAATCCAATTTTTCTGCCCAAAATTTCCCATTTTCCCCCCCTCAATCACCCCCTTGAACGGCTCCGTTTGCTGCCAAAACACCAAAAAATGGAGCAAAAAACTCAAATTTGGGACGGGTTAGAACATCAGAGACACCAAAATTCCCATTTTGGGCCCAAAAAACGCCCCAAAAAAATCCCATTTTCACTCCAAAAAATCCCCATTTCTCCTTCCAAAAATCCAAATTTTTCCTCCAAAAAAATCCGCTTTTTTCCCCCCAAAATTCCCATTTTTCCCCCTAAAACTTCCATTTTTTTCTCCTTAAAATCCTCCGTTTTCTGCCTAAAAATTCCCATTTTTTCAGCCCAAAATTCTCTTTTTTTTCTGCCAAAAATTCCCCCCCCCCAAAAAAAATCCCCATTTTTCTCCCTAAAATCTCCATTTTTTCTCTCCCCAAAAAAATCCCATTTTCGCTCCAAAAAATCCCCATTTCTCCTTCCAAAAATCCAAATTTTTCCTCCAAAAAATCCCATTTTTTCCCCCCAAAATTCCCATTTTTCCCCCAAAATCCCCATTTTTCCCCCAAATCTCAGGTTTTTACCCCAAACTCCCATTTCCTCCCCATTTTTGCCCAAAATTTGGATTTTTTCCCCCATTTTTGGCACCGTCTCGATGAGTTTGCGGTTGTCGATCAGCTGCCGCTTGTCCTTGATCTCGTTGGACGCCACCCATGTCTTGATCTGGTCCCGCAGCCTCTGGGGGGAAAAATTGGCCCAAAATGAACCAAAATACCCCAAAATACTGATAAAATATCCGAAAATATAAAAAAATATAAAAAATCCCCACAAAAATAAACCAAAAATACCAAAAATGGCCCCAAATGTCGTTGGATCCCACCCAAGGCTTGAGCTGCTCCTGCAGCCTCTGAGAGGGGGAAAAATGGCCCAAAATGAACCAAAATAAACCAAAAATCACCAAAAAACATCCCCAAATATCCTAAAATATTGATAAAATATATAAAAATATATAAAAATATAAAAAAATCCCCATAAAAATAAACAAAAATGGCCCCAAAATGGCCCCAAATGTCGTTGGATCCCACCCAAGGCTTGAGCTGGTCCGAAGCCTCTGAGAGGGGAAAAAATGGCCCAAAATGAACCAAAATAAACCAAAAAACACCAAAAAACATCCCCAAATATCCCAAAATATTGATAAAATATCTTAAAATATAGAAAAATATAAAAAATCCCCATAAAAATAAACCAAAAAACCCAAAAATGGCCCCAAAATGGCCACAAATGTCGTTGGATCCCACCCATGGCTTGAGCTGGTGCTGCCACCTCTGAGATAGGAAAAAATGGCCCAAAATGAATCAAAATAAACCAAAAAAAACCCAAAAAACATCCCAAAATATCCCAGAATATTCATAAAATATATAAAAATATATAAAAATATAAAAAAATCCCCATAAAAATAAACAAAAATGGCCCCAAAATGGCCCCAAATGTCGTTGGATCCCACCCAAGGCTTGAGCTGCTCCTGAAGTCTCTGAGAGGGGGAAAAATGGCCCAAAATGAACCAAAATAAACCAAAAAACACCAAAAAAAACACAAAAAAAATCCCAAAATATTGATAAAATATCTTAAAATATATAATTTTGGGGTTTTTGGGGTTTTTTCCCCATTTCCCACCTGCAGTTTCTTGATCTCCTTTTTCAGGTCGGCCTCGTATTTCTCCTTCTGGTTGGCGTTGGCGGCGTTGTGCAGCTGGGGGGAGAAATTGGGGCATTTTGGGGTTTTTGGGGGATTTTCGGGTTTTTGGGGGGATTTTGGGGTTTTTGGGGGATTTTGGGGATTTTAGGGGGATATTTGGAGGATTTTTTTGGGAGCTTTTAGGGCATTTTTTGAGAGGTTTGGGGGCGTTTTTGGGGGGATTTTGAGTTGTTTTGGGGGATTTTGGGGGGATTTTGGGAGGGGTTTCAGGGGGTTTTGGGATTTTTTGGGGGTTTTCGGGGATTTTCTGGAGTTTTTTGGGGGAGTTTGGGGGGTTTTTAGGGGATTTTTGGGGTATTTTTGGGGTTTTTAGGGGATTTTTGGGGTATTTTTGGGGTTTTTAGGGGTTTTTGGGGCGCTCCCCCCTCACCTTCTGCCAGATGTCCTCGAACTGCTCGACGCCCTCCGAGACTTTCTTGAGGCACCTGTCAATCTCACCTGGGGGCGGGGCAAAGAGGGGAGGCCCCGCCCTCAGTGTCACGGCCAATCAGAGCTGCCCGGGAACCACACCCAGAGCCCCACAGCCAATGAGAGACGCACACAGAGCCCACAGCCAATCAGAGACACCGGAGGCCACACCCACACCCCACAGCCAATCAGAGCTGCTGTAGGCCACACCCAGAGTCCCACGGCCAATCAGAGATGCCGTAGTCCACACTCAAGGCCCTGCAGCCAATCAGAGCTGCCACAGCCACAGCCACAACCCCACAGCCAATCAGAGCCTCTCTTGATCACACCCAGACTCTACAGCCAATCAGAGCTGCCGTAGGCCCGACCCAGATCCCCACAGCCAATCAGAGCTGCCATAGGGCACACCCAGACTGCTGCAGCCAATCAGAGCTGTCCTTTGACCACACCCAGAGCCCTGCAGCCAATCAGAGCGGCCACAGGCCACACCCACAGTCAAACAGCCAATCAGAACCTTTAACCGCGCCCACAGCCAATCAGCACCTCTCTTTGACCGCACCCAGAACTCTACAGCCAATCAGAGGCTCCCTGTGGCTGTCCCGGCCAATCAGAGCCTTCCAGTGACCCCGCCCATCCCACCCCAGCCAATCAGATCTCACCTTGCAGCTTCCTCTTGTCAGCCATCTTGGGGGGCTCTCGGCATCCCCTCGGGGGGCGCCTGCTGGGGGGGGAGGGGCAGCGTCAGGACCCCCAAAATTCACCCAGGAACCCCAAAATTCATTCAGGAAACCCCAAAATCCTCCCAGGAACCCCAAAATTCCCCAAGGAACCTCCAAACTTCACCCAGGAACCCCCAGAATCCTCCCAGGAACCCCAAATCCCCCCTGACCTCACCCCTAAATCCCCCATAGGACCCCATAGACCCCCCATAGAACCCATAAACCCACACAGAACCCAGAGACCCCCACAGAACCCCATAGACCCCTATAGAGCCCATAGACCACCCACAGAACCCCTATAGAGCCCATAGACCCCCCCATAGAACCCCTATAGACCCCATAGACCCCCATAGACCCCCCACAGAACCCCTATAGACCCCATAGACCACCCACAGAACCCCTATAGACCCCATAGACCCCCATAAACCCCTATAGACCCCATAAACCCCCAGAAACCCCATAGACCCCCCCATAGAACCCCTATAGACCCCATAGACCCCCATAAACCCCCATAGAACCCCTATAGACCCCATAAACCACCCATAGAACCCCATAAACCCCTATAGACCCCCATAAACCCCCATAGACCCCCCACAGAACCCCTATAGACCCCATAGACCCCCATAAACCCCTATAGACCCCATAAACCCCCAGAAACCCCATAGACCCCCCCATAGAACCCCTATAGACCCCATAAACCCCCATAGAACCCCTATAGACCCCCATAAACCCCCATAGACCCCCCACAGAACCCCTATAGACCCCATAGACCCCTATAGACCCCCACAAACCCCTATAGACCCCATAAACCCCCAGAAACCCCATAGACCCCCCCCATAGAACCCCTATAGACCCCATAGACCCCCCCACAGAACCCCTATAGACCCCATAAACCACCCATAGAACCCCATAAACCCCTATAGACCCCCCCATAAACCCCTATAGACCCCCATAGACCACCCATAGAACCCCATAAACCCCACACAGAACCCAGAGACCCCCACAGAACCCCATAAACCCCTATAGACCCCCCCCCTAAACCCCACAGAACCTTCATCTACCCCTAAACCCCCTATGGAATCCTCAGAGACCCCATAAACCCCCTATAAAACCCCACAGACCCCAAAAACACCCTATAGGACCCCATAAACTGCCTATAGAACCCATAGACCCCATAAACCCCCCATAGAGCCCCTACAGGACCCTCATAAACCCCATAAACCCCCAGAGGACCCCACAGGCCCTCATAAAACCCCTTCAGAACCCCACAGAACCCTCACAAACCCCATAAACCCCCTATGGAACCCTCATGCACCCCACAAAGCCCCCTAGAACCCCCATAGGCACCTCAGACACCCCATAAACCCCCGGAGAACCCCACAGACACCCCATAAAGCCCCAGAGAACCCCACGGACACCCCACAAACCCCCAGAGAACCCCACGGACACCCCAAAAACCCCCAGAGAACCCCACAGACACCCCATAAACCCCCCAGAGAACCCCAAAGAATCTTCATAAACCCCATAAATCCCCCAGAGAACCCCACGGACACCCCATAAATCCCCAGAGAACCCCACAGACACCCCATAAACCCCCAGAAAACCCCATAGACACCCCATAAACCCCCAGAGAACCCCCACAGACACCCCATAAACCCCTATAGAACCCCACAGACACCCCATAAACCCCCAGAGAACCCCCACAGACACCCCATAAACCCCCAGAGAACCCCACAGACACCCCATAAACCCCCAGAAAACCCCACAGACACCCCATAAACCCCTATAGAACCCCACAGACACCCCATAAAGCCCATAAATCCCCCAGAGAACCCCACAGACACCCCATAAACCCCCAGAGAACCCCACAGACACCCCATAAACCCCCAGAGAACCCCACAGACACCCCATAAACCCCCAGAAAACCCCATAGACACCCCATAAACCCCCAGAGAACCCCACAGACACCCCATAAACCCCTAGAGAACCCCACGGACACCCCAAAAACCCCCAGAGAACCCCACAGACACCCCATAAACCCCCAGAGAACCCCAAAGAATCTTCATAAACCCCATAAATCCCCCAGAGAACCCCAAAGAATCTTCATAAACCCCATAAATCCCCCAGAGAACCCCACGGACACCCCATAAACCCCCAGAGAACCCCACAGACACCCCATAAACCCCCAGAGAACCCCACAGACACCCCATAAACCCCCTATGGAACCCCACAGACACCCCATAAACCCCCAGAGAACCCCACAGACACCCCATAAACCCCCAGAAAACCCCATAGACACCCCATAAACCCCCAGAGAACCCCACAGACACCCCATAAACCCCTAGAGAACCCCACGGACACCCCAAAAACCCCCAGAGAACCCCACAGACACCCCATAAACCCCCAGAGAACCCCAAAGAATCTTCATAAACCCCATAAATCCCCCAGAGAACCCCAAAGAATCTTCATAAACCCCATAAATCCCCAGAGAACCCCACGGACACCCCATAAACCCCCAGAGAACCCCACAGACACCCCATAAACCCCCAGAGAACCCCACAGACACCCCATAAACCCCCTATGGAACCCCACAGACACCCCATAAACCCCCAGAGAACCCCACAGACGCCCCATAAACCCCCTATGGAACCCCACAGACACCCCATAAACCCCATAAATCCCCCAGAGAACCCCACAGACGCCCCATAAACCCCCTATGGAACCCCACAGACACCCCATAAACCCCTATAGAACCCCATAGACACCCCATAAACCCCTAGAGAACCCCACAGACACCCCATAAACCCCATAAATCCCCCAGAGAACCCCACAGACGCCCCATAAACCCCCTAGAAAAGCTCCACGGAACCCTCATAAGCAACCATTAACCCCTACAGAACCGCACAGAACCTGCATTGACCCCATAAACCCCCTAGAGAACCCTCACACACCCCAAAAACCTTCCACAGCTCCCCATAAACCCTCTAGGGAACCCCATAAACCCCTCACATACCACATAAACCCCCCCAAACACATCCACATCCCCTATAGAAACCCTATAACCCCCTAAGAATACCCCAGATCCCCTATAGGACCCCCTAAGGCTGCCCCACATCACCCACAAACCCCCATAACCCCTAAGGCTGCCCCACATCCCCCACAGGTCCCTAGAGAACCCCATAAGGATGCTCCACATCCCCTATAGGCCCATGCAGAACCCCCTCAGAATACCTCACACCCTCTAAACCCCTATGGAACCCCCTCAGGCTGCCCTAGATCCCCTAAAAACCCCTCTAGATTTCTATAAAACCCCCTCAGGCTGCCCTCTATCCCCTATAAATCCTCTATAACCCCCTCAGGCTGCCCTATATCCCCTATAAACTCCTGTAACCCCCTCAGACTGCTCTATGTCTTCTGTAATAAATCCCTATAGGTCCCTATAACTGCAATAAATCCCTATAGGTCCCTATAACCCCCTCAGGCTGCCCTATGTCCCCTGTAAACCCCTATAACCCCCTATAACCCCCTCAGGCTGCCCTATATCCCCTATAAATCCTCTATAACCCCCTCAGGCTGCCCTATATCCCCTATAAACTCCTATAACCCCCTCAAGCTGCCCTATGTCCCCTGTACATCCCCTATAGATCCCCTATAGAACCCCTCAGACTGCCCTATATCCCCTACAGATCCCATATAACCCCCTCAGGCTGCCCCACATCCCCTAGAAACCATTATAAAACCCTATAACCCCCTCAGGCTGCCCTATATCCCATACAGATCCCCTATAACCGCCTCAGGCTACCCTATATTCCCTACAGATCCCCTATAACCCCCTCAGACTGCCCTATATCCCCTATAGATCCTCTATAGAACCCCCCCAGCCCCTTCCCTCCCCGGCTCTCCCTCAGAGCCCTCCCGGCTCCGCCGCCGCTCCCCGCCCCCTCCTCTCCCTCCCCGCGCTCACCGGAGGCTCGCGAGGCGGCCCAGGCGCTCCCGGCCGGCCGGGAAATGGCGGGAATGTCGCGATAGTGTCGCGATGATGTCGCGATAGCAGCGCGATCGGCGGGGGTCGCGGCCGCCGCCGCTTTTGGCCTTCCCCCCCCACGCCTTCGTTCGTTCACAGCCGACTCGGCCTCAGCGGCATCCAAGATGGCGGCGGCTCCCTCAGGCCTGCCCGCCCCGCCCCGTCGCGCGCCCAACGCCCATTGGACGAACCGCACGCCAGTCACCGAAAGACGCACGGTGATTGGGTAGAATCAAAGGAAGGCGTGACTTAATGTTGCGCGGTCCCTCCTCCTCGCGGAGCTGTCAATCAACGCATCACCGCATTCCCATTGGCGGCGCAGTGTTTATAGCGGAAAAGGGGCGGAATGCGGCCGAAACCACGCCCACAGGGCGGGACCGCGCGTACAAGGCTCCTTCTCATTAGTCAGCAACGCCGTCACTCAGAGCGTGGCGGGAGTGGGCGCCGCCTTTTCTGATTGGCCTAGCCATGTCGCGAGGGGCGGGGCCACGCGCGGTTCTATTCATCTATTGGCTGATTTTTCACGCTGGGGAACCAATAACCGCCCGTCGCACGCAGGGGGCGTGGCCAACGGCCTGAGATGTCACTCAAAGTGGAGTCAGCCAATAGGAGGCTGAGATCAGGCCCCGGTGGGCGGGGCTCCCCAAAATCCATTAAAAAAAGGCCCCAAAAACCCCCAAATCCCACCCAGAACCCCCAAAAGCTCCAGAACCACCCCAAATCCGGGACCCCCCACCTTCAATTCCCCCCCAAAATTCCCCAAAACGCTCCAATAAAAAAAAAAAAATCAATATTTATAGAAAGTTCTGGAGAGAAACACAAAGGGGGGATTGTGAGGGGGAACCGGGGGGGGGTGTGGACCCCAATTTTGTCACCTTGAGAACCCAAAAATTCCCCAAAATTCAAAGAAGTCTCCCCAAAAATCCAAATTCTGAGGGATAAAAAGCAATGAGGTGAATTTGGGGGGGGGATTTTGGGGTCCCCCAGAATTTTGGGGAGGAATTTGGGGGTCCCGGGGGGTCTCAGGGCGGGGTGGGGACCCCACTTTTCTCCCCCTTGACCTTGAGGAACTCGGCCATGCTGGAGAAATATTTCTGGTTGGCCTCGGCCACTTTCTTCTCGGCCGCCTGCGGGTTCACGATCTCCAAACCCTGAGAGGGGAGAATTTGGGGGTCCCTGGTGGGTTTTGGGGGGGTCCCAGGTGGGTTTTGGGGGATTTTGGGGGGTCCCAGGTGGGTCTTGGGGGTTCCCAGGTGGGTTTTGGGGGGTCCCAGGTGGGTTTTGAGGGGTCCCAGGTGGGTTTTGAGGGGTTCCAGGGGGGTCTTGAGGGGGGCCTAGGGGGGTCCCAGGTGGATTTTGAGGGGTCCCAGGTGGGTTTTGGGGGTTCCCAGGTGGATTTTGAGGGGTCCCAGGCGGATTTTGAGGGGTCCCAGGTGGGTTTTGGGGGGTCCCAGGTGGATTTTGAGGGGTCCCAGGTGGGTTTTGGGGGATTTTGGGGGGTCCCAGGTGGATTTTGAGGGGTCCCAGGTGGATTTTGGGGGGTCCCAGGTGGATTTTGGGGGGTTCCAGGGTGGTCTTGAGGGGGCTTATGGGGGGTCCCAGGAGGATTTTGGGGGGTCCCAGGTGGGATTTTGGGGGTTTTGGGGGGGGGGTCAGGGGGGTCCCAGGGAGGTTTGGGGGTCCCACATGGATTTTGGGGGATCGCAGGTGGGATTTGAGGGGGTTTTGGGGGGGGGGGGGGGTCCCAGGTGGATTTTGGGGGGTCTGGGGGGGTTTTAAGGGGTCCCAGGTGCCTTTTGGGGGTCCCAGGTGGATTTTGGGGGGTCCCGGGTTTTTGGTCTCCCCGAAATCCCCTCAAAAACCCCCAAAATTCTTTCAGACACCACCAAAATCCCCCCAAAAATCCCCTCAGGACCCCCCGAATTCCCCCAAATCCCCTCAGGACCCTCTCAAAACCCCTCAGAACTCCCCAAACCTCCTCAGGACCCCCCAAAACCCCCCAAAACCCCCTCAGGACCCCCCAAAAACCCCCCCAAACCCCCTCCCCACCTGCAGGGGGGTGAAGGCCACGCTGGAGGCCGTGCCCGAGCTCCGGTCCCTGATGGTGGATTTGCCCCCGTACACCACGCTCTGCTTCTGCAGCGTCCTCTGGGGAGCGTTAATTACAGTTAACGACGCTAATTAGGGCCGGGTGAGGTTAATTAAGGGGAAGGGGGGCTCAGGTACCTGCAGGGTTTTGCTGATCCGGGCCTTGGTGGCCTCGTTGACCTGGGTCTGGCGCACGCGGCCGCTGCCCGCCTTGCCCAGGTGGCCCAGGCTGAAGCCCAGGTCCTCCTGGTAGGCGTCCTCCTCGATCTGAGGGGAAAATGGGGTGAAAAGTGAGAAAAACAGGAAAAAATAAATGAAAAATGGGATTTTGCAGGGGTTGAAATGGGGTTAGAGGGGGAAAAATGGGGTTTAGGAGGCCCAGGTTTGCCTCGTAGGCCTCTTCCTTAATCTGAGGGAAAACCAGTGAAAAATGGGATAAAAAATGGGAAAAATATGTAAAAATGGGTAAATATAGGTAAAAGAATAGATTTTGGGGTGTTTAAAAAGGGTTTAGTGAGAAAAATTAGGTTAACGGTGGGAAAAATGGGGTTTAGGAGTCCCAGGTGGCCCAGGCTGAAGCCCAGGTCCTCCTGGTAGGCGTCCTCCTCGATCTGAGGGGAAAATGGGGTGAAAAGTGAGAAAAACGGGAAAAAATAAATGAAAAATGGGATTTTGGGGGGTTGAAATGGGGTTAGAGGGGGAAAAATGGGGTTTAGGAGGCTCAGTAGGCCCAGATCGAAGCCCAGGTTTGCCTCATAGGCGTCTTCCTTAACCTGAGGGAAAACCAGTGAAAAATGGGATAAAAAATGGGAAAAACATGTCAAAATGGGTACATATAGGTAAAAGAATGGATTTTGGGGTGTTTAAAAAGGGTTTAGTGAGAAAAATTAGGTTAACGGTGGGAAAAATGGGGTTTAGGAGTCCCAGGTGGCCCAGGCTGAAGCCCAGGTCCTCCTGGTAGGCGTCCTCCTCGATCTGAGGGGAAAATGGGGTGAAAAGTGAGAAAAACGGGAAAAAATGAATGAAAAATGGGATTTTGGGGGGTTGAAATGGGGTTAGAGGGGGAAAAATGGGGTTTAGGAGGCTCAGTAGGCCCAGATCGAAGCCCAGGTTTGCCTCATAGGCGTCTTCCTTAACCTGAGGGAAAACCAGTGAAAAATGGGATAAAAAATGGGAAAAACATGTCAAAATGGGTACATATAGGTAAAAGAATGGATTTTGGGGTGTTTAAAAAGGGTTGAGTGAGAAAAATTAGGTTAAAGGTGGGAAAAATGGGGTTTAGGAGTCCCAGGTGGCCCAGGCTGAAGCCCAGGTCCTCCTGGTAGGCGTCCTCCTCGATCTGAGGGGAAAATGGGGTGAAAAGTGAGAAAAACGGGAAAAAATGAATGAAAAATGGGATTTTGGGGGGTTGAAATGGGGTTAGAGGGGGAAAAATGGGGTTTAGGAGGCTCAGTAGGCCCAGATCGAAGCCCAGGTTTGCCTCATAGGCGTCTTCCTTAACCTGAGGGAAAACCAGTGAAAAATGGGATAAAAAATGGGAAAAACATGTCAAAATGGGTACATATAGGTAAAAGAATGGATTTTGGGGTGTTTAAAAAGGGTTGAGTGAGAAAAATTAGGTTAACGGTGGGAAAAATGGGGTTTAGGAGTCCCAGGTGGCCCAGGCTGAAGCCCAGGTCCTCCTGGTAGGCGTCCTCCTCGATCTGAGGGGAAAATGGGGTGAAAAGTGAGAAAAACAGGAAAAAATAAATGAAAAATGGGATTTTGCAGGGGTTGAAATGGGGTTAGAGGGGGAAAAATGGGGTTTAGGAGGCTCAGTAGGCCCAGACCCAAGCCCAGGTTTGCCTCGTAGGCCTCTTCCTTAATCTGAGGGAAAACCAGTGAAAAATGGGATAAAAAATGGGAAAAATATGTAAAAATGGGTAAATATAGGTAAAAGAATGGATTTTGGGGTGTTTAAAAAGGGTTTAGTGAGAAAAATTAGGTTAACGGTGGGAAAAATGGGGTTTAGGAGTCCCAGGCGGCCCAGGCTGAAGCCCAGGTTCTCCGGGTAGGCGTCCTCCTCGATCTGAGGGACAAATGTGATTAAAAATGGGAAAAACAAATAAATATAAGTAAAAATGGGTAAAAATAGCTAAAAAAAAAAATGGGATTTGGCGGTATTAAAATGGTTTTAAAGAGAACAATTGTATTAAAAGGGGGAAAAATGGGGTTTAGGGGTGCCAAGAGGCCCAGGTCTTCCTGGTAGGCCTCTCCCTTGATCTGAGGGGAAAATGGGATTAAAAATGAGAAAAATGGGTCAAAAAAGGTAAAAAAAGGTAAAATAATAGGATTTGGGAGTATTAAAAGGGAGTTTAATGAGAAAAATTTGGTTAAAAGGGGGAAAAATGGGTTTAGGAGGTTTGGGCGGCCCAGGCCGAAGCCCAGGTCCTCCTGGTAGGCCTCCTTCTTGATCTGAGGGGAAAATGGGATTAAAAATGGGAAAAATGGGTAAAAATAAATAAAAATGGGTAAAAATAGATTAAATAATGGGATTTGGGGGTGTTTAAATGGGGTTTTGTGAGAAAAATTTGGGTTAAAGAAGGAAAAAGAGAGTTTAGGAGTCCCAGGTGCTCCTAGCAGGCCTCTTCTTTAATCTGAGAGGAAAATGGGGTTAAAAATTGGAAAAATGAGGAAAAAATGAGTAAAAAATAAAATTTTGGGGTCCCAGGAAGGTAAAAAAGTTGATTTGGGGGGATTAATTAGGGTTAATTAGGGTTAATTACCTCCCCAAAGCTCATCCTGTTGGCCTGCTTGCGGATCTCAGTCAGCCCCAGGCGCTCCTTCATCTTCCGGTAGCTGCGTTAATTAAGGACTAATTAGGGGTTAATTAGGAGCTATTGAGGGGTTGATTGAGAGATTCATTGGGGAGTAATTAAGGAGTTGATTGGGGGTTAATTGGAGGTAATTACAGAGTTGATTTGGGGTTAACTGGGAATCCACTGGCGCATAATCATGAAATAATCAGGGGTTAATCAGAGATTAATTAGGGCTTAATTGGGAATTAATCAGGGATTAATTAGGGATTAATAACAATATAATTAGGGGTTAATAAGAGCTTAATTAGGGCTTAATTGGGGATTAATTAGGGGTTAATCAGGATTAATAATGAAATAATCAGGGGTTAATCAGAGATTAATTAGGGCTTAATTGGAGATTAATTAGGGCTTAATCAGGGACTAATTGGGTCTTAATTGGGGATTAATTAGGAGCTAATCAGGGACTAATTGGGGCTTAATTAGGGGCTAATCTTTAACTAATTGGATTGTATTTGGGGATTAATTGGGGTAAATCAGGGATTAATTAGATCTTATTTGGGGATTAATTAGGCGCTAATCAAGGACAAACTAGGCCTTAGTTAGGGGCTAATCAGAGATTATTTAGGATTTAATTGGGGATTATTTAGGGGCTAATCAGAGATTAATTAGGGTTTAACTGGGGATTAATTAAGATCTAACCAGACAAAAATTGGATCTTAATTGGGGATTAATTAGTGGCTAACCAGAGACTAATTGGGGCTTAATTAGGGGCTAACCAGGGATTAATTAACCCTTAATCACCCCTTCATTAGGGCGCTAATCACAACAGAACCGAGATTTACCCTGAACCCCATTTAGCGCTCAACCACCGAACAACCAGGAGCTAATCACGGACTAATTAAGGACTAATAAAGACTAATTAACGCTAATTAGGGCTAATTACTGACCGCCTGCCCCCTCTCTTCTTCCTCTGCCCGTCCAGCGGCGCCGGCAGCGGCTTCACCTGCTTGACCGGGGGCGGCTCCTGCCACTTGTCGAACTTGCGCTCGATCTCCTCCTTCAGCTCATAGCCCACCTGAAATTGGGGCCAATTCCCCAAATTTTGGGCAAATTCCAAAAATTTGGAGGGAATTCCCAACATTTTGGGGGATTTTGAGGGGTTTTTGTGGGATTTTTGGGGATTTTTAGGGCATTTTTGGGGCGATTTTTGGGGCTCCTGCCACCTGTCGAACTTGCGCTCGATCTCCTCCTTCAGCTCATAGCCCACCTGGATTTGGGGTGAATTCCCCAAATTTGGGGCAAATTCCCAAATCTGGAGGGAATTCCCAACATTTTGGGGGATTTTGAGGGGTTTTTGTGGGGTTTTTTTGGGGGTTTTTGGGGATTTTTAGGGCATTTTTGGGGGGATTTTTGGGGCTCCTGCCACCTGTCGAACTTGCGCTCGATCTCCTCCTTCAGCTCGTAGCCCACCTGAAATTGGGGCCAATTCCCCAAATTTTGGGCAAATTCCAAAAATTTGGAGGGAATCCCCAACATTTTGGGGGATTTTTTTGGGATTTTTGGTGATTTTTTAGGGCATTTTTGGGGGGATTTTTGGGGCTCCTGCCACCTGTCGAACTTGCGCTCGATCTCCTCCTTCAGCTCGTAGCCCACCTGAATTTGGGGTGAATTCCCGGCATTTTGGGCAAATTCCAAAAATCTGGAGGGAATTCCCAACATTTTGGGGGATTTTGAGGGGTTTTTGTGGGGTTTTTGGGGATTTTTAGGGCATTTTTGGAGGGATTTTTGGGGCTCCTGCCACCTGTCGAACTTGCGCTCGATCTCCTCCTTCAGCTCATAGCCCACCTGAATTTGGGGTGAATTCCTGGCATTTTGGGCAAATTCCAAAAATTTGGAGGGAATTCCCAACATTTTGGGGGATTTTGAGGGGTTTTTGTGGGGTTTTTTTGGGGATTTTTGGGGATTTTTAGGGCATTTTTGGGGGGATTTTTGGGGCTCCTGCCACTTGTCGAACTTGCGCTCGATCTCCTCCTTCAGCTCGTAGCCCACCTGAAATTGGGGTGAATTCCAGGGATTTTGGGCAAATTCCCAAAATTTGGAGGGAATTCCCAACATTTTGGGGGATTTTGAGGGGTTTTGGAGGATTTTTGGGAGATTGTTTGGGGATTTTGCCACTTGTCGACCTTATGCTCGATCTCCTCAATCAGCTCACATCCCATCCGGAAAACCCGGAATTTTTTGGCAATTTTGGGGCAATTTCCAAAATTTGGGAGGTCCTGGGAGGGTTTCGGGGGACTTGGAGAGGATTTTGAGAGAATTTGGGGGAAATTTAATGAAGATTTTTGGCAGGTTTAGGGCAACTTTAGATCTCCTCCCTCCCATTTAACCCCACCCCACCCAAACCCCACTGGGATTTCCCAATTGCTGCCCCCTTTGGGACGATTTTGGGGGGCCCCAGAGGCGTTTTTGGGGTCACCTTGCCGTCCTGGCTCTCGTGGAAGCTGTCCACCCTCGCCGCCAGCGTGCACTTGGCCGCCACCAGCCGCGCCGCCTTCCGCCTCAGGTCCTGCACGACCGGGGGTCAGCGGGGAAAAACCCCAAAAAACACCCCAAAAACAACACTCCAAAAACAACCCAAAATCAGGCCAAAATCAGCCCAAAAACCACCCCAAAAACCACCCCAAAATCAGCCCAAAACCAACCCAAAATCAGCTCAAAATCAGCCCAAAATCAGCCCAAAAACCACCCCAAAATCAGCCAAAAATCAACCCAAAATCAGCCCAAAAACCAGCCCAAAATCAGCCCCAAAACCACCCCAAAATCAGCCTAAAATCAGCCCAAAAACCACCCAAAAATCAGCCCAAAATCAGCCCAAAACCACCCCAAAATCAGCCCAAAATCAGCCCAAAAACATCACTCCAAAATTGCCCCAAAACCACGCCAAATTCACCCCAAAAACATCACTCCAAAATCGCCCCAAAATCACCCCCAAAACCAGCCCAAAACCACCCCAAAATCAGCCCCAAACCACCCCAAAATCGCCCAAAAACCACCCCAAAACCAGCCCAAAAACCAGCCCAAAACCACCCCAAAACCAACCCAAAATCAGCCCAAAACCACCCCAAAATCAGGCCAAAAACCACCCCAAAACCACCACAAACCCACCCCAAAACCACCCCAAAATCAGCCCAAAAACCACCCCAATAAGCCCAAAAAACACCCCAAAATCAGCCCAAAACCACCCCAAATTCAGCCCAAAATTAGCCCAAAAACCACCCCAAAATCGCCCCAAAAAAAGTACCCCAAAATCACCCCAAAACTCCCCAAAACCACCCCAAAAACAACACTCCAAAACCACCCCAAAATCAGCCCAAAAACCACCCCAATAAGCCTAAAAACCACCCCAAAATCAGCCCAAAACCACCCCAAATTCAGCCCAAAATCACCCCAAAAACATCACTCCAAAATCGCCCCAAAATCACCCCCAAAACCACCCCAAAATCGCCCCAAAATCGCCCCCAAAACCAGCCCAAAATTAGCCCAAAAACCACCCCAAAATCGCCCCAAAAACCAGCCCAAAATCAGCCCAAAAACCACCCCAAAACCACCCCAAAATCAGCCCCAAAACATCACTCCAAAATCTCCCCAAAACCAACCAAAAATCACCCCAAAACCACCCCAAAATCGCCCCAAAAACCACCCCAAAATCACCCCAGAATCACTTCAAAAACCACCCCCAAATCCACCCAAATCACCCCAGAACCACCCCCAAAACTACCCCAAAATCACCCCAAAAACATCACTCCAAAATCTCCCCAAAACCACCCCCAAAGTCACCCCCAAACCAACCCAAAATCAGCCCAAAAACCACCCCAAAATCAGCCCAAAATCAGCCCCAAAATCGTACCAAAAACCAGCCCAAAATCGCCCCAAAACCAGCCCAAAACCCCCCAGAATTGGGGTATCTTGGGGGATTTGGGGTGAGTTTGGGGGTGTTTGGGGGATTTTGGGGGGCTTTGCGGCGGTTCTGTGTTTGGGGTGATTTTGGGGTGATTTTGGGGTGATTTTGGGTGATTTTTGGGTGATTTTTGGTGATTTTGGGGTGATTTTGTGGTGATTTTGGGGTGGTTTTTGGGTTGATTTTGGGGTGATTTTGGGGTGGGTTTTGGGGTGATTCTGGGGTGATTTTGGGGTGATTTTGGGGTGATTCTGGGGTGATTTTGGGGTGATTTTGGGGTGATTTTGGGGGTGATTTTGGGGTGATTCTGGGGTGATTTTGAGGTGATTTTGGGGTGATTTTGGGGTGGGTTTGGGGGTGATTTCGGGGTGGTTTGGGGGTGATTTTGAGGCAATTCTGGGGTGAATTTGGGGGATTTTGGGGTGATTCTGGGGTGATTCTGGGGTGGATTTTGGGGGTGATTTTGGGGTGAATTTGGGGTGGTTTTGGGGTGGTTTCGGGGTGATTTTGAGGCAATTATGGGATGGTTCTGGGGTGGGTTTGGGGGTGATTCTGGGGTGATTTTGGGGTGGGTTTTGGGGGTTATTTTGGGGGTGGATTTTGGGGTGATTTTGGTGTGGGTTTTGGGGGTGATTCCGGGGTGATTCTGGGGTGATTTTGGGGTGATTTTGGGGTGATTTTGAGGCAATTCTGGGGTGGTTCTGGGCTGGGTTTTAGGGCTGATTCTGGGGTGATTTGGGGGTGGATTTTGGGGGTGGATTTTGGGGGTGATTTTGGGGTGGGTTTTGGGGTGATTCTGGGGTGATTCTGGGGTGATTTTGAGGTGATTTTGGGGTGGTTCTGGTGTGGGTTTTGGGGGTGATTCTGGGGTGATTCTGGGCTGATTCTGGGATGGATTTTGGGGGTGATTTTGGGGTGATTTTGGGGTGATTTGGGGTTGATGTGGGTCACCCACGGGCGGCAGGGACTGCACGATGTCGCTGTGGTAGATGAAGCCGGTGTGGGGCAGCACGGACGTGGAGGAGAAGCCCGAGAGCGTTCGGCGCTGGGCGCCCAGCAGGAGGATGTTACAGGCGGGCAGCTTGGACAGCGGAGTCAGGCCCCCTGCCACACCTAAACCGGACAAAAATATCCTAAAATAATCCTAAAATATCCTAAAATAATCCTAAAATATCCTAAAATATCCCAAATGAACCCCAGCCCAGCCCTGCAGCAGGAGGATGTTACAGGCGGGCAGCTTGGACAGAGGGGTCAGGCCCCCTGCCACACCTAAAACGGACAAAAATATCCTAAAATAATCCAAAAATAATCCTAAAATATCCTAAAATAATCCTAAAATATCCCAAATGAACCCCAGCCCAGCCCTGCAGCAGGAGGATGTTACAGGCGGGCAGCTTGGACAGGGGGGTCAGGCCCCCTGCCACCTCTGAAATGGACAAAAATATCCTAAAATAATATAAAATAACCCCAAAATAATCCTAAAATATCCTAAAAATAATCCTAAAATAATCCTAAAACATCCCAAAAATAATCCTAAAATATCCTAAAATAAACCTAAAACATCCCAAAAATAATCCTAAAATATCCTAAAATAATCCTAAAACATCCCAAAAATGATCCTAAAATATCCCAAAATAATCCTAAAATATCCCAAAATAATCCTAAAATATCCCCAAAATAATCCTAAAATATCCCCAAAAATAATCCTAAAATATCCCCAAAAAATAATCCTAAAATATCCTCAAAAATAATCCTAAAATATCCCCAAAATAATCCTAAAATATCCTCAAAAATAATCCTACAATATCCCCAAAAATAATCCTAAAATATCCTCAAAAATAATCCTACAATATCCCCAAAATAATCCTAAAATATCCTAAAATAAACCTAAAATATCCCCAAAAATAATCCTAAAATATCCTCAAAAATAATCCTAAAAATCCTAAAATAATCCTAAAACGAGCCCCAACCCAGCCCTGCAGCAGGAGGATGTCGCCGGGATTTTGGGGATTTTCAAGGGGATTTTTGGGGGATTTTTGGTGATTTTTGGGCCGATTTTTTCAGGGCTTTTTGCGGGGATTTTTGGGGCATTTTTGGGCCGATTTTCGCGGGGATTTTGGGGATTTTCACGGGGATTTTGGGGGATTTTTGGTGATTTTTGGGCCGATTTTCGCCGGGATTTTGGGGATTTTCACGGGGATTTTTGGGGGATTTTTGGTGATTTTTGGGCCGATATTTTCAGGGTTTTTTTGCGGGGATTTTGGGGCACTTTTGGTGATTTTTGGGCCGATTTTCATGGGGATTTTGGGGATTTTCGCGGGGATTTTGGGGGATTTTTGGGCCGATTTTCGCGGGGATTTTGGGGATTTTCACGGGGATTTTGGGGGATTTTTGGGCCGATTTTCACGGGGATTTTGGGGATTTTCATGGGGATTTTGGGGGATTTTTGGGCCGATTTTCGTGGGGATTTTGGGGCATTTTTGGGCCGATTTTCGCGGGGATTTTGGGGGATTTTCATGGGGATTTTGGGGGATTTTTGAGCCGATTTTCGCGGGGATTTTGGGGGATTTTCACGGGGATTTTGGGGAATTTTCACGGGGATTTTGGGGGATTTTTGGGCCGATTTTCACGGGGATTTTGGGGGATTTTCATGGGGATTTTGGGGGATTTTTGGGCCGATTTTCGTGGGGATTTTGGGGGATTTTTGGGCCGATTTTCGTGGGGATTTTGGGGGATTTTTGGGCCGATTTTCACGGGGATTTTGGGGGATTTTCACGGGGATTTTGGGGGATTTTTGGGCCGATTTTCACGGGGATTTTGGGGGATTTTCACGGGGATTTTGGGGGATTTTTGGGCCGATTTTCACGGGGATTTTGGGGGATTTTTGGGCCGATTTTCGTGGGGATTTTGGGGGATTTTTGGGCCGATTTTCGTGGGGATTTTGGGGGATTTTTGGGCCGATTTTCACGGGGATTTTGGGGGATTTTCACGGGGATTTTGGGGGATTTTCGCGGGGATTTTGGGGATTTTCGCGGGGATTTTGGGGATTTCCACGGGGATTTTTGGGAATTTCACATCTCTCACCCATGATCTTGGCGGCGGTGGAGGCGCCGAGGATGAGGGAGAGGTTGGGGGCGATGAAGGACATGCGGGACTCGACGTACTCGTAGATGCGCAGCTTGGCCCCGCTCAGCGCCAGCGCCATGTCGCACGCGTCCTCGATGCGCCCCAGCTCCTCCTCCGACAGCTGCTGCCTGCAAGCCCAAAACAAACCCAGAATCGGGGCTGGGGACGCCAAAAATAGCGAAAATCACCCCCAAAAACCCCAAAACACAACCCAAAATTGGCCTTGGGGACACCAAAAACCCCAAAATAAACCCAAATTTGGGGTTGGGGACGCCAAAAACCCAAAAATAAACCCAAAATCAGGCTTGGGGACGCCAAAAACGGCAAAAACCGCCCCTAAAATCCCAAAAATAAACCCAAATCCCCTAAAATTTCCCAAATTTTTTCCCCAAATCCCCTACAACGACCCCAAACCTGCCCCAAAATGCCCCAAAACCATCCATAAAAATGACCCCAAAACGCCCCCAAAAAAATGACCCCAAAATGAACCCAAATCCCCTAAAATCCCCCCAAAATCCCCCAAAACAACCCCAAATCCCCAAAATTCCCCAACCCCCCCCCAAATCTGCCCCAAAAGCCCCCCAAAAATCCCCCCAGATCCCCTTAAATTTCCCAAATTTCCCCAAATTTCCCCAATTTTCCCCAAATCCCCTACAAGGACCCCAAACCTGCCCCAAAACCCTCCATAAAAATGACCCCAAAACGCCCCAAAATCCCCCTAAAAATCGCCCCCAAATCCCCCAGAACGACCCCAAACCCCCTAAAGTGCCCCAAACCCGCCCAAATTGGTCCCAAAACCCCCCAAAAATGCCCCCAAATCCCCTTAAATTTCCCAAATTTCCCCAAATTTCCCCCATTTTCTCCAAATCCCCTTAAATTTCCCAAATTTCCCCAAATTTCCCCCATTTTCTCCAAATCCCCTAAAATTTCCCAAATTTCCACAAAAATGACCCCAAACCTGCCCCAAAACCATCCATAAAAATGACCCCAAAATGCCCCAAAACACCCCAAATCCCCCTAAAAATTGCCCCCAAATGCCCCAAAACGACCCCAACCCCCTAAAATGCCCCAAACGTGCCCAAATTTGCCCCAAAACCCCCCCAAAAATGCCCCCAAATCCCCTAAAATTTCCCAAATTTTCCCCAAATCCCCTACAACGACCCCAAACCTGCCCAAAACCCTCCATAAAAATGACCCCAAAACGCCCCAAAAATCCCCCTAAAAATCGCCCCCAAATCCCCCAGAACGACCCCAACCCCCTAAAGTGCCCCAAACCCGCCCAAATTGGTCCCAAAATTCCCCAAAACTCCCCCACATCTGCCCCAAAAGCCCCCCAAAAATGCCCCCAAATCCCCTTAAATTTCCCAAATTTCCCCAAATTCCCCCAATTTTCCCCAAATCCCCTAAAATTCCTCAAAAAACCATCCATGAAAATGACCCCAAAACGCCCCAAAACGCCCCAAAATCCCCCTAAAAATCCCCCCAAAACGACCCCAACCCCCCTAAAATGCCCCAAACCGCCCAAATTTGCCGAAATTTGCCGAAATTTGCGAATTTTGGGGTCACCCCTGGGTGGTGGAGGCGGTGACGCTGACCACCATGATGGTGGCGTTGGTCAGGATCTGCTGCACGTTCTCGTTGTTCTTGCACTTGTCCAGGGAATTGCCCAATTCCTGAGGAATTCGCCCCAAAAATCGGGCATTCAATCGGAATTCAAAACGTGGCAGAATTAAAAAAAAACTCCGAAAAAATCCCATTAAAAACGTAGGAAATAGCCCCAAAATCCACCCGAAAACCTGGAAATGAAAGGTCCCAAATTCCACCAGAAAACAGCAAAAATCCACCCAAAAATCTGAGGGAAAAGCAGCAGAATTTCCCCAAAATAATCCTGAAATAACCCTGAAATAAGAAATAAAAAACATTTTTTAATTCCCTAAAATATCCCCTAAAAAATGCCCCCAAAAAAATCTGGGAAAAAAAGGTCCCAAATTGCCCCAGAAAACAGCAAAAATCCACCCAAAAATCTGGGGCAAAAGCAGCAGAATTTCCCCAAAATAATCCCAAAATAACCCTGAAATAAGAAATAAAAAATATTTTAAATTCCCCAAAATATCCCCCAAAATCCACCTGAAAACCTGGAAAAAAAAGGTCCCAAATTCCCCCAGAAAACACCAAAATCCACCCAAAAATCTGGGGGAAAAGCAGCAAAATTTCCCCAAAATAATCCTGAAATAACCCTGAAATAAGAAATTAAAAATATTTTTTAATTCCCCAAAATATCCCCTAAAATTCCCCCCAAAAAATCTGGAAAAAAAAGCCACAAAAATTCCCCGCAAGAACCCCAAATTTAATAAAACCCCCCCCTAAAAAAAAACCCCAAAACCAAAAATAAAGAAACCCGAAATGTTGAAACAAATGAACAAAAAAATTCCAAAAAGCCAAAAAAAATTAAATTGAAAATCTCCACCAAAAACCCCAAAAACCAAAAAAAAAAGCCACAAAAAAACCCCTAAAAAATCAAAAAAACCCCAAAATCTCCCCCAAAAAATCTGGAAAAAAAGCCCCAAATTGCCACCAAAAAAACCCAAATCCCCCAAAAATCCCCAAAAATCCCCCCAAAAATCCAACCCCAAAATCCCAAATAAAACCTCCCAAAACGCCCCCCAAAAGAAACCCAAAATGCCCCCCAAAAAACCCCAAAAAACCCCAAAAACTCCAAAAAAAGGGGCCCAAAACTCAATAAAAAACCCAAATATCCCCAAACCCCCAAAAAACCACAAATTCCCCCCAAAATCATTTTTAGAAATCCCCCAAAATTCCCCAAAATCCCGGTAAAACGCCCCCAAAATTCAAATTTCAACTGCTTGGGGCATTTTCTGCTGGGTTTGGGGTTTGGGGGGATTTGGGAAATTTTTGGGGCAATTTTGGGGCATTTTTGTGCCATTTTTGGGGGATTTTTGTGCCATTTTTGGGGTAATTTGTGCCATGTTTGAGCCATTTTTGGGCCATTTTGGGCCATTTTGTGCCATTTTTGTGCCATTTTTGTGCCATTTTTGGGGGATTTTTGTGCCATTTTGTGCCATTTTGTGCTATTTTTGGGGCATTTTTGGGGCATTTTGTGCCATTTTTGGGGCATTTTGTGCCATTTTTGGGGCATTTTGTGCCATTTTTGGGGCATTTCGTGCCATTTTTGGGGTATTTTTATGCCATTTTTGGGGTAATTTGTGCCATGTTTGAGCCATTTTTGGGGCATTTTGGGCCATTTTGTGCCATTTTTGTGCCATTTTTGGGGCAATTTTGTGCCATTTTTGGGGGATTTTGTGCCATTTTTGGGGCATTTTTGTGCCATTTTGTGCCATTTTGTGCTATTTTTGGGGCATTTTGTGCCATTTTTGGGGCATTTTGTGCCATTTTTGGGGCATTTTGTGCCATTTTTGGGGCATTTCGTGCCATTTTTGGGGCATTTCGTGCCATTTTTGGGGTATTTTTATGCCATTTTTGGGGTAATTTGTGCCATGTTTGAGCCATTTTTGGGGCATTTTGGGCCATTTTGTGCCATTTTTGTGCCATTTTTGGGGCATTTTGTGCCATTTTTGGGGGATTTTTATGCCATTTTTGTGCCATTTTTGAGCCATTTTTGGGGCATTTTGCAACGTTTTGTGCCATTTTTGTGCCATTTTTGTGCCATTTTGTGCCATTTTGTGCCGTTTTGTGCCATTTTGAGCCGTTTTTGTGTCATTTTTGTGCCATTTTGTGCCATTTTCTGCCATTTTGTGCCGTTTTGTGCCATTTTTGTGCCCTGTTTAGGTTCAGGGCCGGTTTTGGGGATTCTTTTCCCTTCTTGGGGCGCTCTGCTCCATTTCTGAGGCGTTTTAAGGCGGATTTTGGGGTGTTTTAGGCCATTTCGGGGTATTTTGAGATGTTCTGAGCCATTTTTGTGCCGTTTTTTGCCGTTTTTTTGCCGGTTTTGTGCCGTTTTTGTGCCCTTTCCGTGCCCACCTTGACGGTCCTGATGTAATCGAGCGCGTTGGGCACGAGCGACTCGAGCTCCGGGAAGCGCTTGGAGTATTTGTCCCGGATGAATTTGTGGATGATGTCTGGGAAAAAGCCCAAAAACCCCAAAATCAGAGCCAGAAAATCCCCCCCAAAATCCACCCAAAAATCCACGCAAAATCCCCCCAAAATCCACCCAGAATCCACCCAAAAAATCCCCCCAAAATCCACCCAGAATCCACCCAAAAATCCACCCAGAATCCACCCAAAATCCACCCAAAAATCCACCCAGAATCCCCCCAAAAATCCACCCAGAATCCACCCAAAATCCACCCAGAATCCACCCAAAATCCATGCAAAATCCCCCCAAAATCCACCCAGAATCTATCCAAAAATCCCCCAATTCCCCCCAAATTCCCCCAATTCCCCCAAAATCTCCCAAATCCCCCAATTCCCCCCAAAATCCCCCAAATTCCCTCAAGTTCCCTCTAAAATCCCCCCAAATTCTCCCCAAATTCCCCCGAAATTTCCCCCAAAATCTTCCCCATTCCTCCCAAAAGTCCCCCCCAAAATCCCCCCAATTCCACCCAAAATCTCCCAAAATCCCCCAAATTCCCCCCAAAATCCCTCCAAAATTCCCCCCAAATTCCCCCCAAAATCCCCCAAATCCCCCCAAATTCCCTCCAAAATTCCCCAAATTCCCTCCAAAATTCCCCAAATTCCACCCAAAATCCCCCCAAATTTTCCCCAAATTCCCCCCAAATTTTCCCCAAAAGTCCCCCAAAATCCCCCAAATCCCACCCAAAATCCCTCCAAAATTCCCCAAATCCCACCCAAAATTCCCCCAATTCCATCCAAAATCTCTCAAATTCCCCCAAAATTTTCCCCAAAATTCCCCAAAATCCCCCCCAAATCCTCCACATTCCTCCCAAAATTGCCCCCAAAACCCCCAAATCCCATCCAAATTCTCCCCAAAATCCCTCCAAAATTCACCCCCAAAATCCCCCCAAATCCCCCTAATTCCACCCTAAATCTCCCAAATTCCCTCCAAAATTCCCCAATTCCCCCCAAAATCCCCCTAATTCCACCCAAAATCCCTCAAATCCCACCCAAAATTCCCCCAAAATCCCCCTAATTCCACCCAAAATCCCTCAAATTCCCCCGAATTTTTCCCCAAATTCCCCCCAAATTTTCCCCAAAAGTCCCCAAAAATCCCCCAAAATGCCCCAAAATGCCCCAAAATGCCCCCAAATCCGCGGTTCCTCACTGAGCTCGTTCTCGATCTCCACGGTGAGGTTGTTGGCGTCCACGATGACGCGATACTCGGGGGCCGCTTCCACCGGGCCCAGAACTGCCCAAAAACGGGGAAATGGCCCCAAAATGCATCAGATCCAGCCAAAATTCCAACCAAAAATCAAAAAAATCCACCCAAAAATCCAGCCAAAAATCCTAAATATCCAACCAAAATTCCAACCAAAAATCCACCCAAAATTCCAGCCAAAAATCCCTAATATCCACCCAAAAATCCTCAAAATCCCAACCAAAATCCACCAAAGATTCCAAAAATCCCAACAAAAATCCACCAAAAATCCAAAAAATCCCAACCAAAATCCACCAAAAATCCCAAAAATCCACCCAAATCCCAAAAATCCCAAAAAAAATCCACCAAAAATTCCATCAAATCCACCCAAAAATCCAACCAAAATCCCACTGAGAACTCCCAAAAATCCCAACTGAAAATCCCAAAAATCCACCCAAAATTCCAACCAAAACTCCCAAAATTTTGGGGTTTGGGGGGATTTGGGATTCAGGATTTGGGGGATTTTTAGGATTTTGGGATTTGGGATTTTTGGGATTTGGGATTTTGAGTTTTGGGGATTTTTGGGATTTGGGATTTTTGGGATTTTGGGGTTTGGGATTTTTGGGATTTTTGGGATTTGGGATTTTTGGGATTTGGGATTTTGAGTTTTGGGGATTTTTGGGATTTGGGATTTTGGGATTTTTGGGATTTGGGATTTTGGGGTTTGGGGGGATTTGGGATTCAGGATTTGGGCGATTTTGAGGTTTTTGGGATTTGGGATTTGGAGTTTTGGGGATTTTTGGGGTTTGGAATCCCAGATTTTGAGGATTTTGGGATTTGGGGAATTTTTGGGATTTGGGATTTTGAGTTTTGGGGATTTTTGGGGTTTGGGATCCCAGATTTTGGGGATTTTGGGGATTTGGGATTTTGGGGTTTCAGAGGATTTGGGATTCAGGATTTGGGGGATTTTGAGGTTTTTGGGATTTGGGATTTTTGGGATTTGGGATTTTGAGTTTTGGGGATTTTTGGGGTTTGGGATCCCGGATTTGGGGGATTTTTGGGATTTGGGATTTTTGGGATTTTGGGATTTTTGGGATTTGGGATTTTGAGTTTTGGGGATTTTTGGGATTTGGGATTTTGGGATTTTTGGGATTTGGGATTTTGAGTTTTGGGGACTTTTGGGATTTGGGGTTTTGAGTTTTGGGGATTTGGGATTTTGGGGATTTGGGCATTTGGGATTCAGGATTTGGGGCATTTTGAGGTTTTTGGGATTTTGGGTTTGGGATTTTTGGTCACCTTCGGCCGCCCGGGGCTGTTTCCCGATGTACTCCTCGATTTTCTGCATGATCTCAGCAAACTGCGGGGAAAAAAAACCAAATTTGGGATTTTTTTGGGGTTTTATTTGGGATTTTTGGGGATTTTTTTGGGTTTTATTTGGGATTTTTGGGGATTTATTGGGGTTTTTGGGGATTTATTGGGGTTTATTTGGGATTTTTGGGGTTTTTTTTGGGTTTTATTTGGGATTTTGGGGATTTATTGGGGTTTATTTGGGATTTTTGGGGAGTTTTAGGGTTTATTTGGGATTTTTTGGGGGTTTTTTGGGTTTTATTTGGGATTTTAGGGATTTATTGGGGTTTTTGGGGATTTATTGGGGTTAATTTGGGATTTTTGGGGATTTATTGGGGTTTTGGGGGATTTATTGGGGTTTATTTGGGATTTTTGGGGAGTTTTAGGGTTTATTTGGATTTTTGGGGATTTATTGGGATTTTTGGGGGATTTATTGGGGTTTTTGGGGATTTATTGGGGTTTATTTGGGATTTTTGGGGAGTTTTAGGGTTTATTTGGGATTTTTGGGGATGGATTTGGGGGTTTTGGGATTATTTGGGGGTTTTGATCTTTGGGGGGATTTTTAGGGTATTTTCAGGACTATTTTGGGGTATTTATTTTGATGGTTTTGGAATAATTTCAGGGTAATTTTGGGGTACTTTTAGGATAATTTTCTGCGTATTTTATGGGGTAATTTCAGGATATTTTTTAAGATTTTTTTGGGATTTTTTGGGGCTATTTTTAGGGTAATTTCAGGATAATTTCAGAGTATTTTTGGGACAATTTCAGGACATTCTCAGGGTGATTTTGGGGTGATCTCAGAATATTTTTGGGATATTTTTTGGGACAATTTCAGGACGCTTTCTGGACATTTTTGGGGTTATTTTCAGGATATTTTTGGGGTAATTTCAGGACATTTTTGGGGTGATTTTCAGGGCGCTTTTGGGATATTTTCAGGACATTTTCAGGGTATTTTTGGGGTTATTTTCAGGATATTTTTGGGCTGATTTCAGGACATTTTGGAGGTGATTTCAGGATATTATCAGGACGTTTTTGGGGTGATTTTCAGGGCGCTTTTGGGATAATTTTCAGGGTATTTTTGGGGTTATTTTCAGGGTATTTTTGGGGTAATTTCAGGACATTTTGGAGGTGATTTCAGGATAATTTTGGGACATTTTTGGGGTGATTTTCAGGGCACTTTTGGGATATTTTCCAGAATAATTTCAGGGTATTTTTGGGGTTATTTTCAGGTTATTTTTGGGGTGATTTCAGGACATTTTGGAGGTGATTTCAGGATATTATCAGGACGTTTTTGGGGTGATTTTCAGGGCGCTTTTGGGATATTTTCCAGGATAATTTCAGGATAATTTCAGGATATTTTCGGGCCGTTTTCGGGGTGATTTCGGGGTGATTTGGGCGCACTCTCACCCCCTTGGAGCCCCACAGTTTGGCGATGCTCCTGACGGACTCGGCGCCCTCGGGCGGCTCCGGCTCCTCCCGCACGTCCTCGATCGGGGGCTCCTCCCCCCCCTCGGAGCCTTCGGCCTCCTCCTCCTCCCCCGCCGCCTCCTCCAGGTCCGCCAGCAGCTCGTCGGCCAGGGACATCCTCAACTGGGCAAACTGGGAGCACTGGGAGCACTGGGAAATGGGGCTGGAGACCCCCAGAGACCCCCAGAGAGTCAGGGACAGCCTCAACTGGGAGCACTGGGAGCACTGGGAGCACTGGGAAATGGGGCTGGAGACCCCCAGAGTGAGAGACAGCCTGAACTGGGCAAACTGGGAACACTGGGAGGGGGAAATGGGGCTGGAGACCCCCTGGGAGTCAGGGACAGCCTGAACTGGGCAAACTGGGAGCACTGGGAGCACTGGGAGCACTGGGAAATGGGGCTGGAGACCCCCAGAGTGAGAGACAGCCCGAACTGGGAGCACTGGGAGGGACTGGGAGCTGAACTGGGAGCACTGGGAGAGCAGAACCGAGGCCTGCAGCCCCTCCCAGTGAAACCAGTGCCCGAACTGGGAGCACTGGGAGCACTGGGAGCACTGGGAAATGGGGCTGGAGACCCCCTGGGAGTCAGGGACAGCCTGAACTGGGCAAACTGGGAGCACTGGGAGGGGGAAATGGGGCTGGAGACCCCCAGAGTGAGAGAGAGCCTGAACTGGGCAAACTGGGAACACTGGGAGGGGCAAACTGGGCAAACTGGGAGGGGGAAATGGGGCTGGAGACCCCCAGAGACCCCCAGAGTGAGAGAGAGCCTGAACTGGGCAAACTGGGAGCACTGGGAAATGGGGCTGGAGACCCCCTGGGAGTCAGGGACAGCCTGAACTGGGAGCACTGGGAGCACTGGGAGGGGAAAATGGGGCTGGAGACCCCCAGAGTGAGAGAGAGCCTGAACTGGGCAAACTGGGAGGGACTGGGAGCGGAACTGGGAGCACTGGGAGAGCAGAACCGAGGCCTGCAGCCCCTCCCAGTGAAACCAGTGCCCGAACTGGGAGCACTGGGAGCAGCCCCGAGCCCCCTCTTCACGCCGCCATCCCCTCCCCGCCCTCAAACCCCCCCCAAAATTCCCAAATTTCCCTCAAGTTTCCCTCAAAATTCCCAAATTTCCCTCAAAATTCCCAAGTTTTCCCTCAAATTTCCCCAAATTTCCCCGAATTTCCCTCCGGTACCTCCCGCCGTTCTTGTCGCGGCCTCGATTGCGTCACTTCCGCTCTCGGCGCGCCGGCTCAGACGTCACGTCTGCTCGCTGTCGGGGTTCTGTGACGTCATCACCGCGCGCCCGCCGTGTCCCGGTTCCTCCCCCCCCCCCGGCGGGGCCGCCGCGCTCCGGGCCCGGCTGAGGCCGCGGTGACGTCATCGGGCGGTGCGTGACGTCACGGGGAGGGAATTGGGGGGACTGGGAGGGACTGGGAGGGACTGGGAGGGACTGGGGGGAGCACTGGGAGCGATCGGAGGGGGACTGGGCTGAACTGGGATGGACTGGGAGCAACTGGGAGGGACTGGGAGGGACTGGGATGGACTGGGGGGAGCACTGGGAGAGATCAGAGGGGAACTGGGAGCACTGGGATGGACTGGGAGCACTGGGAGGGACTGGGATGGATACTGGGAGCACTGGGAGCGATCAGAGGGGGACTGGGCTGAACTGGGATGGACTGGGATGGACTGGGAGCGATCAGAGGGGGACTGGGCTGAACTGGGATCGATACTGGGAGCACTGGGAGGGACACTGGGAGGGAGTGGGATGGACTGGGAGCAACTGGGATGGACTGGGGGGAGCACTGAGAGAAATTAGAGGTGGACTGGGAGGGACTGGGAGCGATCAGAGGTGGACTGGGAGCACTGGGATGGATACTGGGAGTACTGGGAGGGACACTGGGAGGGACTGGGATGGACTGGGAGCAACTGGGAGGGACTGGGAGGGACTGGGATGGACACTGGGAGGAACTGGGAGGGACTGGGAGGAACTGGGAGCGATCTGAGGGGGACTGGGCTGAACTGGGATGGACTGGGAGCACTGGGAGGGGCACTGGGAGGGACTGGGAGGAACTGGGAGAGATCAGAAGGGGACTGGGCTGAACTGGGATGGATACTGGGATGAACTGGGAGCAACTGGGAGAGACTGGGAGGGACTGGAATGGACTGGGAGGGACTGGGAGCGATCAGAGGGGGACTGGGCTGAACTGGGATGGATACTGGGAGCAACTGGGAGAGACTGGGAGGGACTGGGGGGAACTGGGATTGAACTGGGATTGAACTGGGATGAACTGGGATGGATACTGGGAGAACTGAGAGGGACTGGGATTGAACTGGGATGGACTGGGAGCAACTGGGAGAACTGGGAGGGACTGGGGGGAACTGGGATTGAACTGGGATGGACTGGGATGAACTGGGAGCAACTGGGAGGGCCTGGGGGGAACTGGGAGCAGGGATTGGGATGAACTGGGATGAACTGGGAGGGACTGGGAGGGACTGGGGGGACACTGGGGGGACACTGGGAGCAACTGGGAGGAACTGGGACGGACTGGGGATGAGTTTGGGAACCCCCTGGATGATTTTGGGGCTCCCCTTTTCCCCAAGGCACGGCAGGGGTTAATTGGGGGTTAGTCTTACATTAATTTTGTGTTAATTTGGCGTTAATTTTGGGTTAACTTTCAGTCAATTTTGAGTTAATTTTGGGTTAATTTTAGATTAATTTGGGGTTGATTTTGGGTAAATTTTGAGTTAATTTTGTGTTGATTTTGTGTGGATTGTGAGTTAATTTTGGGTTAATTTTAGATTAATTTGGGGTTGATTTTGGGTAAATTTTGAGTTAATTTTGAGTTAATTTTGTGTTGATTTTGAGTTAATTTTGGGTTAATTATGGGTTAATTTTAGATAAATTTTAGGTTAATTTTGGAGTTCATTTTGGGTAAATTTTCAGTTAATTTTGTGTTGATTTTGAGTTAATTTTGGGTTAATTATGGGTTAATTTTAGATAAAATTTAGGTTAATTTTGGGTTAATTTTGGAGTTAATTTTGGGTTAATTTTGAGTTAATTTTGTGTTGATTTTGAGTTAATTTTGGAGTTAATTTTGGATTAATTTTGAGTTAATTTTGGGATGAATTTGGCTGATTTTGGCTGATTTTTTCCCCCCAGGCATGGCGGGGGTGTACTTCAGGTTAATTTTGGGTGATTTTCTGAGGGTTTTGGGGTTAATTTGTGGTGGTTTTGGTTCATTTCTCACCCAGACATGGCGGGGGTGTCATTTTAGTGAATTTTGTGTTAATTTTTGTGTTAATTTTGGGTGGATTTTGGCCGATTTTGGTCCGTTTTCCCCTCAGCCATGGCGGGCGTGTCGTTGAGGTTAATTTTGTGTTAATTTTGGGTGGATTTTGGCCGATTTTGGTCCGTTTTCTCCTCAGGCATGGCGGGCGTGTCGTTGAGGTTAATTTTGTGTTAATTTTGGGTGGATTTTGGCCGATTTTGGTCCGTTTTCCCCTCAGGCATGGCGGGCGTGTCGTTCGAGGAGTTCTCGGCGCCGCCGGGCTCGGAGCTGGCGCTGGAGCCGCTCTTCGGGGGGAACATTCTGGAAAGCGAAGGGGAGCCCGAGGCCCCGCCCCTCCCCCCTCCGCCCCGCCCCCACCGCGGGGGGAGTGGCCAGGAGGGGGGGGAGGGGCGGGGGGAGGGGCCCGAGGACCCCCCCGAGCTGCGGCGGCGGCGGCTGAAGCTGCAGGCGCTGGGACGGCGCTGCCGCGAGATCCGGCAGGTGAGGGCGGGGGCCGGGGGCCGGCGGGGCCGGGACACGCCCACAAAATGGCCGGCGTAGTCGCAGTGCGGTGGCCACGCCCACAAAATGGCCGGCGTAGTCGCAAGGCGGTGGCCACGCCCACAAAATGGCCGAGGCGCTCACAAGATGGTGGCCATGCCCACAAAATGGCGGGTGGGCGGGCAAAGTAGTGGCCACGCCCACAAAATGGCCAACATCCTCGCAAGGTGGTGGCCACGCCCACAAAATGGCTGACGCACTCGCAACGTGGTGGCCACGCCCACAAAATGGCTGACGCACTCGCAAGGTGGTGGCCACGCCCACAAAATGGCGGGCAGGGGAACAAAATGGAGGACGGACGCACAAAACGGCCGAGTCGCTCTCAAGATGGTGGCCATGCCCGTAACGTCATGGCCACGCCTACAAAATGGCCGACATGCGCTCATAATGGTGGCCACGCCCACAAAATGGCCGACACGCTCACAAAATGGTGGACAAGCTTACCAGATGGTGGCCACGCCCACAAAATGGCGGATGCGCTCACAAAATGGCCGTCGAGCTCACGCAATGGTGGCCACGCCCATAAAATTGTGGCCACGCCCACAAAATGGCGTTCACGCTCAGATTATTGCGGCCACGCCCCTCAGAGTTTCTGTGCTTTGTGACCACGCCTTTTTTGTGGCCACGCCCACACTCGTCAGGTTTGGCCACGCCCCTAAGCACACCTGCCGAGTGTGGCTCCACCCCTTTCTCTGGCTCCGCCCTTTGCACACCTGTCCCTTTCGGCCCCACCCATTTGTGTGGCCCCGGCCCCGCCCCTTTTCCTGGCCCTTCCCCTTTGCACACCTGTGCCTTGTGGCCCCGCCCCTTTGCGCACCTGTGCCTTGTGGCCCCGCCCCTTCCAATGGCCTCGCCCCTTTCCACACCTGTGCGTTGTGGCCCCGCCCCTTCCAATGGCCCCGCCCCTTTGCACACCTGTGCCTTGTGGCCCCGCCCCTTTGCGCACCTGTGCCTTGTGGCCCCGCCCCTTTCCACACCTGTGCCTTGTGGCCCCGCCCCTTCCAATGGCCCCGCCCCTTTGCACACCTGTGCCTTGTGGCCCTGCCCCTTCCAATGGCCCCGCCCCTTTTCTCGGCCCACCCTCGGACAAACCTGTCCTGTTTGGCCCCGCCCCTTTGCGCACCTGTTGGGTCTGGCCCCGCCCCTTTCCGTGGCCCCGCCCCCTCAGTGGCCCCGCCCCCCCGCAGGTGAACGCGCGGGCGCTGCAGCGACTGCGGCAGGTGCAGAGAGAGACACGGAGACTGCAGCTGGAGCGCAGGTGGGACACGGACACGGACACACCTGGGACACACCTGGGGACACCTGGGACACACCTGGGACACACCTGGGACACACCTGGGGACATGGGGACACCTGGGACAAACACACCTGGGACACACCTGGGGACACCTGGGGACACACCTGGGAACACCTGGGCACACCTGGGGACACACCTGGGAACACCTGGGCACACCTGGGGACACACCTGGGGGACACAGCTGGGGACATGGGGACACCTGGGGGACAGACACACACCTGGGACCACACCTTGGGGGACATGAAGACACACCTGGGACACACCCAGGACACACCCTGAGGGACACACCCAGAGAAGGCCACGCCCCCACCTGGCTCGTGGCCACACCCACGCCTGGGTCACACCCTTATTGTCACGCCCACACCTAGGCTGTGACCACGCCCACATTTGGGGTATAACCACACCCACATTTGGGCTATGGCCACACCCACACCCAGGATGTGACCACGCCCACATTTCGGATATAACCACGCCCACACCAAGGCTGTGACCACGCCCACATTTGGACTATGACCACGCCCACACCCAGGCTGCGACCACACCCACATTTGAGCTATAACCACGCCCACACCTGGGCTGTGACCACGCCCACACCTGGGTATGGCCACGCCCCTCAATGCCACGCCCACGCCCGGCCCCGCCCCCCGCAGGTTCCTGATGCAGGTGCTGGACTCGCACGGGGATCGGTACCGGCAGGGACAGCTCACGGTGCTGCTGCAGGTGGGGACCCAAACGCACCCAAAATCGCCCCAAAATAACCCCCAAAATAACCCAAAATCACCCCAAAAATAACCCCCAAAACCACCCAAAATCACCCCCAAAATAACCCAAAATCACCCCAAAAATAACCCCCATAAACACCCAAAATAACCCCCAAAATAACACAAAATCACCCCAAAATAACCCCCAAAATAACCCAAAATCACCCCAAAAATAACCCCCAAAACCACCCAAAATCACCCCAAAAATAACCCCCAAAATAACCCCAAAATCACCCAAAAAATAACCCCAATAGTAACCCAAAATAATCCCAAAAAATCCCAGACCTCCCCAGAATTCACCAGGACCCCCAAACTGACCCAGATCCCCCAAATTCTCCCCCAAAACCCCCCAGGACCCCCAAACTGACCCAAACACCCCAAATTTCCCCTCAAAACCCCCCCAGGACCCCCAAATTTCCTTAAAATACCCCAAATTCACCCCCAAAACCCCCCCAGGACCCCCCAGAACCCCCCCAGCACCCCCAAATTTCCCTAAAATCCCCCAAATATCTCCCCCAAGATCCCCCCAAAACTCCCCCTGGATCCCCAAATTTCCCTAAAATCCCGCAAATTCGCCCCCAAAAGCCCCCCAGGACCCCCAAATTTTGCCCCCAGGACCCCCCCAAAACGCCCAAATTTCCCTAAAATCCCCCAAATTCGCCCCCAAAACCCCCCCAGGACCCCCAAATGTCCCTAAAATCCCCCAAATTCACCCCCAAAACCCCCAAATTCTCCCCCAAACCCCCCCCCAGGACCCCCCAAAACTCCCCCAGGACCCTCCAAACCCCCCCAGGACCCCCAAATTTGCCCCAAAATCCCCCAAATTCGCCCCCAAAACCCCCCCCAAAATCCCCGCAGGACCCCCAAATATTGCCCCCAGGACCCCCAAACCCCCCCAGGACCCCCCAAATCCCCCCAGGACCCCCAAGTTTTGCCCCCAGGACCCCCAAATTTTGCCCTCAAACCCTCCAGGACCCCCCAAATCCCTCCAGGACCCCCAAGTTTTGCCCCCAGGACCCCCAAATTTTGCCCCCAAACCCCCCCAACCCCCCCAGGACCCCCCAAATCCCTCCAGGACCCCCAAGTTTTGCCCCCAGGACCCCCAAACCCCCCCAAACCGAGCCGCGTTTCTCCCCCAGGACGAGGGGGCTCCCTCGGGGGGGGTCCCGGCCGCCCCCCCCCCCCGGCAACGCCGAGAACGAGCCCCCCCCCGAGCGGGAGCGCGCGCCCCTCCCCCACCGCCCCCCCCCGGCCGCCCCTCCCCCCCCGGAGCCCCCCGGGGCCAAACGGCGCCGCCGCAGGGGGGGGGGGGGGAGGGGGAGCCCAAAACGCCCCCCAGAAACCCCCCCAGAACCCCCCCGGGGGCTGCGCCCAGGTAAAGGGGGAAATGGGAAGGGGGGTTGGGGGGTCCTGGGGGGGTTTGGGGGGAATTTGGGGAGGGGGTTTGGGGGTCCTGGGGGGATTTGGGGGAGATTTGGGAGTCCTGGAGGGGATTTGGGGGGATTTGGGGGGTCCTGGGGGGATTTGGGGGGGATTTGGGGGTCCTGGGAGGGTGCTGGGGGGATTTGGGGGTCCTGGAGGGAATTTGGGGGGGATTTGGGGGGTCCTGGGATGGTGCTGGGGGGATTTGGGGGGTCCTGGGGGGATTTGGGGAAGGGGTTTGGGGGGTCCTGGGGGGATTTGGGGAGGGGGTTTGTGAGTCCTGGGGGGATTTGGGGGAATTTGGGGAGGGGGTTTGGGGGGTCCTGGGGGGAATTTGGGGGGAATTTGAGGGGTCCTGGAGGGAATTTGGGGGGGATTTGGGGGTCCTGGGGGGATTTGGGGAGGGGGTTTGGGGGGTCCTGGAGGGAATTTGGGGGGAATTTGGGGGGTCCTGGGAGGGTGCTGGGGGGGATTTAGGGGAATTTGGGGAGGGGGTGGTGGGGGGATTTGGGGGGATTTGAGGGAGATTTGGGGGTCCTGGAGGGATTTGGGGGGGATTTGAGGGGGTCCTGGGGGGTGTTTGAGGGGATTTGGGGGGGATTTGGGGGTCCTGGGGGGAATTGGGGGGAATTTGGGAGGGTCCTGGGGGGTGTTTGGGGGAGTCCAGGGAATTTGGGGGGGTCCAGGGAGAATTTTGGGGATCCTGGAGGGATTTGGGGGGATTTGGGGGGGTCCTGGGGGGGCGTTTGAGGGGATTTTGGGGGGATTTGGGGGGATTGGGGGGTCCTGGGAGGGTCCTGGGGGGGATTTGGGGGGTCCTGGGGAGGTGCTGGGGGGATTTGGGGGGGATTTGGGGAGGGGTTTTGGGGGTCCTGGGAGTATTTGGGGGGGATTTGGGGGTCCTGGAGGGAATTTGGGGGGTCCTGGGGGGAATTTGGGAGGTCCTGGGGGATTTTGGGGGGTCCTGGGGGGAATTTGAGGAAAATTTGGGGAAAATTTGGGGATTTTGGGGGGGGATTTGGGGAGGTTTTGGGGGGCCCTGGGAAGAATTTGGGGTAATTTTGGGGATTTTTGGGGTAATTTTTGGGGGGTTTTTGGGGTAATTTTGGGGTTTTTTTGGGGTAATTTTGGGGTAATTTTTGGGGGGTTTTTGGGGTAATTTTGGGGGTTTTGGGGTAATTTTGGGGGGTTTTGGGGTAATTTTGGTGTTTTTGGGGGATTTTTGGGGTAATTTTGGGGGGGTTTGGGGGTAATTTTGGGGGATTTTTGGGGTAATTTTGGGGGGGTTTGGGGGTAATTTTGGGGGATTTTTGGGGTAATTTTGGGGTCTGACCCCTCCCCCCCCCTCTCTCCCCACAGCCCCAGGGCCCCTCCCCCACCTGGGCCCCCCCCAGCCCCCCCGAGAAGCCCCCGAGGGTCCCCCCCAAATTCTGCGACTTCGACTGAGACCCCCCCCAAAATCCCCCCCAAAAAAAAGCAAAAATTTCCCCCACGCCGCCCCCCCCCAAAAAAAAAAAAAAAATTCGAATTTCTCAATAAATAAAAATTGAAATAAATAAGAAAAATCTCGTTTTGATTTTGTAGTTTCCCCCCAAAAATCCCAAACTCCAAAATCCCAAAATTTCCCCCCAAAAAATCCCAAATCCCCCCACACAAAAAATCCCAAATCCTCCCAAAATTCCCAATAAACCAACAAAATTCTCATTTAAATTTTTGTATTTTTGGGGTTCCCACACTCGGGGTCCCCCCAAACACCAAATCCCCCCCAAAAACCCAAAAATTTCAAAAATCCAACCCCAAAAATCCCAAATTCTCTCCTAAAAAAAACCCCAAATTTTAAACAAACCACAAAAATTCCTCGCAAAAAACCCAAATAAATCACAAAAATCTCATTTAAATTTTTGTATTTTTGGGGTTTCCAGACTCGGGGCCCCCCCAAAAGAAATCCCAAACCCCAAAATCCCAAAATTCCCCCCCAAAAATCCCAAATCCCCCCACACAAAAAATCCCAAATCCTCCGAAAATTTCCAAGAAACCAACAAAATTCTCATTTAAATTTTTGTATTTTTGGGGTTCCCACACTCGGGGTCTCCCCAAACCCCAAATCCCCCCCAAAAACCCAAAAATTTCCAAAAACAAACCCCAAAAATCCCAAATTCTCTCCTAAAAAAAACCCCAAATTTTAAATAAAACCACAAAAATTCATCCCAAAAACCCCAAATAAATCACAAAAATCTCATTTAAATTTTATATTTTTGGGGTTCCCACACTCGGGGTCCCCCCAAATCCCCTCTGGGGGGGTCAGGGGGGGTTCTCCCAAATTTTTTTGGGGTTTTTTTTGGGTTTTTTGGGGTTTCTCAGAGGTTCTTGAGCCATTTCAGGTCGCGGCCCTGGTGGCAGCAGGGGTGCGAGGGGACATCGGGGAGGCAGCCGTCGTCCCTGAGGGGAACTGGGCAAATTTGGGGGTTCAGGGGGTCCCCAAAACCGGGGGGACCCCAAAAACCCCAAATTTGGGATGGGAACAGGAGAATTTGGGGGATTTTGGGCGGTTTTGGGGGGATTTTGGGGCATTTAAAGGGGAGAAATCGCAGGGTTTTGGGGGGATTTGTGGGGTCCCAATGGGGATTTTGGGGGGATCAGGGGGGAATTTGGGGGGCTCAGGGGGTCCCCAAAACCGGGGGGACCCCAAAAACCCCAAATTTGGGATGGGAACAGGAAAATTTGGGGGTTTTTTGGGTATTTTTGGGGTTTTTTGGGGAATTTTTGGGGGAGTTTGGGGAGAAATTGGGGGGATTTTATGGGGTTGTGGGGGGGGATTTTGGGGGGCTCAGGGGGGATTTTGGGGGGTTCAGGGGGTCCCCAAAACGGGGGGACCCCAAAAACCCCAAATTTGGGATGGGAACAGGAAAATTTGGGGGTTTTTTGGGTATTTTTGGGGTTTTTTGGGGAATTTTTGGGGGAGTTTGGGGAGAAATTGGAGGGATTGTATGGGGTTGTGGGAGGGGATTTTGGGGGGCTCGGGGGGTCCCCAAAATCGGGGGGACCCCAAAAACCCCAAATTTGGGATGGGAACAGGAAAATTTGGGGGATTTTTGGGGTTTTTTTGGGGGATTTTTGGGAGAAATTGGGGGGATTTTATGGGGTTGGGGGGGATTTTGGGGGCTCAGGGGGTCCCCAAAACCGGGGGGACCCCAAAAACCCCAAATTTGGGATTGGGAGGGAGAAATTTGGGGGATTTGGGGGGATTTCATGGGGTTTTGGGGTCCCAAAGGGGAGAAATTGGGGGGATTTTATGGGTGATTTTTAGGGTTATTTTGGGGTATTTTTAGATAATTTTGGGTGATTTTTAGGGAGATTTTGAGGGATTTTAGGGACATTTTGGGGTATTTTTAGGGAGATTTGAGAGCAGATTTTGGGGTATTTTTAGGTTAATTTTGGGGTATTTTTAGGGTTATTTTGAGGTATTTTTAGGGATATTTTAGGGCAGGTTTTGGGTTATTTTTAGGTTAATTTTGGGGTATTTTTAGGGATATTTTGGGGGATTTTAGGGACATTTTGGGGTATTCTTAGGGAGATTTGAGAGCAGATTTTGGGTTGTTTTTAGGTTAATCTTGGGGTATTTTTAGGGTTATTTAGAGGTATTTTTAGGGATGTTTTAGGGCAGATTTTGGGTTATTTTTAGGTTATTTTTGGGGTATTTTTAGGGATATTTTGGGGGATTTTAGGGACATTTTGAGGTATTTTTAGGGATATTTTGGGTTATTTTTAGGTTAATTTTGGGGTATTTTTAGGGGTATTTTAGGGCAGGTTCCGGGGTATTTCTGGGTTGATTTTGGGGTATTGTTAGGAATAATTTTGGGTATTTTTAGGGGTATTTTAAGTCAGATTCTGGGGTATTTTTAGGAGTTGATTTTGTGGTATTTTTAGGAATAATTTTGGGTATTTTTAGGGGTATTTTAGGGCAGGTTCTGGGGTATTTCTGGGTTGATTTTGGGGTATTTTTAGGAGTAATTTTGGATATTTTTAGGGGTATTTTAGGGCAGGTTCTGGGGTATTTCTGGGTTGATTTTGGGGTATTTTTAGGAATAATTTTGGGTATTTTTAGGGGTATTTTAGGGCAGGTTCTGGGGTATTTCTAGGTTGATTTTGGGGTATTTTTAGGAATAATTTTGGGTATTTTTAGGGGTATTTTAGGGCAGATTCTGGGGTATTTTTAGGGGTTGATTTTGGGGTATTTTTAGGAATAATTTTGGGTATTTTTAGGGGTATTTTAGGGCAGGTTCCGGGGTATTTCTGGGTTGATTTTGGGGTATTTTTAGGGATATTTTAGGGCAGGTTCCGGGGTATTTTTAGGGGTATTCTGGGGTGTTTTCAGGCACATTCAGGGCTCCATACCAGGGTAGGTGTAGGGCGTGGCCTGGTTGATCATCCCCGAGTATTTGCTGTAGGGGCTGAGCAGCGGCGACAGCAGCGCTGGGGGAGGGGCACGGGGGGGTCAGGGGGACCCAAAACCCCCCAGACCCCCCCAGACCCCCCCAAACCCCCCCAGGCTCACCCAGGGCCGCGATGCCGCAGCTGACGGCGACCACCGGCTCCTTGGCCCACAGCGAGCGCAGAGCAGAGGCCATGCCTGGGACAGGGGCACAACAGCACAAAAACTCACAAAAACTCACAAAAACTGATCAAAAATGCAAAAAAAACCAGCCCAGACATACCCAAAGCCGTTCAAAATAGCCCAAAAATGCACAAAAACTGACCAAAAATGCAAAAAAAAAACCAGCCCAGACATACCCAAAGCCGTTCAAAATAGCCCAAAAATGCACAAAAACTGATCAAAATGCAGAAAAAATATCTCAAAACAGCACAAAAACTGATCAAAAATGCAAAAAAACCAGCCCACACATACCCAAAGCAGTTCAAAATAGCCCAAAAATGCACAAAAACTGATCAAAAATGCAGAAAAACCAGCCCAGACATACCCAAAGCTGTTAAAAATAGCCGAAAAATGCACAAAAACTGATCAAAAATGCAGAAAAAATATCTCAAAACAGCACAAGAACTGATCAAAAATGCAAAAAAACCAGCCCAGACATACCCAAAGCAGTTCAAAATAGCCCAAAAATGCACAAAAACTGATCAAAAATGCAAAAAAACCAGCCCAGACATACCCAAAGCTGTTAAAAATAGCCGAAAAATGCACAAAAACTGATCAAAAATGCAGAAAAAATATCTCAAAACAGCAGAAGAACTGATCAAAAATGCAAAAAAACCAGCCCACACATACCCAAAACAGTTCAAAATAGCCCAAAAATGCACAAAAACTGATCAAAAATGCAGAAAAAATATCTCAAAACAGCACAAAAACTGATCAAAAATACAAGAAAACAACCCAAAAATACCCCAAAAATACACAAAAACCTCAAATTCCCCCAATTTCCCCTCAGGACCCGCCAGGTTCCCCCAATTTCTCATCAGGACCCCCCACGTTCCCCTAAATCCCCTCAATTCCCACGCGGAAATACCAAATTTCCCCCAATTCCCCCTCAGAATCCCCAAATTTCCCCTCAGGACCCCAAATTTCCCCTCAGTTCCCACCCGGACACCCCAATTTCCCCTCAGGACGCCCCAAATCCCCTCAGGACCCCTTAATTTTCACCAATTGCCCCCAAACCCCCTCAATTCCCACCCGGACACCCCAAGTTTCCCCTCAGGACCCCCAATTTCCCCTCAGTTCCCACCCGGACACCCCAAATTCTCCCCAAACCCCCTCAATTCCCACCCGGACACCCCAAATTTCCCCTCAGTTCCCACCCGGACACCCCAAATTCCCCTCAGGACGCCCCAAATCCCCTCAGGACCCCTTAATTTTCACCAATTCCCCCCAAACCCCCTCAATTCCCACCTGGACACCCCAAATTCCCCCCAAACCCCCCTCAATTCCCACCCGAACACCCCAAATTCCCCCCAAACCCCCTCAGTTCCCACCCGGACACCCCAAATTGCCCCCAAACCCCCTCAGTTCCCACCCGGACACCCCAAATTGCCCCCAAACCCCCTCAATTCCCACCCGAACACCCCAAATTCCCCCCAAACCCCCTCAGTTCCCACCCGGACACCCCAAGTTTCCCCTCAGGACCCCCAATTTCCCCTCAGTTCCCACCCGGACACCCCAATTTTCCCCCAATTTCCCCCCAATTCCGCCTCCCCCTCACTCACGTCCCGCCATCCCCTCCCCCCACCGTTCCAAGGGCGTCCGGCGCGCGCGGCGCTGGCGCGATGACGTCACGCCCCGCGCGAAGGGGGAGGAGCGCGCGCGTTATCGGTGACGTCACCGCGCGCCGGCGGTGGGCGGGGCCTCGGCGGGAAGCGAAAGGGAAAGTGGGGGAGGGGCGCGAGGAGAGCGCGGTAAGGGGGGGGGGAGGGGACCCCCAAATTTTGGGGAGGGGTCCCCAAAGGGTGGGGGGAGGGGGGGAGGGGGAAGGAGCCGGATTTGGGGGGGGTTTGGGGTGGGGGGAGGGAAATGGGGAGGTCCCGAAGGGAAGGAGCGGGGGGGAGGGGGGGGGGGAAGGGAGAAATCCCCAAATTTGGGGGTCCTCAAATTAATGGGGGGGTGGGGGGAAAGGACCCTGATTTGAGGGGAGGGGGTCCCGAATTTTTGGGGGGGGTCCCGACTTTGAGGGAGACTTGGGGAGGGTCTGACCCTGTTGGGGAGGGGTTGGGAAGGTTCTAAATGTGGCAATGGGCTGAGCCCACCCTGCCAAATTTTGGTGGGGGTCCCCAAATCTGAGCCGGGACCCCCCCCCCAGGGACCCCCCCCCCCCCCCAGGGACCCCCGCCCGCCATGGGGAGCGTGCGCTGGCAGGAGGGGGAGGGGCTGGACACGCTCGACCTGCTGGTGCCGGACTGGGAGCGAGCGGGTACGGACTGAGGGGATTTGGGGGGGATTTGGGGGGTCTGGGGGGGTCTGAGGGGATTTGGGGGCGTCTGGGTGGGTTCGGGGGTGATCTGGGGATGGTCTGGGGGGGATTTGAGGGGGTTTGAGGGTGGTCCGAGGGGGTCTGGGGGGATTTGGGGGGCTCTGGGTGTGGCTTTAGGGGGTCTGGGGGTGATCTGGGGGTGGTCTCGGGGGTTCTGGGGATATTTGGGGGTGTCTGGAGGGGTCTGAGGGTGAGCTCGGGTGGTCTGGGAGGATTTGGAGGTCTAGGGGTGGTTTTTAGGGGGTCTGAGGGGGTTTGGGGGGGTCTGGGTGTGGTTTAGGGGGGTCTGAGGTGATCTGGGGATGTTCTGAGGGGGTCTGGAGGGATTTGGGGGTGTCTGGGGATGGGTTTAGGGGGTCTGAGGGGGTTTGGGGGTGTCTGGGGATGGGTTTAGGGGGCTCTGAGGGGGTTTGGGGGTGTCTGGGGGTGGTCTTTAGGGGGTTTGAGGGGATTTGGGGGTGTCTGGGGGTGGGTTTAGGGGGTCTGAGGGTGTTTAGGGGGGTCTGGGGATGGGTTTAGGGGGTCTGAGGGGGTTTGGGGGGGTCTGGGTGTGGCTTTAGGGGATCTGGGGGTGGCTTTGGGGGCTCTGGGGTTGTCTGGGGGGAGGTTTGGGGGTGATCTGAGGGGTCTGGGGGGGATTTGGGGTGGTCTCGGGGGTGTCTGGGGGGGATTCAGGGGGTCTGGGGATTTAGAGGGGGCTGAGGGGGGTCTGGGGGTGGTCTTGAGATGGTCTGGAGGGTCAGGGGGTGCTCTCGGGGTTCAGGGGGGCTCTGGGGGTGGCTTTGGGGGGTCTGGGGTCGGTCTCAGGTGGTCTCGGGGTGCTCAGGGAGGGTCTGAGGGGATTTGGGGGTGGTCTCAGGGATCCAGGAGGGATTTGGGGGTGGTCTCTGGGGATCTGGGGGTGGTCCCCGGGGTTCAGGGGGGATTTGGGGGTGGTCCCGGGGGATCTGGGGGTGGTCCCAGGGGTTCAGGGGGGATTTGGGGGTGGTCTCTGGGGATGTGGGGGTGGTCCCGGGGGTGTCTGGGGGTGGTCCCGGGGGTTCAGGGGGGATTTGGGGGTGGTCCCGGTGCTGTCCCCCCATGCTGACCCCCATTTCCCCCCCCAGATCCCGAGGAGCAGCCCTGGGAAGCGCCGCGCCGCCGCGGGACGGGCTCAGGGCCCGGGGGCGCAGCCAAGCCCCGGGACGCGCCCCCCACCCCTAAAAAGCCAAAAAAGGCGCGCAGGGAGCCCCCAAAAAATCCCGCGGGACCCCCAAACCCCCTCCCCAAACTCAGAAGGGCACCCAGGTCTGCAAGGCCCCCAAAATCCCCTCAGGGACCCCCCAAGCTCCCACCCGCGATGCCCCCCAGCCCCCTCAGAGCGTTTGGGGGTCCAAAATCCCCCCTTGGGGACACAAAGGGACCCCCCAAAGTGGCTCCCAGAGCCTCAACCCCCCCGCTTGGGGACACCAGAGCCCCCCCAGCGACCCCCAGAGTCTCCTGAGGGACCCCCAAACTGCCCCCTCTCACTTTTCCCCTCACGATTTCCCTCAGCTTCACCCTCGGGACCCCCCTCATGTTTCCCCTCGGGATCCCCCTCACGTTTCCCCTCAGGACCCCCCTCAGTTTCTCCCACCCTCATCATCTTTCCCCTCACGTTTCTCTTCAGGTTTCTCTTCAGGATTCCCCTCAGTTCCTCTCTCAGAATCCCCCTCACTTTTCCTCTCATGATTTCCCTCAGCTCCACCCTCGGGATCCCCCTCACGTTTCCCCTCAGTATTCCCCTCATGATTCCCCTCAGGACCTCCCTGAGGCTTCCCCTCACCTTTCCCCTCGGGTTTCCCATCACGATTCCTCCGATTCCCCTCAGGTCTCCCCTCAGTTCCCCCCTCATCTTTCCCCTCACGTTTCCCCCCAGGTTCCCCCTCACGATTCCCCAATTCCCCTCACGATTCCCTCAGTTCCTCCCTCACCTCTCCCCTCAGGTTCCCCCTCACATTTCCCCCGATTCCCCTCACGATTCCCCGAGTTTCCCCTCAGTTCCCCCCTCACGACCCCTCCTCCTCCTCTCCTCCTCGGCGGACCCCGACGCCGTTACCCTTTCCCGCCAGCTGCGGGCGCTGCTGCGCACGCGCCCCGCGGGGCTCTCGCTGTTCCAGCTTCGCGCCGCTTACAGCGCCACCTACCGGCGGCCGTTACCCATCGGCAGCGCCGCCTCCGCCCGACTGCGCCTGCGCCAGCTGCCCGGAGCGCCTCTGCGCCTGCGCGGCTGCGGGGTGCAGATGCGGGTGCTGCCCCCTGGCGGCGGGGAGGACTCGGAGCGGGAAATGGAGGAGGGGACCCCCAGAGCGGCGTCCCCAAATCGCGACAGGACCCCCCCGGCGACACCCAGGGTGGGGTCCCCAAGGGTGTCCCCAGCTTGTGGCACCCCCCCGCTTATCGAGGTGGCCCCAGTTCTGGCCGCTCCAATGTGGGGGCGGCTAAAGTGGCCTCAAGTTCTGTCGCGACAGCAAAAGTGGCCTCAAATTCTGTCACGACCCCCTCAGCGTCCCCAGCCTCTGTCACCCCCCGTGTTGGGACCCTCGGGTGTCCCCAAATCTTGATATGACCCCAAAAGTGGCCCCAAATTCTGCCATGACCGCAAAAGTGGCTCCAGATCCTGTCACGACCTCCTCGGTGTCCCCAGATTCTGTCAGCCGCCATTTTGTGACCCCTCGGTGTCCCCAGATTCCGTCAGCCGCCATTTTGTGACCCCCTCGGTGTCCCCAGATTCCGTCAGCCGCCATTTTGTGACCCCCTCGGTGTCCCAGATCCCCTCAGGACCCCCTCAGTGTCCCCAAATTCTGTCACTCCCCCTTTTGTCACGCCCTCGGTGTCCCCAAATCCCTCAGGACCCCTCCAATGTCCCCAAATCCTTTCACGACCCCCTCGGTGTCCTCGAATCCCCTCAGGAGCCCCCCAATGTCGCCAGATTCTGGCACCCCGCTATTTTGTGACCCCCTCAGTGTCCCCCAATTCTGCCACGACCCCCAAATTGTCCCCACATCCCTCAGGAGCCCCCCAATGTCCCCAGATTCCGTCACCCGCTGTTTTGGGGCCCCCTCGGTGTCCCCAAACCCCCCCAGGACCCCCCCAATGTCCCCAAACCCCCCAAGGGCCCCGAGCGCTGCACTCTGCTCTGAGGGAAAAAATCCCAAAAATGGGAAATGTTACCCCAAAAATCTGCAAAAAAATGGGAAATTTTGCATTGGCAACGAGGAATAAAATGTTGGATTCTGACCAAGAAAATGTTGCATTTTAACCCCAAGAATCTGCATGAAATGGAAATTTTGTATTGGAAAATGAGGAATAAATGTTGGATTTGTAACCCTAAAAATCTGCAAAAAATGGGAAATTTTATCCCAAAAAATCTGCAAAAAAAAAGGAAAATTTTACCCCAAAATGTGAAATTTTACAGTAAAAATGAGGAATAAATGTTGGATTTTAATCCAATAAAATGTTGGATTTTAACCCTGAAAATGAGCAATAAAATCTTGGACTTTAACCCAATAATGATGAAAAAATGTCAAATTCTACCCCAAAAATGTCCACTTTTAACCCTAAAAATGAGCAAAAAAATGTCGAATTTTAACCCTAAAATGAATGATAAAGTTTAAATTTTACTCCAATAAAATATTGAATTTTAACCCTAAAAATGAGCAAAAAAATGTCGAATTTCACCCCAAAAATGAGCAATAAAAGGAAAAAAAAGTCTGGGCTCAATTAAACCTGATGAAGGAGTTTAATGAGGGGAGGGGTCCTCACATCACCTGGGGGAGGGGCGGCGGTTTTGGGGTGTTTTGGGTCAATTTTGGGGCGCCCCGGGCTGTGGGGAGGGGCTTGGTGGGCACGGCCTGTGGAGAGAGGGGGAGGGTCAAGGAGAGACCCCCAAAAATCCCAAAATTCCCTCAAACCCCCCCAAATCGCCTGGGACCCCCCCAAATTCCCCCCAGGGCTGCATTGATCGCCCCGTTTTCCTGGCGTAATTATAGGGAGGTTAATTAATGAGGGAGAGACACATGACCCAAAAATCCACACCAAACCCCCCCAAAATCCACTCAAAATGCCCCAAAAATATCCCCATGTCCTCAAATTCAATCCAAAGCCCCCAAAGCCGCTCAAACTCTCCTAAAATCCCCCCAAAAATGCCCCCAAAGCCCCCCAAAATCCCTAAAATTCATTAAAACCCACTCAAAATTCCCCAAAATCCACTCAACTCCCTCAGACCCACTCAAAACCCCCAAAACCCCACTCCTCAAAACCCACTCAAAAATCCCCAAAATCCCCTGAAAATCACCCCAAATCCCCCAAAATCAACTCAAAGTTCCCCCAAAACCCCCAAATCTCCCCAAAATCCCCTCAAAATGCCCCAAAATCCCCCCAAATCCCTCAAAATCCCCTCCAACCCCCCAAAAATCGCCACAATCTCCCCCAAAATCCCCTCAAAATCACCCTAAGCCCCCCAAGTTTAACTCAAAGCCCTCAAAAATCCCAAAATCCCCTCAAAGCCCCCCAAAAATCCCCCAATCCCCCCAAAATCCCCTCAAAAATCCCCCAAATCCCCTCAAAATCACCCTAAACCCCCCAAAATCCACTCAAAGCCCCCACAATCCCAAAAATCTCCTCAAACCCCCCAAAATCCACTCAATTCCCCTCCAAACCCTCAAAAATCCCCCCAAATCCCCTCAAAATCACCCTAAGCCCCCCAAATTTCAAAGCCCCCCAAAAATCCCCAAAAATCCCCCAAATCCCCCCAAACCACCCTAAACTCCCCCAAAATCCTCCAAAACCCACTAAAAAATCCCCCAAATCCCCCAAAAATCCCCTAAAAAACCCCCCAAATCCCCTCAAAAATCCCCAAAATCACCCTAAAACGCCCCAAATCCACTCAAAGCCCCCCAAAAATCCCCAAAATCCCCTCACAATCCCTCCAAACCCCCCAAAATCCACTGAATTCCCCTTCAAACCCCCTCAAATCCCCCAAAAATCTCCTAAAATTCCCTCAAAAATCCCCCCAAATCCCCCAAAATCCCCCAAAATCCTCCAAAACCCACTAAAAAATCCCCAAATCCCCCAAAAATCCCCTAAAAAAAACCCCCAAATCCCCCAAAAATCCCCTAAAAAAAAACCCCAAATCCCCCAAAAATCCCCTAAAAAAAAAACCCCAAATCCCCTCAAAAATCCCAAAATCACCCTAAACGCCCAAAATCCACTCAAAGCCCCCAAAAATCCCCAAAATCTCCCCAAAATCCCCTCACAATCCCCCCCAAAATCCACTCAAATCCCCCCAAAAATCCCCCCAAAATCCCCACAAAATCACCCCAAGCCCCCCCCAAATTTCACCCAAAGCCCCCCAAAACCCCCCGTAGCCCTTTGGTACCTTCATTTTGGGGAGGGGTCTCAGCGCAGCAGCAGCAGCAGCGCCGCCCCCAGGCCCAGCAGGAGCCGCCCCAGTTGGGGGTCCCGGGGGGGTTTTGGGGGGCGCCCGAGGGGGACCCGCGGGGACACGGGGGGGGCTGCTCGGCCAGGGGGGGCTCCTGGCTCCACAACACATCTGGGGGGGGGACGACGATTTTGGGGGGTCAGGGGGGTTTTGAGGGGGATTTTGGGGCGATTTGGGGGCTCAGGATGGGTTTGGGGGGGATTTTGGGGGGATTTTGGGGGTTTTGAGGGGGATTTGGGGCGATTTGGGGGCTCAGGATGGGTTTGGGGGGATTTTGGGGGGTCAGGGGGGTTTTGGGGGGGATTTTGGGGTGATTTGGGGGCTCAGGATGGGTTTGGGGGGGATTTTGGGGGGATTTTGGGGGTTTTGAGGGGGATTTGGGGGGGATTTGGGGGCTCAGGATGGGTTTGGGGGGGATTTTGGGGGGTCAGGGGGGGTTTTGAGGGGGATTTTGGGGTGATTTGGGGGCTCAGGATGGGTTTGGGGGGGATTTTGGGGGGTCAGGGGGGTTTTGAGGGGGATTTTGGGGTGATTTGGGGGCTCAGGATGGGGTTTGGGGGGGATTTTGGGGGGTCAGGGGGGTTTTGAGGGGGATTTTGGGGCTCAGGATGGGTTTGGGGGGGATTTTGGGGGGATTTTGGGGGTTTTGAGGGGGATTTGGGGGGATTTGGGGGCTCAGGATGGGTTTGGGGGGATTTTGGGGGGTCAGAGGGGTTTTGAGGGGGATTTTGGGGCGATTTGGGGGCTCAGGATGGGTTTGGGGGGGATTTTGGGGGGTCAGGGGGGTTTTGAGAGGGATTTTGGGGCGATTTGGGGGCTCAGGATGGGTTTGGGGGGGATTTTGGGGGGATTTTGGGGGTTTTGAGGGGGATTTGGGGGGGATTTGGGGGCTCAGGGTGGGTTTGGGGGGATTTTGGGGAGTCAGGGGGGTTTTGAGGGGGATTTTGGGGCGATTTGGGGGCTCAGGGTGGGTTTGGGGGGGATTTTGGGGGCTCAGGATGGGTTTGGGGGGGATTTTGGGGGGTCAGGGGGGTTTTGAGGGGGATTTTGGGGTGATTTGGGGGCTCAGGATGGGTTTGGGGCAATTTGGGGGCTCAGGATGGGTTTGGGGGGGATTTTGGGGTGATTTGGGGGCTCAGGATGGGTTTGGGGGGGGTTTTGGGGGGTCAGGGGGGTTTTGAGGGGGATTTGGGGGCTCAGGATGGGTTTGGGGGGGATTTTGGGGAGTCAGGGGGGTTTTGAGGGGGATTTTGGGGCGATTTGGGGGCTCAGGGTGGGTTTGGGGGGGATTTTGGGGGCTCAGGATGGGTTTGGGGATGATTTTGGGGGGTCAGGGGGGTTTTGAGGGGGATTTTGGGGCGATTTGGGGGCTCAGGATGGGTTTGGGGGGATTTTGGGGTGATTTGGGGGCTCAGGATGGGTTTGGGGGGGATTTTGAGGAGGATTTTGGGGTGATTTGGGGGCTCAGGATGGGTTTGGGGGGGATTTTGACTGGATTTCGGGGGTTTTTTTGGGGGGCCGAGGGGGGTTTTGGGGTTGGTTTAGTGGTTCAGGGTGGGTTTGCGGGGGATTTTGGGGGGATTTTGGGGATTTTGAGTGGATTTCGGGGGTTTTTTTGGGGGGCTCAGGGGGAATTTGGGGGTTCAGGAGGGGTTTGGGGGGATTTTGGGGGGATTTGGGGGTTCAGGGGTTTTCTGGGGGGATTTGGGGGTTCAGGGGTTTTCCGGGGGATTTTGGGAAGGTTTGGGGGTTCAGGGTCGATTTTGGGGTTGGTTTGGGGGTCCCAGGGGGGATTTTGGGGTTGGTTTGGGGGATTTGGAGGGTCAGGAGGGGTTTGGGGGCTGTCTTGGGGGGTTCAGGGTGGATTTGGGGGGACTTGGGGTTGGTTTGGGGGGTTCAGGAAGGATTTGGGGTAGCTTTGGGGGTTCAGGAGGGGTTTGGGGACTGTTTTGGGATCTCAAGAGTGAGTTGGGGGCTGTTCTGTTCTGGGGGATTTACGAATTGGTTTGGGGATTTAGGGATCGGTTTGAGGATTTAGGGGTTCATTTGGGGGTTCAGGGTGGGTTCCAGGGTGTTTTGGGGCGATTTGCGGTCGGTTTGGGGGTGTCAGGAGGGGTTTTGGGCTCCCACTCACCAGGAGGGTGCCTCAGAGAAGTTTGAGGGGTTCAGGGGAGTTTCAGGGTGGGAATTTTGGGTTTTTTAGGATTTCTGGGGTTCCACTCACCGGGGACTCCCACAGCCTGAACTGAGGGATTCAGAGGGATCTCCAAATGGGGATTTTGGGATTTTTAGGACTTTTGGGGTTCCACTCACAGAGGGGCGTCCCACAGCGGTGATTGAGGGGTTCAGAGGGATGTCAGGGTGGGAATTTTGGGGTTTTTGTGGTTCCACTCACCGGGAGGGTCCCTCAGCCGGGGTTGAGGGTTCAGAGGGATGTCAGGATGGGAATTTTGGGATGTTAGGGTTTTTGGGGTTTCACTCACCGGGAGGGTCCCTCAGCCGCGCCCGCAGCGCCCCCAGGGCCCGGCTCAGGTTGCGCAGGGTCCCCTCGAGCCGCGCGTTCTCTCCCCGCAGCCCCCTCAGCGTCTCCTGCAGCTGGAAGGGGCCCCCCCCGCCCCAAAACCAGCACGGCCGCCAGAGCCACGGCCCCCCAAAACCCCATGGCCGCCCCCCGAGCTGATATCGACCCCACAAAATCGTCACTGACCCCCCCCAAGCTGATATTGATCCCCCCTAAAATCGTCACTGACCCCCCCCCGAGCTGATATTGATCCCCCCCCCCGAGCTGTCATTGATCCCCCTCAATGTCATTGACCCCCCCAAAAGTCCTATTGATCCCCCCAAAATCACTGATCCCCCCCCAGCGTCATTGCCCCCTCTCAAATGTCATTGATCCTCCCCATTGCCATTAACCCTCCCTTTTCTTCTTCACATTTTCTGCTCTTTTTGTCCCCTCACGTTTTTCCCGCCCCTTTTCCCCCCTCACGTTTTCCTCGCCCCTTTTTCCCCTCACGTTTTCCCGCCCATTTTCTCCCCTCACGTTTTTCCCGCCCTTTTTCTCCCCTCACGTTTTTCCCCCTCACGTTTTCCCCGCCCCTTTTCCCCCCTCACGTTTTCCCCGCCCCTTTTCCCCCCCTCACGTTTTTCCCGCCCATTTTCTCCCCTCACGTTTTCCCGCCCTTTTTTCCTCCCCTCCCGTTTCCAGTATATCTCAGTCCAAACCAGTATAAACCAATTTCATGCATTATATTCACGTATATCCCAGTCCGGGGTGGTATAATCCAGTTTAAACCAGTATATCCCAGTTTGTCCCAGTATTATCCACATTGGCCCAGTTCAGGCCAGTATAAACCAGCTCAGGCCAGTATAAATCAGTTCAGGCCAAGTATAAACCAGTTTGGCCCAGTATATACCGATTTAGACCAGTATAAACCAGTTTGTCCCAGTATACTCCACTCCAGACCAGTTTAGACCAGTTTAGACCAATCTAGACCAGTATAAACCAGTTTGTCCCAGTATACTCCACTCCAGACCAGTTTAGACCAGTTTGGCCCAGTACGGACCAATCTAAACCACTATAAACCAGTTTGGCCCAGTATATTCCACTCCAGACCAGTATAAACCAGTTTACCCCAGTATAACCCTACTCTAGACCAGTATAACTCCACTCCAGACCATTATATCCCAGTATAACCCAGCATATCCCAGTATAACCCGGTATATCCCAATGCCCCGCCCCAATCTCCCCCCTCCCTCCCCGCTCACTTTGGGTTAAAATTTCGCTTTTTTGGGTCCGGCGCGCGGACGTGGCGGGCGGCAGCCAATGGGAGCGCGGCTCGCCCCGCCCCACGTGGGCTCGGCCGCCTCTGATTGGTCAAGATGCCCAAAGAGGCGGGGCCAAAGCTGTGAGGGGCCGCGGGACCCCCCCGGGTTTGGGGCAGGACGAGACGAGGTAAGGGGGGGGGGGCTGAATTTTGGGGAGATTTTGGGAGATTTTGGGGGGTCTTGAGGGTCCCGAAGGGTTCTGAGGGGTTGGGGGGGGGTTTGAGGAGGATTTCGGGGAGTTTTAGAGGAGTTTTGTGGGGTTTGGGAGGTTCCGAGGGGGATTTTGGAGGATGGGGTCCTGAGGGGTTTGGGGGGATCTGAGGAGGATTTGAGGGAGTTTTTGGGGGTTTTTGAGGAGGATTTGGGGGATCCTGAGGGGGATTTTTGGGGTCTTGAGGGTCCCGAAGGGGATTTGGGATAGGTCTGAGGAGTTTTAGGGGGGTTTGGGGGTACCTGGAGGGGATTTTGGGGGTCTTGAGGGTCCCGACGGGTTCTGAGGGGTTTGGGGGAGTTTTGGGGGGGTTTTAGGGGTGTTTTGAGGGGGTTTAGGGGAGTTTTGGGGATCCTGAAGGAGATTTTGAGGAGTCTTGCGGGTCCCGAAGGGTCTTGAGAGGTTTGGGAGAGTCTGAGGAGTATTTGGGGGAGTTTTGAGGAGTTTTAGGGGAGTTTTGGAGGTGTCTGAGGGCGATTTTAGGGGGTCCTGAGAGTTCCGAAAGGTTCTGAGGGGTTTAGGGGGGTCTGAGGAGGATTTGGGGGAGGTTTTGGGGGTTTGTGAGGAGTTTTTGGGGGTCCTGAGGGGATTTTGGGGAATCCTGAGGGACCCGAAGTGTCCTGAGGGGATTTGGGAGGGTCTGAGGAGGACTTGTGGGAGTTTTGAGGGGTTTTAGGGGATTTTGGGAAGTCCTGAAGGTTCCGAAGGGTCCTGTGGGGATTTGGGAGGGTCTGAGGAGGATTTGGGGGAGTTTTGAGGGGTTTTAGGGGATTTTGGGAAGTCCTGAAGGTTCCGAAGGGTCCTGTGGGGATTTGAGGGGGTCTGAGGAGGATTTGTGGGAGTTTTGAGGGGTTTTAGGGGATTTTGGGAAGTCCTGAAGGTTCCGAAGGGTCCTGTGGGGATTTGAGGGGGTCTGAGGAGGATTTGGGGGAGTTTTGAGGGTTTTCAGGAGAGTTTTGGGGGTGTCTGAGGGGGTTTTGGGGTGGTCTTGCGGACATTTTTGGGGTCTTTCTGGGGAATATTTGGGGAATTTTGCGCCCCTTTCGCGGTCATTTCGGACTAATTTCCCCCCCATTCTGGGCCATTTTCTCTCCATTTCCCCCCTCATTTCTCTCCATTCTCAGCCCTTTAATCTGCTTTTTTTGCCGATTTTTCCCCCAGATGCTGCCGCGCTCCGTGTGCTCGCTGTGGCCGCTCCTGGCTCTGGCCCTCGGGGGGTCCCCCCACGCCCCCCACCCCCATTTGGGGGCTCCCCACAGCCACGAGGACCCCCAGGGGCTCTTCTACGACCACGCCGCCATTTGGGGGGCGCAGGAGGCGCAGGAGCAGCGGGAGCTGCCCCCGGAGGAGTCCCAGAGGAGGCTGGGGTAAGAAAATTCCCTAAAAAGTACACCAAAAAATCACTAAAAATTTCACCAAAAAATAAAAAAAAAAATCACTAGAAAGTCCCCCAAAAAATCACAAAAAAGTGGCGAAAAATTCCCCAGAAATTCACAAAAAAGTGGCAAAAAATTCCCTCAAAAATTCACTAAAAACTCCCCAGAAATTCACTAAAAATGCACCAAAAATTAAAAAAAAAAAACCTAAAAATTCACTAACGATGCCAAAGATATTTCACTAAAAAGTTTCCCAAGAGAGTTCAAAAAATCTGCTTTAAAATCACCAAAATTCGCTTAAGATTCACTAAAAGAATTGCAAAAAATTCTCCAAAAAATCCCTATGATTTCACCAAGCATTCCCAGATAATTCACTAAAAATTACCAAAAAAATCCCACAAAAATATTCTAAAACTCCACTTAAAATCCATTTTACATCACAAAAATTTCACAAAAAATTCCTAAGAAATTTCCTAAAATCTCACAGAAATCTCAAAAAAATTTGTTTAAAAATCACTTAGTCCCCTAAAACACCTAAAAATTTGCTAAAAATCGCTTTAAAAATTCTCAAAAAATCACCAAAAACTGCTGGAAAATCGTTTTAAAAGTCACTAAAAATCCTGTGTAGCAAAATAATTAAAATCCCACTAAAAATCACTAAAAACTCATGAAAAATTAATTAAAACTCCCCAAAATTTCATTTTTTCCCATTTCCCAGGCTCCTGGTGGGCTGATGGACTCGGACTCCTCCAGGGGTGTCTGGGGATGGAATTTTGGGGGAATTCTGGACAAATTCCTCACAGTTTTTATCAAATTCTGTGGGGATTTTGAATCTCAGGAATTTCCTATAATTCCCACTCAATTTTGGCTGACATTTCAGGAATTTTAGCTCCCAAAATTCCCATTTTTCCCGATTTTTCCCATTCCCAGGCTCCTGGTGTGGCTGATGGACTCAGCTCCGGAGCGAGAGCGCCATTCTGAATCTCAGCCATTCCCGATAATTCCCACTCCATTTTAGCTGCAATTTCAGCAATTTTGGCTCCCAAAATTCCCAATTTTTCCCATTTTTTCCCATTTTTTCCCAATTTTTCCCATTTTTTCCCATTCCCAGGCTCCTGGTGTGGCTGATGGACTCAGCTCCGGAGCGAGAGCACCAATCTGAATCTCAGCCATTCCCGATAATTCCCACTCCATTTTAGCTGCAATTTCAACAATTTTGGCTCCCAAAATTCCCAATTTTTCCCATTTTTTCCCAATTTTTCCCATTTCCAGGCTCCTGGTGTGGCTGATGGACTCAGCTCCGGAGCGAGAGCGCCATTCTGAATCTCAGCCATTCCCGATAATTCCCACTCCATTTTAGCTGCAATTTCAGCAATTTTAGCTCCCAAAATTCCCAATTTTTCCCATTTTTTCCAGATTTTTTCCCATTCCCAGGCTCCTGGTGTGGCTGATGGACTCAGCTCCGGAGCGAGAGCGCCATTCTGAATCTCAGCCATTCCCGATAATTCCCACTCCATTTTAGCTGCAATTTCAGCAATTTTGGCTCCCAAAATTCCCGATTTTTCCCATTTTTTCCCAATTTTTCCCATTTTTTCCCATTTCCAGGCTCCTGGTGGGGCTGATGGATGCTGACAGCTGCGGGCCTGGATCCTGCGCAGGCACCGCGGAGCCAGAGCGCCATTCCCGATAATTCCCACTCCATTTTAGCCGGAAGTTCAATAATTTTAGCTCCCAAAATTCCCGATTTTTACCGATTTTTCCCATTTTTCCCCATTTCCAGGCTCCTGGTGGGGCTGATGGACGCTGACAGCTCCGGGCTCCTCTCCCGGGAGGAGCTGCGGGCCTGGATCCTGCGCCGGCACCGCGGCTCCCGCCAGGCGGCGCTGCAGAGCGAGAGCGCGCGGCTCGATCGCGACAGGGACGGCGTCGTGACATGGGGGGAGTTCAGCGCCGAGAGCTTCGGGGACACCGGTACGGAAATTTGGGGTTTTTTGTGGGATTTTTGGGGTTTTTTTGGGGATTTTTGGGGTTTTTTTTAGGGATTTTTGGGATTTTTTGGGGGATTTTTGGGGTTTTTTTGGGGATTTTTGGGTTTTTTTTTAGGGATTTTTGGGATTTTTTGGGGGATTTTTGGGGTTTTTTTGGGGATTTTTGGGGTGCGGAGCGAGAGCGCGCGGCTCGATCGCGACAGGGACGCGTCGTGACATGGGGGGAGTTCAGCACCGAGAGCTTCGGGGACACCGGTACGGAAATTTGGGATTTTTTGGGGGATTTTTGGTTTTTTTGGGGGATTTTTGGGGGATTTTTGGGGATTTTTGGGTGCGGAGCGAGAGCGCGCGGCTCGATCGCGACAGGGACGGCGTCGTGACATGGGGGGAGTTCAGCACCGAGAGCTTCGGGGACACCGGTACGGAAATTTGGGATTTTTTGGGGAAATTTCCGGGATTTTTTGGGGAAATTTCTGGGATTTTTCGGGGGTTTGATGGTCCAAGTGAGAGTTCCCAAAATCCCAAAAAATCCAGGAAAAATGGCGAAAACCGCGCTCAAAACAGACCAAAAATGGGATTTTTTTGGGGAAATTTCCAGGATTTTTGGGGCGTTTGATGTTCCAAGTGAGAGTTCCCAAAACATCCCCAAAATCCTGGAATTCCCCCAAAAAATCCGGGAAAAATGGCGAAAACCACGCTCAAAACGGACCAAAAATGGGATTTTTAGGGTTTTTTTTGGGGAAATTTCTGGGATTTTTCGGGGGTTTGATGGTCCAAGTGAGAGTTCCCAAAATCCCAAAAAATCCAGGAAAAATGGCGAAGAACGCGCTCAAAACAGACCAAAAATGGGATTTTTTTGGGAAAATTTCCAGGATTTTTGGGGGGTTTGATGTTCCAAGTCAGAGTTCCCAAAAAATCCCCAAAATCCTGGAATTCCCCCAAAAAATCCGGGAAAAATCCTGGAATTCCCCCAAAAAATCCGGAAAAAATCACAAAAACCGCGCTCAAAACGGACCAAAAATGGGATTTTTAGGGATTTTTTTGGGGAAATTTCCGTGATTTTTGGGGCGTTTGATGCTCCAAGTGAGAGTTCCCAAAAAATCCCCAAAATCCTGGAATTCCCCCCAAAAATCCGGGAAAAATGGCGAAAACCACGCTCAAAACGGACCAAAAATGGGATTTTTTTGGGGGAAATTTCTTTCATTATTTTTATTGGGATTTTGGGGATTTTTTAAAATTTTATTGAGATTTTTGGTGATTTTTGGGACGATTTTTGCGGGATTTTTGGGATGATTTTTGGGATAAGTCTTGGCAATTTTAAAGAATTTAATTGGATTTTATAGAGTAATTTTTGGGGATTTTTTGAGATTTTTCGGGGTAATTTTTTGGGATTCTTTGAGGTAATTTTTGAGATTTTTTTGGGGGATTTTTTTTGTGAGTTTAACGAATTTTGGCAGATTTGTCGGGGAGTTTTTAGTGGATTTTTTTAGGATTTTTTAGGGTAATTTTGAGGGATTTTTTAGGGAATTTTTGCAGATTTTTTTAGGGGTCTTTTGGAATTGTTGAATTTATTTTTTAGGGGGATTTTTTGAGGGATTTTTGGGGGAATTTTAAAGTGAGTTTAGGAAATTTGGGGGGATTTTTTGGGGGTTTTTTTTTTTTTATTTATTGGGATTTTGGGGGACTTTTTAAAGGACATTTTCATGGATTTTGGGGGTGATTTTTGGGGATTTTTTTGATCTTTTGGGGATTTTTTAGTGAGTTTAGGAATTTTTTTTGAGACTTTTTTGAATTTTTTAACGATTTTTAAGGAGATTTTTGGAGATTCCGGGAAACTTTTCAGGACATTTTTTTAAGGAAACTTTTAAAATTTTTATTTCTTTTTGGATTTTTTAAAAACTTCTGAGAAGTTTGAGGGATCTTTTTTTAACATTGGGGTTTTTTGTACTTTTTGGGGTTTCTTTTGGGGAATTTTTAGGACTTTTTTTCGGGGGGGTTTTTGAGGGGTTTGGGATTTTTTTTGTGGATTTTTGGGTTTTTTTTGGTGCTAAATTTGTGATTTTCCCTCTCCCAGAGGACTTTGGGGGCTCCCCCGACCCCGATTCCCACCGGAAGCTTCTGGAACGTTCCCGGCGCCGTTTCCGCGCCGCCGACGAGGACGGGGACGGGCGGCTCGAGGCCGCCGAGCTCGACGCCTTCCTGCACCCCGAGGACTTCCCCAGGCTCCAGGACCTCGTGGTGCAGGTGAGAAATCCCAAAAAGTCCCAAAATCCCAAAAAATCCGGGAAAAAATGGCGAAAACCGCGCTCAAAACGGACCAAAAATGGGATTTTTAGGGATTTTTTGGGGAAATTTCCGGGATTTTTGGGGGGTTTGATGGTCCAAGTGAGAGTTCCCAAAAAATCCCAAAAATCCTGGAATTCCCCCAAAAAACCCAGGAAAAATCCTGGAATTCCCCCCAAAAATCCGGGAAAAATGGCAAAAACCGCGCTCAAAACGGACCAAAAATGGGATTTTTAGGGATTTTTTTGGGAAATTTCGGGGATTTTTGGGGGGTTTGATGGTCCAAGTGAGAGTTCCCAAAAACTCCAGGAAAAATCCTGGAATTCCCCCAAAAAATCCAGGAAAAATCCTGGAATTCCCCCCAAAAATCTGAGAAAAAATGGCGAAAACCGCGCTCAAAACAGTCCAAAAATGAGATTTTTAGGGATTTTTTGGGGAAAATTTTCAGGGATTTTTGGGGGGTTTGATGGTCCAAGTGAGAGTTCCCAAAATCCAAAAAAATCCGGGAAAAAATGGCAAAACCCACGCTCAAAACGGACCAAAAATGGGATTTTTAGGGATTTTTTTGGGAAATTTCGGGGATTTTTGTGGGGTTTGATGGTCCAAGTGAGAGTTCCCAAAATCCCCAAAATTCCCCCAAAAATTCCTGAAAAATCCACTAAGAAATCCCAAAAAAATTCCAGAATTTCCTCCAAAAATTATTTAAAAATTCCCCAAAAAAATCTTCAAAACTCCTTAAAATAAATTTCAAAAAATTCCCCGAAAATCCCTGAAAAAATTCCCCAAAAATCCTCAAATTATTCCCAAAATATTCCCAAAAAAACCACCGAAAAAAGATCCTCGAAAAATCCTGGAAAAAAATTCCAAAAAATCCTTAAAGTATTCCCAAGAAATCACTGAAAATATTCCCAAAAAATCCCCAAAATTTCCTCCAATAAATCCTTTAAATATTCCCAAAATATTCCCAAAAAATCCTTTAAAAAATCCTTAAAGTATTCCCAAAGTATTCCCAAGAAATCACTGAAAATATTCCCAAAAAATCCCCAAAATTTCCTCTATTAAATCCTTAAAATATTCCCAAAAAATCCTTTAAAAATTCCCAAAAAATCCTTTAAAAATCCTTTAAGTATTCCCAAAGTATTCCCAAGAAATCACTGAAAATATTCCCGAAAAATCCCCAAAATTTCCTCCAATAAATCCTTAAAATATTCCCAAAATATTCCCAAAAAATCCTTTAAAAATTCCCCAAAAAATCCTGGAAAAATCATGAAAACGTCACCAAAAACAGACAAAAAATGGGATTTTTCGAGGATTTTTTGTGATTTTTTCGGGAAATTTTTTCAAATTTTTGTCTTCCAATTTTTGGGAAATTTTACAGGAAATTTTTAAATTATTTTTCTCAAATTTTTGAGGAATTTTCCAGAAGTTTTTGTTGGAGTTTTGGTAAAATTCCCAATTTTTGTTTCCCCAGGAGACGATCGAGGACCTGGATCGGGACGGGGACGGATTCATCCAGGTGGACGAGTACATCGGTGAGAAATGAAAATTTGGGGAATTTTGGGGGAAATTTGGGAGAAAATTTGGGAAATTTTGGAAATTTGGGAATTTTGGGGAAATTTTTTTGAGTTTTGAGTTCTTTTTGTAATTTTTTTTTTTTAGTTTGTTCTTGGGGATATTTTAGAGGATTTTTTGAGGATTTTTTGCAGGTTATTTTCCCTTTATTTCAGTATTTTTGCAGCTTTTTGGATGCGCTTTTTTGTCTCTTTACGGGGATATTTTTAGGGTTTTTTCGGCGAATTATTTGCCGATTTTTTTGCAGATTATTTTCCCTTTATTTCAGCATTTTTGGACCTTTTTGGATGCGCTTTTACGTCTCTTTACGGGGATATTTTTAGGGCTTTTTCGGCGAATTATTTGCCGATTTTTTTGCAGATTATTTTCCCTTTATTTCAGCATTTTTGGACCTTTTTGGATGCGCTTTTACGTCTCTTTACGGGGATATTTTTAGGGGTTTTTCGGTGAATTATATGCCGAATTTTTTGCAGGTTATTTTCCCTTTATTTCAGCATTTTTGGACCTTTTTGGATGCGCTTTTTCATCTCTTTACGAGGATATTTTTAGGGCTTTTTCGGCGAATTATTTGCCGATTTTTTCGCAGGTTATTTTCCCTTTATTTCAGTACTTTTGGACCTTTTTGGAGGCGCTTTTTCATCTCTTTACTGGGATATTTTTAGGCCTTTTTCGGTGAATTTTTTACCGATTTTTTTGCTTTTTTTAGCGTTTTTTCGGGTTTTTTTGGCATTTTACGATGTGAATTTTTCCTGGCCTAACCGCGGTGCTTTCCCCCGCAGCCGATCTGTTCGAGGGCGCCCCCGGCTCCCCGGAGCCCCCCGAGATCCGTCGGGAACGGGATCAGTTCCTGCGCCTGCGCGACCGCGACGGCGACGGGCGCTTGGGGCCCCCCGAGGTCAAACTCTGGCTCAGCCCCCCCAGCCCCGACTGGGCCGGCGTGGAGGCCGAGCACCTGATCCACCACGCCGACCACAACCAGGTGGGAATTCCCAAAAATCCCAGAATTCCCAAAAAATCCCCAAATTCCCAAAAAAATCCCGGAAAAATGGCGAAAACGGCACCAAAAACGGCCAAAAAATGGTGAAAAAATGGAATTTTTGGGTGCAGGCCGAGCACCTGATCCACCACGCCGACCACAACCAGGTGACAATTCCCAAAAATCCCCAAATTCCCAAAAATCCCGAAATTCCCAAAAAAATCCCGGAAAAATCGCGAAAACGGCACCAAAAACGGCCAAAAAATGGTGAAAAAATGGAATTTTTGGGTGGAGGCCGAGCACCTGATCCACCACGCCGACCACAACCAGGTGACAATTCCCAAAAATCCCCAAATTCCCAAAAATCCCGAAATTCCCAAAAAAATCCCGGAAAAATCGCGAAAACGGCACCAAAAATGGTGAAAAAATGGAATTTTTGGGTGCAGGCCGAGCACCTGATCCACCACGCCGACCACAACCAGGTGGGAATTCCCAAAAATCCCCAAATTCCCAAAAATCCCGAAATTCCCAAAAAATCCCAGAAAAATCGCGAAAACGGCACCAAAAACGGCCAAAAAATGGTGAAAAAATGGAATTTTTGGGTGGAGGCCGAGCACCTGATCCACCACGCCGACCACAACCAGGTGGGAATTCCCAAAAATCCCCAAATTCCCAAAAATCCCAAAATTCCCAAAAAAATCCCGGAAAAATCGCGAAAACGGCCAAAAAATGGTGAAAAAATGGAATTTTTGGGGGAATTTTGGGTGCAGGCCGAGCACCTGATCCACCACGCCGACCACAACCAGGTGGGAATTCCCAAAAATCCCCAAATTCCCAAAAATCCCCAAATTCCCAAAAAAATCCCGGAAAAATCGCGAAAACGGCACCAAAAATGGTGAAAAAATGGAATTTTTGGGTGGAGGCCGAGCACCTGATCCACCACGCCGACCACAACCAGGTGACAATTCCCAAAAATCCCCAAATTCCCAAAAATCCCCAAATTCCCAAAAAAATCCCGGAAAAATCGCGAAAACGGCACCAAAAATGGTGAAAAAATGGAATTTTTGGGTGCAGGCCGAGCACCTGATCCACCACGCCGACCACAACCAGGTGGGAATTCCCAAAAATCCCCAAATTCCCAAAAATCCCCAAATTCCCAAAAAAATCCCGGAAAAATCGCGAAAATGGCACCAAAAATGGTGAAAAAATGGAATTTTTGGGTGCAGGCTGAGCACCTGATCCACCACGCCGACCACAACCAGGTGGGAATTCCCAAAAATCCCAGAATTCCCAAAAATCCCAAAATTCCCAAACAAGATCCACGAAAAATCGTGAAAACGGCACCAAAAACGGTCCAAAAAATGGTGAAAAAATGGAATTTTTGGGTGCAGGCCGAGCACCTGATCCACCATGCCGACCACAACCAGGTGGGAATTCCCAAAAATCCCCAAATTCCCAAAAAATCCTGAAATTCCCCAAAAATATCCCGGAAAAATCGCGAAAACGGCACCAAAAATGGGATTTTTAGGGATTTTTTGCACCTCCAGGAGCTGGACCAGGTGAGAATTCCTAAAAAACCCTGAAATTCCCAAAAAATCCCAGAATTCCCAATATTTCAGGTAAAAATGGCAAAAACAGCACCAAAAACGGCCAAAAAATGGTGAAAAAATGGAATTTTTTTGGGGTTTCTTGGGCACTTTCTCTGCTTCCAGCTCCTGGTCCGGGTGGGAATTTCTAAATTTCTGAAAATTGAGAAAAAACCCAAAATTCCCAAAAAAGTCCCCAAAATTTTTGGGTAAAAATGGTGAAAATGGCACCAAAAACGGCCAAAAAATGGTGAAAAAATGGAATTTTTGGGGGAATTTTGGGTCATTTTAAGAGGAATTTTGGGGTGATTTGGGTCAATTTTTCTGGAATTTTGCCCAATTTTTGCCTTTTTTTGGGTTATTTTCCCCCCATTTTTGCCCTTTCTGGGTGGGGTTTTTTTGAGGATAATCCAAATTTTCCTGAATTTTCTGGAACTTTCCCCAGGACGGGGCCCTGAGCCGGGAGGAGATTTTGGGGGGATTTGGGCAGAATTTGGGGAGATTTTGGGGATTTGAGGGAATTTTTCTCAATTTTCTGCCATTTCTGGGGGAATTTGAGGCAATTTTGGGTTTTCAGTGGATTTTCTCATTTTTCTGCCATTTTTGGGATGATTTGTGTCAATTTTGGGGCTTCTTGGGGCAATTTTGGGTCATTTTAAGGTGATTTTTGTGTCAATTTTGGGTCACTTTAAGGTGATTTTTGGGCCAATTTTGGGTCACTTTAAGGTGATTTTTGTGTCAATTTTGGGTCACTTTAAGGTGATTTTTGGGCCAATTTTGGGTCACTTTAAGGTGATTTTTGTGTCAATTTTGGGTCACTTTAAGGTGATTTTTGGGCCAATTTTGGGTCATTTTAAGGTGATTTTTGGGTCAATTTTGGGTCACTTTAAGGTGATTTTTGTGTCAATTTTGGGTCACTTTAAGGTGATTTTTGGGCCAATTTTGAGTCACTTTAAGGTGATTTTTGTGTCAATTTTGGGTCACTTTAAGGTGATTTTTGGGCCAATTTTGGGTCATTTTAAGGTGATTTTTGTGTCAATTTTGGGTCATTTTAAGGTGATTTTTGGGTCAATTTTGGGTCATTTTAAGGTGATTTTGGGGCAATTTTGGGTTTTTGGTGGTTTCTGTAATTTCAGCTCATTTTGACTCAACTTTGAGTCAATTTAAGCCAAACTTTGGGGAATTTGGGCAGAATTTGGAGGAAACCTTGCTTAATTTGGGCGATTTTTTCTCAACTTTGGGGCAAATTTGGGGGAAATTCTGGCAATTTTGGGATTTTTCAGGGATTTTGTAATTTTACCTTATTTTTACTCAATTTTGGGTCAATTTTGGGTCATTTTAAGGGGAATTTTGGGGTGATTTGGGTCAATTTTTCTGGAATTTTGCCCAATTTTTGCCTTTTTTTGGGTTATTTTCCCCCCATTTTTGCCCTTTCTGGGTGGGGTTTTTCTGAGGATAATCCAAATTTTCCTGAATTTTCTGGAACTTTCCCCAGGACGGGGCCCTGAGCCGGGAGGAGATTTTGGGGGGATTTGGGCAGAATTTGGGGAGAATTTGGGGATTTGAGGGAATTTTTCTCAATTTTCTGCCATTTCTGGGGGAATTTGAGGCAATTTTGGGTTTTCAGTGGATTTTCTCATTTTTCTGTCATTTTTGGGATGATTTGTGTCAATTTTGGGGCTTTTTGGGCCAATTTTGGGTCATTTTAAGGTGATTTTTGTGTCAATTTTGGGTCACTTTAAGGTGATTTTTGTGTCAATTTTGGGTCACTTTAAGGTGATTTTTGGGCCAATTTTGGGTCACTTTAAGGTGATTTTTGGGTCAGTTTTGGGTCACTTTAAGGTGATTTTTGTGTCAATTTTGGGTCATATTAAGGTGATTTTTGTGTCAATTTTGGGTCACTTTAAGGTGATTTTTGTGTCAATTTTGGGTCATTTTAAGGTGATTTTTGGGTCAATTTTGGGTCATTTTAAGGTGATTTTGGGGCAATTTTGGGTTTTTGGTGGTTTCTGTAATTTCAGCTCATTTTGACTCAACTTTGAGTCAATTTAAGCCAAACTTTGGGGAATTTGGGCAGAATTTGGAGGAAACCTTGCTTAATTTGGGCGATTTTTTCTCAACTTTGGGGCAAATTTGGGGGAATTTCTGGCAATTTTGGGATTTTTCAGGGATTTTGTAATTTTACCTTATTTTTACTCAATTTTGGGTCAATTTTGGGTCATTTTAAGGGGAATTTTGGGGTGATTTGGGTCAATTTTTCTGGAATTTTTGCCTTTTTTTGGGTTATTTTCCCCCCATTTTTGCCCTTTCTGGGTGGGGTTTTTCTGAGGATAATCCAAATTTTCCTGAATTTTCTGGAACTTTCCCCAGGACGGGGCCCTGAGCCGGGAGGAGATTTTGGGGCGTTGGGAGATTTTCGTGGGCAGCAGAGCCACCGACTACGGGCAGGACCTGCACAGGGGCCACGACGAGCTCTGAGCCCCAGAAACGCGAGAAATATCCCCAAAAATACCCCCAAAATATCCCAAAATATCCCCTAAAATATCCCAAAAACATCCCTAAAAATTCACCAAAATATCCCCAAAAAATTGCAAAAATATCCCAAAAATATCCCAAAATATCCCAAAAATATCCCCAAAAATATCCCAAAATATCCCAGAAACATCCTTAAAAATTCACCAAAATATCCCCAAAAAATTGCAAAAGTATCCCAAAAATATCCCAAAATATCCCAAAAATATCCCCAAAAATATCCCAAAATATCCCAGAAACATCCCTAAAAATTCATCGAAATATCCCCAAAAAATTGCAAACTATCCCAAAAATATCCCCAAAAATATCCCCAAAAATATCCCAAAATATCCCAAAAACATCCCTAAAAATTCAGCAAAATATCCCCAAAAAATTGCAAAGATATCCCAAAAAATATCCCCAAAAATATCCCAAAATATCCCCTAAAATATCCTGAAAACATCCCTAAAAATTCACCAAAATATCCCCAAAAAATTGCAAGAATATCCCAAAAATATCCCCAAAAATATCCCCAAAAATATCCCAAAAACATCCCTAAAAATTCAACAAAATATCCCCAAAAAATTGCAAAAATATCCCAAAAATATCCCAAATTATCCCCTAAAATATCCCAAAAACATCCCTAAAAATTCAGCAAAATATCCCCAAAAAATTGCAAAAATATCCCCAAAAATATCCCAAAATATCCCCTAAAGTTCACAAAAAATATCCCAAAAATTCAAAAATATTCCCAAATTATTCACAAAAAATATCCCAAAAGTATCCCCAAAAGTTCATTAAAAATATCCCAAAAATTCAAAAATATTCCCAAGTTATTCACAAAAAATTCCAAAAAATATCCCACAAAAATATCCCAAAATATCCCCAAAAATTCACAAAAAAAATCCCAAAAATTCAAAAATATTCTCAAATTATTCACAAAAAATTCCAAAAAATATCCCACAAAAATATCCCAAAATATCCCCAAAAATTCACAAAAAAAAGTCCCAAAAATTGAAAAATATTCCCAAATTATTCACAAAAAATTCCAAAAAATATCCCACAAAAATATCCCAAAATATCCCCAAAAATTCACAAAAAAAATCCCAAAAATTCAAAAATGTTCCCAAATTATTCACAAAAAATTCCAAAACATCTCCCACAAAAAATCCCAAGAAATCCTCAAAAAATGCCAAAAAAATGAAAAAGAAAAATTTTAAAAATCCTCAAATATTCCCAAAAAAATCCTCCACAAATGCTTTTAAAAATCCCCAAAAATCCTAAAAAAAACCCAAAATATCCCCTTAAAAATCTTCAAAAATCCCTAAAAAATCATGTAAAAATTCTATTTTAAAAAATCCTAAATATTCAAAAAATCCTCTAAAAATCCCAAAAATTCCTTTAAAAATCCCCCAAAAATCCTAAAAAAAATCGGGAATTTGGGGGAATTTTGGGATATTTGGGAATAAAAATTTGGGGTCGCTCCCAAAAACCCCAAAAATTCCGAGCCTGAGTCGTTTTTGGGGAAAAATGGGAATTTCCAGGGGTAAAAAATTGGAATTTTTAGGGGAATATTTGGGAATTTTGGGGAAAAAATGGGAATTTCGAGGGGTAAAAATTTGGAATTTTTAGGGGAATATTTGGGAATTTTGGGGTCATAAAAAATGGGATTTAGGGGAAAAAATGGGAATTTTGAGGGGTAAAAAATTGGAATATTTGGGAATTTTGGGGTCACAAAAAATGAGATTTTTGGGGAAAAAATGGGAATTTCGAGGGGTAAAAAATTGGAATTTTTAGGGGAATATTTGGGAATTTTGGGGTCACAAAAAATGGGAATTTTGGGGAAGAAATGGGAATTTGGAGGGGTAAAAAATTGGAATTTTTAGAGGGATTATTTGGGAAATATTTGGAAATTTTGGGGTCACAAAAAATGGGATTTTTGGGGAAAAAAACGGGAATTTCGAGGGGTAAAAAATTGGAATTTTTAGGGGGGTATTTGGGAATTTTTGGGTCACAAAAAATGGGAATTTTGGGGAAGAAATGGGAATTTCGAGGGGTAAAAAATTGGAATTTTTAGGGGAATATTTGGGAATTTTGGGGTCATAAAAAATGGGAATTTGGAGGGGTAAAAAATTGGAATTTTTAGGGGAATATTTGGGAAATATTTGGGAATTTTGGGGTCACAAAAAATGGGAATAATTTGGGGAAAATTTGGGGATTTGGGGGGGAAGAAATTTGGGATTTCCGGGAGGAAATTTGGGATTTTTGGGGGGAATTTGGATTTTTGTGGGGGGGGAATTGGGGATTTTGGGAAAAGGAAATTTTTGGGGGAAATTGGGGATTTTTGGGGGGAAAAATTGGGAATTTTGTGGGGGGAAATGGGGATTTTTAGGGGAAAAAATGTGGATTTTCAGGGGGGGAAACATTTGGGAATTTTGGGGGGAATTTGGGGAAAATTTGGATTTTTGAGGAGAAAAAAGGGAATTTGGGAGAAAAGGGGTTTAGAGGGAAATTGAGGAATTTTAAGGGGAAATTGGGGATTTTGGAGGGTCCCCGAATCTCCGCGACCCCAAAGTTTGGGGATTTTTCACAAGTCCCAAAAAAAAAGGGCGGGATCGGCCCCTCCCCCACCCCCCAACCCAAATTCGGGGCTCCTCAGGGGGTGGGGGAGGGGTGACCCGTCCCAAATTCCCCAAATCTGGGTCCGGGAGGGGCCCTCGGGGACCCGGCCCGGATTTTTTGGGCAGAAAATTCCCAATTTTAGCTCAGGATCCCTCTGGGAGCCCCTCCCCCTTCCCCTCCTCCCAAGCGGCGCGGCCCCTTTAAGAGAAACCACGCCCACGCGCCGTCATTTGAATAGCCACGCCCATTGCCGCAGGGCCGGGCCGCACCCGCTCCCATAGAAATCAATGGGGGGGTTAAGCCACGCCCCCTCCATAGGAATCAATGGGGGGGCTAAGCCACGCCCACTCAATAGGAGTCAATGGGGCTAAACCACGCCCCCTCCAATACATTTAATAGGGCGCTAAGCCACGCCTGTTTATGTAAAGCAATGCCGCTCAAACCACGCCCCCTCAATGTAAAGCAATGGGACTTAAACCACGCCCCCTCCCGGCCCGCCCAGCACTTGCCGCAATGCCGAGGCCACGCCCCCGCCGCGCTAAGCCACGCCCCCGCCGCTAAGCCACGCCCCCTTCTCCGGCTGCCGCGGGGCCCGGCCGAGTGTCCGAGTGTCCGTGCGTCTGTCCGGGCGCTGTCCGTGCGTCCGGCTGTCCGCGCGTCCGGCTGTCCGTGGGGCCGGCCCGGTGTCCGTGGGTCCGGCTGAGTGGCCGAGTGTCCGGCTGTCCGTGGGTCTGTCCGGGTGTCCGTGTGTCCGGCCGGAGGAGGAGCAGCCGAGTGTCCGAGCGGCGGCCGGAGAGTTTAGGTCAGTCTGTGGGTGTGTCCGTCTGTCCGTCTGTCCGTGGGTGTGTCCGTGGGTGTGTCCGTCTGTCCGTGGTGCTGTTGCTGTGTCCGCCCCAGTGTCCATTTGTGGGTGTGTCCGTGTGTCCATCCCCGTGTCCACCCCTGTGTCCGTGGGTCTGTCCGTGTGTCCATTTGTGGGTGTGTCCGTGTGTCCGCTCCTGTGTCCGTGTGTCCATCCCTGGGTCCACCCCTGTGTCCGTGGGTCTGTCCGTGTGTCCATTTGCGGGTGTGTCCGTGTGTCCAGCCCTCTGTCCACTCCCCTGTCCGTGTGTCCGTCCCTGTGACCGGTTGTCCATCCAGATGTCCGTGGGTCTGTCCTTGTGTCCATCCCTGTGTCCACTCCCATGTCCGTGTGTCTGTCCGTGTGTCCGTTCCCGTGTCCGTCTGTGGATCTGTCCGTGTGTCCATCCCCGTGTCCACTCCTGTGTCCACCCCCGTGTCCGTGTGTCTGTCCGTGTGTCTGTCCGTGTGTCCGCTCCCCTGTCCGTGTGTCCATCCCTGTGTCCGTGTGTCCTTCCAGGTGTCCTTGTGTCCATCCAGATGTCCGCCCAGGTGTCCGTGTGTCCGCCCAGGCGTCCATGGCTGCGTCCGAGTGTCCGTGGGTCTGTCCGTGTGTCCTTCCAGGTGTCCGTGGGTCCGTCCGGATGTCCAGGTGTCCGTCCAGGTGTCCAGATGTCCGTGGGTCCGTCCAGGTGTCCGTGAGTGTGTCCAGATGCCCATCCAGGTGTCCGTGGGTCTGTCCGGATGTCCAGATGTCCATCCAGGTGTCCGCGTGTCCGTCCGTGTGTCCGTCTGTCCAGTGTCCGCTGTTGGTTCTAGTGAGGTCAGGGTGGCCGGAGGGGTGGTGTCCATCCGGGTGTTCGTCTGTCCAGGTGTCCATCTGTCCAGGTGTCCATCCAGGTGTCCAGGTGTCCGTCTGTCCAGGGTGTCCGTGTGTCCATCCAGGTGTCCATCTGTCCAGGTGTCCATCCAGGTGTCCGTGTGTCCAGCAGGGTGTCCATCTGTCCAGGTGTCCATTGAGGTGTCCATCTGTCCAGGTGTCCGTCTGTCCAGGTGTCCGTGTGTCCAGCAGGGTGTCCATCTGTCCAGGTGTCCATTGAGGTGTCCATCTGTCCAGGTGTCCGTCTGTCCAGGTGTCCGTGTGTCCATCCGGGTGTCCATCTGTCCAGGTGTCCATCGAGGTGTCCATCTGTCCAGGTGTCCGTGTGTCCAGCAGGGTGTACAATGACGCAGGTGAGACCGCAGCGGTCAGTGGCCGGAGTGGCTGGAGTGACCAGAGGATCGATGTCCGTCTGTCCATCCCGGTGTCCCGCTCATCCCTCTCTCTTTTTCTCACAGGTGTCCGTCCGTCCGTGTGTCCGTCCGTGGCGCTGGCCGAGCCGGAGCGGTCGGTGGCCGGAGCAGTGACCACCACAGGAGTGACCAGAGTGGCAGTGTCCGTCCAGGTGTCCAGGTGTCCATCCCGGTGTCCCACTCACCCCTCTCCATCTCTCGCACAGGTGTCCGTGTGTCCGTCCGTCCGTCCATGGCGCTGGCCGAGCCGCAGCGGTCGGTGGCGTCAGCGCTGGGCGGCCCCGCGGGGCCCGGAGCGACCAGAGTGGCAGTGTCCGTCCAGGTGTCCGTCCAGGTGTCCATCCAGGTGTTCCTTACCCCTCTCTCTTTCTCTGTCCCACAGGTGTCCGTCCGTCCGTCCGTCCGTCCATGGCGCTGGCCGAGCCGCAGCGGTCGGTGGCCGGAGCGCTGACCGGCCCCGCGGGGCCCGGCGCCGCTCGGCCGCTGTGACCAGAGGTTCAGTGTCCGTCTGTCCATCCAGGCATTGTGTTCACTGCTCTTTCTCTCTCCCACAGGTGTCCGTGTGTCCGTCCGTGTGTCCGTCCGTCCGTCCATGGCGCTGGCCGAGCCGGAGCGGTCGGTGGCCGGAGCGCTGGGCGGCCCCGCGGGGCCCGGCGCCGCTCGGCCGCTGTTCTGCCGCCGGGGGGCGCTGCGGCACAAGGTGGTGCACGAGGTGAAGAGCCACCGCTTCACCGCCAGGTTCTTCAAGCAGCCGACCTTCTGCAGCCACTGCACCGACTTCATCTGGTCAGTGACACCTGGGGACACGTGGGACACACCTGGGGACACCTGTGACACACCTGGGCACACCTGTGACACACCTGGGGACACGTGGGACACACCTGGGGACACGTGTGACACACCTGGGATACACCTGGGTACATCAAACATGGGGGGTTCTTCAAGCAGCCGACCTTCTGCAGCCACTGCACCGACTGCAGCTGGGCAGTGACACCTGGGGACACGTGGGACACACCTGGGCACACCTGTGACACACCTGGGGACACGTGTGACACACCTGGGGACACGTGGGACACACCTGGGCACACCTGTGACACACCTGGGGGGAATGGGACACACCTGGGATACACCTGAGAACATCAAACACGGGGGGCTCCTCAAGGAACTGAACCTTCTGCAGCCACTGCACCGACTGCAGCTGGTCAGTGACACCTGGGGACACGTGGGACACACCTGGGCACACCTGTGACACACCTGGGCACACCTGTGACACACCTGGGGACACGTGTGACACACCTGGGATACACCTGGGTACATCAAACATGGGGGGTTCTTCAAGCAGCCGACCTTCTGCAGCCACTGCACCGACTGCAGCTGGGCAGTGACACCTGGGGACACGTGGGACACACCTGGGCACACCTGTGACACACCTGGGGACACGTGTGACACACCTGGGGACACGTGGGACACACCTGGGCACACCTGTGACACACCTGGGGGGAATGGGACACACCTGGGATACACCTGAGAACATCAAACACGGGGGGCTCCTCAAGGAACTGAACCTTCTGCAGCCACTGCACCGACTGCAGCTGGTCAGTGACACCTGGGGACACGTGGGACACACCTGGGCACACCTGTGACACACCTGGGCACACCTGTGACACACCTGGGGACACGTGTGACACACCTGGGATACACCTGGGTACATCAAACATGGGGGGTTCTTCAAGCAGCCGACCTTCTGCAGCCACTGCACCGACTGCAGCTGGGCAGTGACACCTGGGGACACGTGGGACACACCTGGGCACACCTGTGACACACCTGGGGACACGTGTGACACACCTGGGGACACGTGGGACACACCTGGGCACACCTGTGACACACCTGGGGGGAATGGGACACACCTGGGATACACCTGAGAACATCAAACACGGGGGGCTCCTCAAGGAACTGAACCTTCTGCAGCCACTGCACCGACTGCAGCTGGTCAGTGACACCTGGGGACACGTGGGACACACCTGGGCACACCTGTGACACACCTGGGCACACCTGTGACACACCTGGGGACACGTGTGACACACCTGGGATACACCTGGGTACATCAAACATGGGGGGTTCTTCAAGCAGCCGACCTTCTGCAGCCACTGCACCGACTGCAGCTGGTCAGTGACACCTGGGGACACGTGGGACACACCTGGGCACACCTGTGACACACCTGGGGACACGTGTGACACACCTGGGGACACGTGGGACACACCTGGGCACACCTGTGACACACCTGGGGACACGTGTGACACACCTGGGATACACCTGAGAACATCAAACATGGGGGGCTCCTCAAGGAACTGAACCTTCTGCAGCCACTGCACCGACTGCAGCTGGGCAGGGACACCTGGGGACACGTGGGACACACCTGGGGACACGTGTGACACACCTGGACACAGCTGTGTCACACCTGGGGTGAATGGGATACACCTGGGTACATCAAACACGGGGGGTTCTTCAAGCAGCCGACCTTCTGCAGCCACTGCACCAACTGCAGCTGGTCAGGGACACCTGGGGACACGTGTGACACACCTTGGGACACGTGTGACACACCTGGGGACATGTGGGACAGGTGTGACACACCTGGGGACACGTGTGACACGCCTGGGGACACCTGGGGACACGCCTGGGGACACCTGGGGACACGTGTGACACACCTGGGGATATGTGGGACACGTGTGACACACCTGGGGACACGTGGGACACACCTGGGGACACGTGGGGGGGGTGGGACACACACGGGCGGGTGTCCCTGGATGTCCCCAGCTCTTCCAGGGGTGTCCCAGGTGTGCCCAGGTGTGCCCAGGTGTACCTCAGGTGTGTCAGGTGTATATCCTAGGTGTGCCCAGGTGTACCTCAGGTGTGTCAGGTGTGTGTCCCAGGTGTGCCCAGGTGTACCTCAGGTGTGCCAGGTGTGTGTCCCAGGTGTGCCCAGGTGTACCTCAGGTGTGCCAGGTGTGTGTCCCAGGTGTGCCCAGGTGTGACCTCAGGTCCTCCTGGATATGGCCCAGGTGTGCCCAGGTGTGTCAGGGGCATCTCAGGTGCCCCCATCTATGCCCAGGTGTGCCCAAGGGTATCTCAGGTGTGCCCAGGTGTTCCTGGGTGTGTCTCAGGTGTGTCAGGTGTATCCCAGATGCCCCCAGGTGTGCCCAGGTGTATCTCAGGTGTGCCCAGGTGTATCTCACGTGTATCCCAGGTGTGCCCAAGGTGTTCCTGGGTGTGTCTCAGGTGTGCCCAGGGGTGTCTCAGGTGCCCCCAGGTGTGCCAGGTGTACCTCACGTGTATCTCAGGGGTATCTCAGGTGTGCCCAGGGGTATCTCACGTGTATGCCAGGTGTGCCCAGGAGTGTCTCAGGTGTGCCCAGGTGTATCTCAGGGGTATCTCAGGTGCCCCCAGGTGTGCCCAGGGGTATCTCAGGTGTGCCAGGTGTACCTCACGTGTATCTCAGGGGTATCTCAGGTGTGCCAGGTGTACCTCACGTGTATCTCAGGTGTGCCCAGGTGTGCCAGGTGTACCTCACGTGTATCTCAGGTGTGCCCAGGTGTGCCAGGTGTACCTCACGTGTATCTCAGGGGTATCTCAGGTGTGCCAGGTGTACCTCACGTGTATCTCAGGTGTGCCCAGGTGTGCCCGGGTGTATCTCACGTGTATCTCAGGTGTGCCCAGTTGTGCCAGGTGTACCTCACGTGTATCTCAGGTGTGCCCAGCTGTGACCCCGCCTCTTTTTTCTCTCCCTGCAGGGGCATCGGCAAACAGGGCCTGCAGTGCATGGGTGAGACACCCCCAAAACCCCCCAAAATTACCCCAAAATCCCCCCCAAAATTTCCCCAAAAATCCCCAAAATTACCCCAAAATCCCCCCCAAAATTTCCCCAAAAATCCCCAAAATTTTTCCAAAAATTCCCCCCAAAAAATCCCCAAATTTTCCACCCAAATTTCCCCCAAATCCACCCAAAATCCTCCCCAAAATTACCCCAGATTTCCCCCAAAATCCCCAAATTTTCCCAAAATTCCCCCAAAACCCCTAAAATCCCATCCAGGACGTCTCAAATTCCCCAAAATCCCAAATTCCCCAAAATTCCCCCCTGAAATCCCAAAAATTCCGAATTTTTCCCCAAATTTCCCCTCTGTGGTTTCTGTGGTTGCCACGGCAACGCAGCTCCGCCTGTCAATCATCACCCAGGCCACGCCCACCCCACATCCCAAAGGCCCCAAATTTGGGAATTTCGGGGGAATTTTGGGGAATTTTGGGAATTTTTGGGGTCTTGGGGAGGATTTGGGGAAACTTTGGGGGATTTGGGAAAATTTGGGGGGGTTTGAGGGAAGATTTGGGGGAAAATTTGGGGTCCTGGGGAAAATTTTTGGGAATTTTGGGGGACATTTAGGGGGAATTTTGGGGGTTTTCGAGGGGAATTTTGGGGGAAATTTTGTGAATTTTGGGGGAATTTTGGGAATATTTTTGGGTGGAAATTGGGAATTTTAAGTGGATTTTTGTGTGAAATTTGGGGAATTTTCAGGGGAAGTTTTGGGACTTTTTTAGGGGAATTTTGGGAGGAATTTTGAGGGAATTTTGGGGATAATTTGGGGGGAATTTTGGGTGGAATTTTGGGGGAAATCTGGGTGGAATTTGGGGAAATTTTAGGGTGAGTTTTGGGGTGAATTTTGAGGGTTTTTTTTAGGAATTTTGAGGGCAATTTTTGTGATTTTGGGTGGAATTTTGGCTTCAATTTTTGGGAAATTTTGGGTGGAATTTGGGGATAATTCGGGGTGAATTTTGGGAATTTTTTGGCATTTTTGACCCTTTTTTTTTTTTTTTTGGCAGTTTGCAGCTTCGTGGTTCACAAGCGCTGCCACGAATTCGTCACCTTCGAATGTCCCGGGGCCGGGAAGGGGCCCCAGACTGACGTGAGTCCCAAATTCCCCCAAAAATCCCTCCAAAATTCCTCCCAAAATCACAAAAATTCCCCCCAAAATTCCCTAAAATCAGCCCAAAAAATTCCCCCTAAAAATCCCAAAAATTCCCTCCAAAATTTCCCGAAATCACCCCAAAAAATTCCCAAAAATTCTCCCAAAATTACCCCCAAATTCCCCCCAAAATCCCTCAAAAATTCCTCCCAAAATCACAAAAATTCCCCCCAAAATTCCCTAAAATCAGCCCAAAAAATTCCCCCTAAAAATCCCCAAAAATTCCCTGAAATCACCCCAAAAAATTCCCAAAAATTCTCCCAAAATTACCCCCAAATTCCCCCAAAAATCCCTCCAAAATTCCTTCCAAAATCACAAAAATTCCCCCCAAAATTCCCTAAAATCAGCCCAAAAAATTCCCCCTAAAAATCCCAAAAATTCCCTCCAAAATTTCCCGAAATCACCCCAAAAAATTCTCCCAAAATGACCCCCAAATTCCCCCAAAAATCCACCCTAAATTCCCAGAAAATACCCCTAAATTTGTCCCAAAATTCTCCTTAAAAATCAAAAAAATTTCACCAAAGTTCTCTCAAAATCCCTCCAGAATCTCCCTCAATTGCCTCAAAATTTCCCCCCAAAAATCCCCAAAATTCTCTCAAAATCCCCTCCAGAATCCCCCTAAAAATCCCCAAATATTCCCCCCAAACTTCCCAAAATCACCCCAAAAAATCCCCAAAAATCTCCCCTAAATTCTGAACAATTCCCCAAAAATTCCTCTCAAAAATCCCCCAAAATTTCCCTGAAAATTCCATCCAAATTCCCAGAAATTGCCCCAAAATTCCCATGAAAATTCCCCAAAAATTCCTCTCAAAAATCCCCCAAAATTTCCCTGAAAATTCCATCAAAATTCCTGGAAATTGCCCCAAAATTCCCAAAAAATTCCTCTCAAAATTTCCCCAATTGCTTCCAAAAATCCCCCTTAAATTACCCCAAAATTTCCCTGAAAATTCCATCCAAATTCCCAGAAATTGCCCCAAAATTCCCATGAAAATTCCCCAAAAATTCCTCTGAAAATTTCCCCAATTGCTTCCAAAAACCCCCCTTAAATTCCCCCAAAATCCCCCAAAATTTCTCCAAAAAATCCCCAAAAATCCCCTAAAAATCTCCCCAAAATAATCCCAAAATTGCCCCTAAAAATCTCCAAAATTCCTCCCAAAATCCCCCTGAAAATACCAAAATTTCACCAAAAATCCCCGATTTTGCCCCAAAAATTGTCATTTTTTCACTCAAAATTCTCCATTTTTTCACCCAAAATTTTGGGAATTCCCCCAAAATCCCAGGACCATTTTAACCCTTTAAATCCCAAAATCTCTCCCTAAAAAAATCTCATTTTTTCCCCTCTAAAATTGACATTTTTGCCCCTAAAATCCCCATTTTTTGACATAAAATCCTCATTTTTTCACCAAAATTCGTCATTTTTTCACCCAAAATTTTTGTGAATTTTCCCAAAATCCCAGGACCATTTTAACCCTTTAAATGCCAAAATTTCACCCAAAATTCTCCTTTTTTCCCCTCTTAAATTGACATTTTTGCTCCTAAAATCCCCATTTTTTGACATAAAATCCTCATTTTTTCACCAAAATTCGTCATTTTTTCACCCAGATTTTTGTGAATTTTCCCAAAATCGCTGAAATTGTGCCCAAATTTGCAGGACCCTCGGAACAAGCACAAGTTCAAGGTGCACAGCTACAGCAGCCCCGCCTTCTGCCCCCCAAAATCCCCAATTTTCACCCCAAAATTTTCCCGAAAATTCCCAAATTTTTGCCCAAAATCTCAGGAATTTCACCCAAAATTTCAGTTCTCCAAATTTTAACCCTTTAAATCCCAAAATCTCACCCAAAAAAATCTCATTTTTTCCTGTCTAAAATTGACTTTTTTGCCCCTAAAATCCCCATTTTTTGACATAAAATCCTCATTTTTTCACCAAAATTTGTCATTTTTTCACTAAAATTTATAATTTTTTCACCAAAATTTGTCATTTTTTCACCCAAAATTTTGGGAATTCCCCCAAAATCCCAGGACCTTTTTAACCCTTTAAATGCCAAAATTTCACCACAAAAAATCTCCTTTTTTCCCCCCAAAATCCCCATTTTTTGACATAAAATCCTCATTTTTTCACCAAAATTCGTCATTTTTTCACCCAAATTTTTGGGAATTTTCCCAAAATCGCTGAAATTGTGCCCAAATTTGCAGGACCCTCGGAACAAGCACAAGTTCAAGGTGCACAGCTACAGCAGCCCCGCCTTGTGTGACCCAAAATCCCCAATTTTCACCCCAAAATTTTCCCGAAAATTCCCAAATTTTTGCCCAAAATCTCAGGAATTTCACCCAAAATTTCAGTCCCTCCAAATTTTAACCCTTTAAATCCCAAAATCTCACCCAAAAAAATCTCATTTTTTCCCATCTAAAATTGACATTTTTGCCTCTAAAATCCCCATTTTTTGACATAAAATCCCCATTTTTTCACCAAAATTTGTCATTTTTTCACTAAAATTTATAATTTTTTCACCAAAATTTGTCATTTTTTCACCCAAAATTTTGGGAATTCCCCCAAAATCCCAGGACCTTTTTAACCCTTTAAATGCCAAAATTTCACCACAAAAAATCTCCTTTTTTCCCCCCTAAAATCCCCATTTTTTGACATAAAATCCTCATTTTTTCACCAAAATTCGTCATTTTTTCACCCAGATTTTTGTGAATTTTCCCAAAACCGCTGAAATTGTGCCCAAATTTGCAGGACCCTCGGAACAAGCACAAGTTCAAGGTGCACAGCTACAGCAGCCCCACCTTCTGCGACCACTGCGGCTCGCTGCTCTACGGCCTCGTGCACCAGGGCATGAAATGCTCCTGTGAGCGCAAAAATTTGGCAATTTTTGCAAATTTTGGGGAAAATTTGGGAATTTTTGGGATTTGGGAAAATTTGGGAAAAAATTTGGGGGGTTTGGGAAAAAATTGGGAAAAATTTGGGGGGGTTTGGGGGGTTTTAAAGGGAATTTTTGAGAGTTTAATTTGGATTTTTGGGGGGTTTTTTGGGTTTTGTTTTGGATTTTTGGGGGTTTTGTTTTGAATTTTGGGGGGTTTTGTTTTGAATTTTTGGGGGGATTTTATTTTGGATTTTTGGGGATTTTTGTTTTGAAGTTTTGGGGAATTTTTTGGATTTTTTTGTAATTTTTGGGGGGGCTTTGGGTGGATTGTGTTGGGGGATTTTGGGGATTTTAATTTGAATTTTTAGGGATTTTATTTTGAATTTTTGGTGATTTTATTTTGGATTTTGGGGGATTTTGTTTTGAATTTTTGGTGATTTTATTTTGGATTTTTGGGGATTTTTATTTTGAATTTTTGGGGATTTTATTTTGAATTTTTGAGGGATTTTACCTTGAATTTTTGGGGGATTTTGTTTTGAATTTTTGGGGGTTTTATTTTGAATTTTTGGGAGATTTTTTGGATTTTATTTTGATTTTTTGGGGGGATTTTTAAGGATTTTTGGGAAGGGGATTTTGGGGAAAATTTTGGGGATTTTTGTGGTTTTAGTTTGGATTTTTTGGGGAGATTTTAAGGAAAAATTTGGGGATTTTGGGGATTTTATTTGGAATTTTGGGGATTTTGTTTTGGATTTTTGAGGGATTTTATTTTGGATTTGGGGGGAATTTTATTTTGAATTTTTGGGGGTTTTATTTTGGATTTTGGGGGGATTTTATTTTGAATTTTTGGGGATTTTTATTTTGAATTTTTGGGGATTTTGTTTTCAGTTTTGGGGATTTTATTTTGAATTTTTGGGGATTTTTATTTTGAGTTTTTGGGGATTTTATTTTGGATTTTGGGGGTTTTATTTGGAATTCTTGGGGGATTTTTTGGATTTTTTTGTAATTTTTGGGGGGAATTTTGGAATTTCCCCCAAATTCCCGTTTTTCCGGCAGGTTGTGAGATGAACGTGCACAAACGTTGCGTGCAGAAGGGGATTTGGGGAAAAAACCCACAAAAAACCCACAAAAAATCCAAATAAAATCAGATTTTCTCCATTTTTTTTCCATTTTGACCCCAAAAACTCCCCAAAATTCCGGAATTTTCCCCAAAATTCCCATTTTTCCGGCAGGTTGTGAGATGAACGTGCACAAACGTTGTGTGCAGAAGGGGATTTGGGGAAAAAACCCACAAAAAATCCACAAAAAATCCAAATAAAATTGGATTTTTTCCATTTTTTTTCCATTTTAGCCCCAAAAACTTCCCAAAAATTCCCAAATTTCCCCCAAATTCCCATTTTTTGGCAGGTTGTGAGATGAACGTGCACAAACATTGTGTGCAGAAGGGGATTTGGGGAAAAAATCCACAAAAAATCCACAAAAAATCCAAATAAAATCGGATTTTTTCCATTTTTTTTCCATTTTGACCCCAAAAACTCCCCAAAATTCCGGAATTTTCCCCAAATTCCCATTTTTTCCCTGACTTGTGAGAGGAACGTTCAAAAATGCCATTTCTGGGGGAGCTTTTGGGAAAAAATCCACAAAAAACCCACAAAAAATCCAAATAAAATCGGATTTTCTCCATTTTTTTTCCATTTTTTTTCCATTTTTTTTCCATTTTGATCCCCCAAAACTCCCCAAAATTCCCAAATTTCCCCCAAATTCCCATTTTTTTGGCAGGTTGTGAGATGAACGTGCACAAACGTTGCGTGCAGAAGGGGATTTGGGGAAAAAAATCCACAAAAAATCCAAATAAAATCGGATTTTTTCCTTTTTTTTTCCATTTTGACCCCAAAAAATTCCCCAAAATTCCCAAATTTCCCCCAAATTCCCATTTTTTTGGCAGGTTGTGAGATGAACGTGCACAAACGTTGCGTGCAGAAGGGGATTTGGGGAAAAAAATCCACAAAAAATCCAAATAAAATCGGATTTTTTCCTTTTTTTTTCCATTTTGACCCCAAAAAATTCCCAAAAATTCCCAAATTTCCCCCAAATTCCCATTTTTTTGGCAGGTTGTGAGATGAACATGCACAAACGTTGTGTGCAGAAGGGGATTTGGGGAAAAAAATCCACAAAAAATCCAAATAAAATCGGATTTTTTCCTTTTTTTTTCCATTTTGACCCCAAAAAATTCCCAAAAATTCCCAAATTTCCCCCAAATTCCCATTTTTTGGCAGGTTGTGAGATGAACGTGCACAAACGTTGCGTGCAGAAGGGGATTTGGGGAAAAAAATCCACAAAAAATCCAAATAAAATCGGATTTTCTCCATTTTTTTTCCATTTTTTTTCCATTTTGACCCCAAAAAATTCCCAAAAATTCCCGAATTTCCCCCAAATTCCCATTTTTTTGGCAGGTTGTGAGATGAACGTGCACAAGCGTTGCGTGCAGAGCGTCCCCAGCCTGTGCGGGGTCGATCACACCGAGCGCCGGGGGCGCCTCCAGATTCGCATCCAGGCCCTGCCCGGGGAGCAGCTCCACGTCACAGGTACCGAAACCCCCCAAAATTCCCCAAAATTCCAAAAATATTCCCAAAAATCCCTCGGGAAGATTTTGGGAATTGTCAGGGAAAAAACCCTGTGGAAATCGGATGAAAAATGAGGAAAAAATGTGGAAAAATCGCGAAAATTCGGCTCAAAATCAAGGTGGGAGGGCCCAAAAATTCCCCCAAAAAATTCCCAAAGAAATTCCCAAAAAGTCCTTGGGAAAATTTTTGGAATTATCAGGAAAAAAATCCCGTGGAAATCGGATGAAAAATGAGGAAAAAATGGGGCAAAATCGCAAAAAATTTGGCTCAGAATTGAGGCGGAAATGCCCAGAAATTCACAAAAAAATCCCCCAAAAATTCCAAAGAAATTCCCAAAAAATCCTTGGGGAAATTTTGGGAATTGTCAGGAAAAAAATCCCGTGGAAATGGGATGAAAAGTGGGGAAAAATCACAAAAATTTGGCTCAGAATTCTGGTGGGAGATCCCAAAAATTCACAAAAAATTCCCCCAAAAATTCCCAAAATTTCTTGGGAATATTCCGGAATTTTTGGAGAATCTTTAGGGAAAAATCCGGCTAAAAATGGGAAAAAAAATCGCAAAAATTCAGCTCAAAATTGAGGTGGGAGGTCCCAAAAATTCACAAAAAATTCCAAAGAAATTCCCAAAAAATCCTTGGGAAAACTTTGGGAATTGTCAGGAAAAAAACCCTGTGGGAATCGGATGAAAAATGAGGAAAAATGGGGAAAAATCGCAAAAAATTGGCTCAGAATTGAGGAGGAAAAACCCAAAAATTCACAGAAAATTCCCCCAAAAAATTCCCAAAATTTCTTGGGAATATTCTGGAAATTTTGGGAATTGTCAGGAAAAATATCCCGGGAAAATCGGATGAAAAGTGAGGAAAATGTGGGGAAAAATGGGGAAAAACCACAAAATTTGGCCATTTTTTCACTGTTTTTTCCCATTTTTTCCCCAAAATCCCGGATTTTTTTTCCTGGAATTCCTGGAGTTTTCCATTGGGAGGATCCCAGAATATTTCAGATCCCAAATCCCAAAAAAAACCCCAAAAAATTCCCATTTTTTTCCCCATTTTTTGGCGTATTTTCCCCATTTTTTGCCTTATTTTCGTCATTTTTTCACCGATTTTCTCCATTTTTTCACCGTTTTTTCCCGGATTTTTTCCCAAATTCCCAGAATTTTTTCCCATTTTTTCCCCCCAGAATTCCCAGTGGGGCAATCCCCGAATCTAATCCCAAAAACCCCAAAAAATCCCATTTTTCCCCCACTTTTCCCCCATTTTTTGCCGTATTTTCGTCATTTTTTCACCGATTTTTCCCGGATTTTTTCCCAAATTCCCAGAATCTTTTCCCATTTTATTTTCCTGGATTTTCCAGTGTGAGAATCCCAGAACCTAATCCCAAAAACCCCAAAAAATTCCCATTTTTTCCCCACTTTTCCCCCATTTCTTGCCGTATTTTTGTCATTTTTGCACCGATTTTCGCCATTTTTTCACCGTTTTTTCCCAAATTTTTTCCTGAAATTCTGGAATTTTCCCGTGGGCGAGGCCAGGAACCTGATCCCGATGGATCCCAAAATATTTCAGATCCCAAATCCCAAAAACCCCCAAAAATCCCATTTTTCCCCCAATTTTTGCCATATTTCTTCCATATTTTCGTCATTTTTTCACCGATTTTCGCCATTTTTTCACCGTTTTTTCCCGGATTTTTTGCCAAATTCCCGATTTTTCCCTTTTTTTGCCAGTGGGCGAGGCCAGGAACCTGATCCCCATGGACCCCAACGGGCTCTCGGACCCCTACGTGAAGCTGAAGTTGATCCCCGACCCCAAGAACGTCTCCAAGCAGAAAACGCGGACGGTGAAGGCGACGCTGAACCCGGTGTGGAACGAGGCTTTCCTCTTGTGAGAAAAACGGAAAAATAATCAAATTTGGGGAAAAAAATAAAAAATGGGGAAAAAACGGTGAAAAAATGGCGAAAATCGGTGAAAAAATGGAGAAAATACAGCGAAAAATGGGGAAAATATGGCAAAAAAATGAGGGGAAATTGGGAAAAAGAGAGGAGGAAAATCAGGGAAAAAACGGGAAAAATTCAGGGAAAAATTGGGGAAAAAATGGGAATAAAAATGGGAATAAAAAAGGGAAAAAATGAGGAAAAATTGGGGAAAAAATGGGAATAAAAAGGGGAATAAAGAGGGGAAAAAATGAGGAAAAATTCAGGGAAAAATGGGGAAAAATGGGAATTAAAAAGGAGGAAAATTGGGGAAAAATTCAGGGAAAATTTGGGGGAAAATGGGAATAAAAATGGGAATAAAAAGGGGAAAAATTGCAGAAAAAAATGGGGAAAAAATGAGAATAAAAAGGGGAAAAATTGGGGAAAAGTTCAGGGAAAAATGGGTATAAAAATGAGAATAAAAAGGGGGAAAATTGGGGAAAAATTCAGGGAGAAATGGGAATAAAAATGGGAATAAAAATGAGAATAAAAATGGGAATAAAAAGGGGAAAAATTGGGGAAAAATTCAGGGAAAAATGGGGAAAAAATGGGAATAAAAAGGGGAATAAAGAGGGGAAAAAAAGCGGGAAAAATTGGGGAAAAAATGGGAAAAAAAAGGGGAATAAAGAGGGGAAAAATTCAGGGAAAATTTCAGGGAAAAATGGGGAAAAATGGGAATAAAAAGGAGGAAAATTGGGGAAAAATTCAGGGAAAATTTGGGGGAAAATGGGAATAAAAATGGGAATAAATAAAGGAAAAATTACAGAAAAATTGGGGAAAAAATGAGAATAAAAAGGGGAAAAATTGGGGAAAAGTTCAGGGAAAAATGAGAATAAAAATGGGAATAAAAAGGGGAATAAAAAGGGGAAAAATTGGGGAAAAATTCAGGGAAAAATGGGGAAAAAATGGGAATAAAAAGGGGAATAAAGAGGGGAAAAAAAGCGGGAAAAATTGGGGAAAAATGGGAAAAAAAAGGGGAATAAAGAGGGGAAAAATTCAGGGAAAAATTCAGGGAAAAATGGGGAAAAATGGGAATAAAAAGGAGGAAAATTGGGGAAAAATTCAGGGAAAATTTGGGGGAAAATGGGAATAAAAATGGGAATAAATAAAGGAAAAATTACAGAAAAATTGGGGAAAAAATGAGAATAAAAAGGGGAAAAATTGGGGAAAAGTTCAGGGAAAAATGAGAATAAAAAGGGGAATAAAAAGGGGGAAAATTGGGGAAAAATTCAGGGAGAAATGGGAATAAAAATGGGAATAAAAATGAGAATAAAAATGGGAATAAAAAGGGGAAAAATTGGGGAAAAATTCAGGGAAAAATGGGGAAAAAATGGGAATAAAAAGGGGAATAAAGAGGGGAAAAACGGGAAAAATTGGGGAAAAAATGGGAAAAAAAAGGGGAATAAAGAGGGGAAAAATTCAGGGAAAATTTCAGGGAAAAATGGGGAAAAATGGGAATAAAAAGGAGGAAAATTGGGGAAAAATTCAGGGAAAATTTGGGGGAAAATTGGGGAAAAAATGGGAATAAAAAGGGGAAAAATTGCAGAAAAAAATGGGGAAAAAATGAGAATAAAAAGGGGAAAAATTGGGGAAAAGTTCAGGGAAAAATGAGAATAAAAAGGGGAATAAAAAGGGGGAAAATTGGGGAAAAATTCAGGGAGAAATGGGAATAAAAATGGGAATAAAAATGGGAATAAAAATGGGAATAAAAATGGGAATAAAACTGGGAAAAATTGGGGAAAAAATGGGAATAAAAAGGGGAAAAATTGGGGAAGAATTGGGAATAAAAAGGGGGAAAATTTCAGAGAAAAATTGGGGAAAAATTCAGGGGAAAATTGGGGAAAAAATGAGAATAAAAATTTGAATAAAAAGAGGAAAAATGGTGGAAAAAATGGGAATAAAAAAGGGAAAAATTGGCCAAAAATGGCGAAAAAATTTGGGAAAAAAGCAGGAAAATCCAGATTTTTTCCCAAATTCTCCCAAATGCTGTGGAACTTTCCGGAACCCAGCACGCTGCGGCCCGGGGACGCGGAGCGGCGCCTCAGCTTTGGGACTGGGGGAATCTGGGAAAAATGGGAATAAAAATGGGAATAAAACTGGGAAAAAATGGGGGAAAAATGGGAATAAAAATGGGAATAAAAATGGGAAAAAATTGGGGAAAATTCAGGGAAAAATTGGGGGAAAATGGGGAAAAAATGGGAATAAAAATCGGAATAAAAAGGGGAAAAATGAGGAAAAATTCAGGGAAAAATGGAGAAAAAGTGGGAATAAAAAGGGGAATAAAAAGGGGAATTAAAAGGGGAATAAAAAGGGGAAAAAATGAGGAAAATTTCAGGGAAAAATGGGAATAAAATGGGAATAAAAATGGGAATAAAAAGGAAAATAAAAAGGGGAAAAAATGAGGAAAATTTGGGGGAAAAATGGGGAAAAAAAGGGGGAAAATTGGGGAAAAAATGGGAATAAAAAGGGGAATAAAAATGGGAATAAAAATGGGAAAAAATTGGGGAAAATTCAGGGAAAAATTGGGGGAAAATGGGGAAAAAATGGGAATAAAAATGGGAATAAAAAGGGGAAAAATGGTGGAAAAAATGGGAATAAAAAGGGGAAAATTGGCCAAAAATGGCGAAAAAATTTGGGAAAAAAGCAGGAAAATCCAGATTTTTTCCCAAATTCTCCCAAATGCTGTGGAACTTTCCGGAAGCCAGCACGCTGCGGCCCGGGGACGCGGAGCGGCGCCTCAGCTTTGGGACTGGGGGAATCTGGGAAAAATGGGAATAAAAATGGGAATAAAACTGGGAAAAATTGGGGAAAAAATGGGGGAAAAATGGGAATAAAAATGGGAATTAAAAGGGGAAAAAATTGGGGAAAATTCAGGGAAAAATTGGGGGAAAATGGGGAAAAAATGGGAATAAAAATTTGAATAAAAAGGGGAAAAATGGTGGAAAAAATGGGAATAAAAAGGGGAAAATTGGCCAAAAATGGTGAAAAAATTTGGGAAAAAAGCAGGAAAATCCAGATTTTTTCCCAAATTCTCCCAAATGCTGTGGAACTTTCCGGAACCCAGCACGCTGCGGCCCGGGGACGCGGAGCGGCGCCTCAGCTTTGGGACTGGGGGGAATCTGGGAAAAATGGGAATAAAAATGGGAATAAAACTGGGAAAAAATGGGGGAAAAATGGGAATAAAAATGGGAATAAAAATGGGAATAAAAATGGGAAAAAATTGGGGAAAATTCAGGGAAAAATTGGGGGAAAATGGGGAAAAAATGGGAATAAAAATGGGAATAAAAAGGGGAAAAATGAGGAAAAATTCAGGGAAAAATGGAGAAAAAGTGGGAATAAAAAGGGGAATAAAAAGGGGAATTAAAAGGGGAATAAAAAGGGGAAAAACTGAGGAAAATTTCAGGGAAAAATGGGAATAAAATGGGAATAAAAATGGGAATAAAAAGGAAAATAAAAAGGGGAAAAAATGAGGAAAATTTGGGGGAAAAATGGGGAAAAAAAGGGGGAAAATTGGGGAAAAAATGGGAATAAAAAGGGGAATAAAAATGGGAATAAAAATGGGAAAAAATTGGGGAAAATTCAGGGAAAAATTGGGGGAAAATGGGGAAAAAATGGGAATAAAAATGGGAATAAAAAGGGGAAAAATGGTGGAAAAAATGGGAATAAAAAGGGAAAAATTGGCCAAAAATGGCGAAAAAATTTGGGAAAAAAGCAGGAAAATCCAGATTTTTTCCCAAATTCTCCCAAATGCTGTGGAACTTTCCGGAACCCAGCACGCTGCGGCCCGGGGACGCGGAGCGGCGCCTCTCGGTCGAGGTCTGGGACTGGGACCGGACGTCGCGCAACGACTTCATGGGCGCCATGAGCTTCGGCGTGGCCGAGCTGCTCAAGGGACGCGTGGACGGCTGGTCATTAAAAATTCGTTAATTTGATTAAGTTCATTAATTTAGGACATTGGGGATTTTTGAGGGTTTTTTTCGCGGCTTTTTTTGGGGAAAAAACGGAATTTTTTGGCGAAAAAATGGGATTTTTTGGTGAAAAAATGGGATTTTTTGGGGGTAAAAATGGGATTTTTTGGGGGTAAAAATGGGATTTTCTTTTGGATTTTCTGGGAAATTTTGGGGTTTGGGGATTTGGGGGATTTACAGAAATTTTTTGGAATTTTTTGGACGGTTTTGGAAGTAATTTTGTATTTTTTGGGGATTTTTTTGGGATTCCATGGGCGCCATGAGCTTCGGGGTGGCCGAGCTGCTCAAGGGACGCGTGGACGGCTGGTCATTAAAAATTCGTTAATTTGATTAAGTTCATTAATTTGGGACATTGGGGATTTTTGAGGGTTTTTTTCGCGGCTTTTTTTGGGGAAAAAACGGAATTTTTTGGCGAAAAAATGGGATTTTTTAGTGAAAAAATGGGATTTTTTGGGGGTAAAAATGGGATTTTCTTTTGGATTTTGTGGGAAATTTTGGGGTTTGGGGATTTGGGGGATTTTCAGAATTTTTTTTTGGAATTTTTTGGGGGGATTTTGGAAATCTTTTTTAATTTTTGGGGGATTTTTTGGGGATTTTTTTGGGATTTCACGGGCGCCATGAGCTTCGGCGTGGCCGAGCTGCTCAAGGGACGCGTGGACGGCTGGTCATTAAAAATTCGTTAATTTTATTAAGTTCATTAATTTGGGACATTGGGGATTTTTGAGGGTTTTTTTCGCGGCTTTTTTTGGGGAAAAAACGGAATTTTTTGGCGAAAAAATGGGATTTTTTGGTGAAAAAATGGGATTTTTTGGCGAAAAAAATGGGATTTTTTGGGGGTAAAAATGGGATTTTCTTTTGGATTTTCTGGGAAATTTTGGGGTTTGGGGATTTGGGGGATTTTCAGAAATTTTTTGGAATTTTTTGGACGGTTTTGGAAGTCATTTTGTATTTTTGGGGGATTTTTTTGGGATTCCATGGGCGCCATGAGCTTCGGGGTGGCCGAGCTGCTCAAGGGACGCGTGGACGGCTGGTCATTAAAAATTCGTTAATTTGATTAAGTTCATTAATTTAGGACATTGGGGATTTTTGAGGGTTTTTTTCGCGGCTTTTTTTGGGGAAAAAACGGAATTTTTTGGCGAAAAAATGGGATTTTTTGGGGGTAAAAATGGGATTTTTTAGTGAAAAAATGGGATTTTTTGGGGGTAAAAATGGGATTTTCTTTTGGATTTTCTGGGAAATTTTGGGGTTTGGGGATTTGGGGATTTTCAGAATTTTTTTTTGGAATTTTTGGAATTTTTTGGAGGGTTTGGGAAGTCTTTTTTAATTTTTGGGGGATTTTTTGGGGATTTTTTTGGGATTTCACGAGGGCCATGAGCTTCGGCGTGGCCGAGCTGCTCAAGGGACGCGTGGACGGCTGGTCATTAAAAATTCGTTAATTTTGTTAATTTGGGGCAATTTGGGGAATTTGCGGATATTTTGGGGGCTTTTTTGGGGAAAAAATTCAATTTTTTAGGTAAAAAATTGGATTTTTTGGGTTAAAAATTGATTTTTTTTTTTAATTTCTAAGGGGATTTTAAAGGGATTTGGGAATTTGGGAATTTTGGGGAGTTTGGGAATTTTTGGGGGTTTTTTGGGGGGAAAAAATTCGATTTTTTAGGTAAAAAAACTGGGATTTTTGGAGATAAATTTTTTTTTTTTGGGATAAAATTGGGTTTTTTATAAAAATTTCTAAGGGGATTTTAAAGGGATTTGGGAATTTGGGAATTTTGGGGGAATTTTTTGGGGATTTTGGGGGCTTGGGGAATTTTTGAGAATTTTTTAGGCTTTTGGGGATGCTTGGGGCTGATTTTTGTGGTTTTTTTGGGAGGGAAAAATTGGATTTTCTTCAGAAAAAAAAAATATTTAAAATGTTCAGGGTGTTTTAAGGGAGTTGGGAGGAAAATGGGGATTTTAGGAATATTCGTGGCTTCTGGGGGTTTCTTTTGGGGGGGATTTTTGGGATTTTTTGGGATTTTTTTTAGGATTTTTTGGTGAATTTTTGGGGAATTTTTTAGGATTTTTTGGGGAATGTTTTTAGGATTTTTTGGGGAATTTTTGGGGAATTTTTTAGGATTTTTTGGTGAATTTTTGGGGAATTTTTTTAGGATTTTTTGGGGAATTTTTTTAGGATTTTTTGGGGAATTTTTTTAGGATTTTTTGGGGAATTTTTGGGGAATTTTTTTAGGATTTTTTGGGGAATTTTTTAGGATTTTTTGGGGAATTTCTGGGGGATTTTTTTAGGATTTTTTGGGGAATTTTTAAAGGATTTTTTGGGGAATTTTTGGGGAATTTTTTTAGGATTTTTTGGGGAATTTTTGGGGAATTTTTTAGGATTTTTTGGGGAAATTTTTTGGGATTTTTTGGTGAATTTTTGGGGAATTTTTTTAGGATTTTTTGGGGAATTTTTTAGGATTTTTGGGGGAATTTTTGGGGAATTTTTTTAGGATTTTTTGGGGGAATTTTTAGGATTTTTGGGGAATTTTTTTAGGAATTTTTTGGGTATTTTTTTAGGATTTTTTGGGGATTTTTTTTTTTTTTTATTTTTTTGGGAATTTTTGGGGAATTTTTGGGGAATTTTTTGAGGAATTTTTGGGGAATTTTTTAGGATTTTTTTGGGGAATTTTTGGGAATTTTTACGGGGGAAATTTTGGGAGGGAGTTTGGCAAAAAATGGAGAATTTTGACAAAAACCGTTGAGACTTTGGGGGAACTCGGGGTGATTTTGGGGAGGATTTTGGGGGTTTTTGGGTGGGAATTTGGGGATTTTGGGCCACATTTGAGGAGGAACTGCCCCCAAAATTCAGATTTTTTGCCAAAATTCCGATTTTTCCCCAAAATTGCCGTTTTTCCCCCCAATTTCCAGGTTCAAGCTGCTGAACCAGGAGGAGGGCGAGTATTACAACGTCCCCGTGGCCGACACCGACGACTGCGGCCTCCGGCCAAAATTCGAGGTTTGGAGCCCCAAAAATCCCCAAAAATCCCCAAAATTCCACAAAAATCTGAAAATTCCATAAAAAGAAAAAAATCTGGTTTTTTTTCCAGGCCTGTAATTATCCACTGGAGCTGTACGAGGTAAAATTGGGGGGAAATTTGGGTGAAAAATTGGGTGAAAATAAGGAAAAAATGGGAGTGAAATTGGGGAGAAAACGGGAAAAAATAAGTGGGAAAAATTGGGGAAATTTGAAAAAATATTCAGGGAAATAAAGGGAGAAATTGAAGGAAAATTGAGGCGAAAAATTGGGTGAAAATAAGGAAAAAATGGGAATAAAATTGGGGAGAAAACGGGAAAAAATGTGGGAAAATTTGGGGGAAATTTGAGAAAAATTGGAGAAAATAAAGGGAGAAATTGCAGGAAATTTGGGCGAAAAATTGGGTGAAAATAAGGAAAAAATGGGAGTGAAAGTGGGGAGAAAACGGGAAAAAATAAGTGGGAAAAAATTGGGGGGAAAATGGGGGGAAACATACAGGAAAAAAAAGGAAAAATGGTGGAAAATTTGGAAAAAAATTGGGAAAAAAAGGGAAAAAATGGGGGAAAATTGTTGAAAAAATGGGGGAAAATTGTTGGAAAAATGGGGAAAATGAGGGTAAATTATGGGGAAAATGAAAAACTGGGAAATGAAGGAAAAGGAGAGAAATAATTTGGGATTTTGTCGTTGCAGAAAGTGCGGAGAGGCCCCGGCCCCTCCCCCACCCTGGGCCCCTCCCCCCTCCCCTCCCCCACCGAGCCCAAGCGGGGCCTGGGGGGCAGCGGCCGCTCCCAGCTGGGGGATTTCACCTTCCTGATGGTGCTGGGCAAGGGCAGCTTCGGAAAGGTCAGAGAAGTCCCAAAATCCCAGAAAAAAATGGGGAAAAATTGGGAAAAAATGGTGAAAAAATGGCGAAAAACGGCGAAAAAATGGCGAAAAAATGACAAAAAATGGCCAAGATAGGTGGAAAAATGGCTCAAAACCAATCCCCAACGACACCAAAATTCAGCTGCAGGGAGGTGAGATCACAGAATTCCCAAAATTTCAGGGATTTGGGAATATCCAGAAAAAAATTGGGGGAAAAATAGGGAAAAAATTGGGAAAAAATGGTAAAAAAATGACAAAAAATGGCCAAGATAGGTGGAAAAATGGCCCAAAACCAATCCCCAACGACACCAAAATTCAGCTGCAGGGAGGTGAGATCACAGAATTCCCAAAATTTCAGGGATTTGGGAATATCCAGAAAAAATTGGGAAAAAACGGAGAAAAAATGGTAAAAAAATGGCGAAAAAATGACAAAAAATGGCCAAAAAATGGAGGGAAACAGCCAAAATAGGTGAAAAAAATGGCCCAAAATCACCCCAAAATTCAGCTGCAGGGAGGTGAGACCCAGAATTCCCAAAATTACCAAAATCTTGGGAATTTCCCCCGAAAAAAAGGGGAAAATTCTGGAAAAAATCCCAAAAAATGGAGTAAAATGGCAAAAAGTGGTGGGAAAGGGTGAAAAATGCCTCAAAATGAAGCCAAAAAAAGCCCAAAATTCAGCTGGACCCAGCTGGGAAAGGTGAGATCTCAAAATTCCTGAAAATTTGGGAATTCCTCAAAATATTTTGGAAAATTGGTTAAAAAATGGCAAAAAAATGACGAAAAATGGCCAAGATAGGTGAAAAAATGGCCCAAAACCAACCCCGAACGACACCAAAATTCAGCTGCAGGGAGGTGAGATCACAGAATTCCCAAAATTTCAGGGATTTGGGAATATCCAGAAAAAATTGGGAAAAAACAGAGAAAAAATGGTGAAAAAATGGCGAAAAAATGACAAAAAAAAATGGCCAAAAAATGGTGGGAAACAGCCAAAATAGGTGAAAAAAAATGGCCCAAAATCACCCCAAAATTCAGCTGCACAGAGGTGAGACCCAGAATTCCCAAAATTCCCAAAATCTTGGGAATTTCCCCCCAAAAAAGGGGAAAATTCTGGAAAAAAATTTAAAAAAATGGAATAAAAAGGGAAAAAGTGGTGGGAAAGGGTGAAAAATGCCTCCAAAAAAAGCCCAAAATTCAGCTGGACCCAGCTGGGAAAGGTGAGATCTCAAAATTCCTGAAAATTTGGGAATTCCCTCAAAATATTTTGGAAAAATGGTTAAAAAATGACGAAAAATTGGTGAATAAGTGGCCAAAAATGGGAAGAAAAGGCTTCAAAACGCCCCAAAACCAACCCAGAATAACCCCAAAATTTCTCTAGGGAAGGTGAGATCTTGGAATTCCCAAAATGCCCAAAAAATCCTGGAAAAAATCCCAAAAAATTCCCCAAAAAATTCCGAACCGATTGAGGGACCTGAACGTGAAACCTCCCAGAAAACCGAGCAGAACCAAGTGAAAAACCTGGAAAAAATCACTGGAAAATGAAAAAAAAAATTGGAAAAAAATAGATAAAAAAATTCCCAAAAGTCCAAAAAAATTTCCAAAACGTTTCTGGAACATTCTGGAACTGCCCAGGCCCAGAAATTCTGGAAAAAATGGGGAAAACTTCCTGGAAAAGTCCTAAAAAATTCCTAAAAAATTCCTTCAAAGTTGATAAAAATCCCAAAGGAGTTGGAGGATAACTGGGGCACGTTAAATACATGGAAAATCACAGGAAAAAATCAGAAAAAAATTCCTAAAAATTCCAAAAAATTCCCTGAAAAATTCCAAATCATTTGGAAAACATCTGGGTCTGTGAAATAGCCCCAAAATCCCATCGGAACCACCCAAAACTCATTTAAATGACAAAACATTTTAAAAACGTCAAGGAGAAAACTTCAAAAAATCAGAAAATATCAAAAAAATTTTTTAAAAACTGCCAAGAATTCCCCCAAAAATTCCCCAAAACCCCAAATAATCCGAGACCATGAAATAGCCCCAAAATTGCACCAGAACCAACTAAAAATCATTTAAAAATCCGAAAAAAAAATCATTTAAAAATCAGAAAAAAATCAAGAAAAAATTGGAAAAAAATCCAGAAAAAATCTGAAAAAAAAAACAGGAAAAAATCGAAAAAAAAAAAAAAAAAATCGGAAAAAATCAAGAAAAAATCGGAAAAAAAATCAAGAAAAAATTCCGAAAAATTCTGAGAAAATTCCTAAAGAGCCCTGGGGCTTTCTGGGTGATTGTGGAACCTTCCGGAACGCGCCCAGGTGATGCTGGCGGAGCGCCGGGGCTCGGCTGAGCTCTTCGCCATCAAGATCCTGAAGAAGGACGTGGTGGTGCAGGACGACGACGCCGCCTCCACCCTGGTGGAGAGGAGGGTGCTGGCCCTGGGACCCCGGCCCCACTTCCTCACCCACCTGCACTCCACCTTCCAGACCCCCGTGAGATACTGGGACAGACTGGGACAAACTGGGACAAACTGGGAGGGATTGGGAGAGATTTGGAGTCAATGGGAGCCAATGGGAATCAATGGGAGCCAATGGGAGCCAATGGGAATCAATGGGAGTCAATAGGAATCAATGGGAGCCAATGGGAATCAATGGGAGCCAATGGGAGTCAATGGGAATCAATGGGAGCCAATGGGAGTCAATGGGAATCAATGGGAGCCAATGGGAGTCAATGGGAGCAAATGGGAGCCAATGGGAATCAATGGGAGTCAATAGGAATCAATGGGAGCCAATGGGAATCAATGGGAGCCAATGGGAGTCAATGGGAATCAATGGGAGCCAGTGGGAGTCAATGGGAGCCAATGGAAGTCAATTGGAGCACATGGGAGTCAATGGGAACCGATGGAAGCCAATGGGAGTTGATGGGAACCAATGGGAGCCAATGGGAGCCAGTAGGAACTAATGGGAGCCAACGGGAATCAATGGGAGTCAATGGGAGCCAACGGGAGTCAATGGAAGTCGATGGGAGCCAGTGGAAGCCAATGGGAGTCAATAGAAGCCTGTAGGAACTAATGGGAACCAATGGGAGTCAATGGCAACCAATGGGAAGCAATGAAGCCAATGGGAGCCAATGGAACCCAATGGGAGCCAATGGGAATGGATGGAAGGGAATGAACTGGGAGTGGTCACTGGGATGAACTGGGAGCACTGGTGGAGAGGAGGGTGCTGGCCCTGGGACCCCGGCCCCACTTCCTCACCCACCTGCACTCCACCTTCCAGACCCCCGTGAGATACTGGGACAGACTGGGACAAACTGGGAGGGATTGGGAGGGATTTGGAGTCAATGGGAGCCAATGGGAATCAATGGGAGCCAATGGGAGTCAATGGGAATCAATGGGAGCCAATGGGAATCAATGGGAGCCAATGGAAGTCAATGGGAGCACATGGGAGTCAATGGGAACCGATGGAATCCAATGGGAGTTGATGGGAACCAATGGGAGCCAATGGGAACTGATAAGAACCAATGGAAACCAGTGGGACTCAATGGAAGCCAATGGGAGCCAATGGGAGTCAATGGGAGCCAACGGGAATCAATGGAAGCCAATGGGAGTCAATGGGAGTCAATGGACTGGGATGGACTGGGATACACTGAGATACACTGGGAGGGGTGGAAAGGGGTCAGTGGGGACCCTGGGATGGACTGGGATGAACTGGGAGCAACTGGGAAGTACTGGGATGGCCTGGGAGTTACTACGAGTCAGTGGGAGGCAATGGAAGTCAATGGAAGTCAGTGAAGCCAGTGGGAGTCAATGGGAGCCAATGGGAACCAACGGGAGTCAATGGAAGTCCATGGGAGTTAATGGAAGCCAATGGGAGCCAGTGGAAGTCAATGGGAGTCAATAGAAGCCTGTAGGAACTAATGGGAACCAATGGGAGTCAATGGGAACTGATAAGAACAAATGGAAACCAGTGGGACTCAATGGAAGCCAGTGGGAGCCAATGGGAGTCAATGGGAACTAATAAGAACCAATGGAAACCAATGGGAGCCAATGGGAGCCAATGGGAGCCAATGGAAGTCAATTGGAGCAAATGGGAGTCAAAGGGAACCAATGGGAATCCAATGGGAGTTGATGGGAACCAATGGGAGCCAATGGGAACTAATAAGAACCAATGGAAACCAGTGGGAGTCAATGGGAGCCAATTGGAGTCAATGGGAGCCAACGGGAGTCAATGGAAGTCGATGGGAGCCAGTGGAAGCCAATGGGAGTCAATAGAAGCCTGTAGGAACTAATGGGAACCAATGGGAGTCAATGGCAACCAATGGGAAGCAATGAAAGCCAATGGGAGCCAATGGAACCCAATGGGAGCCAATGGGAATGGATGGAAGGGAATGAACTGGGAGTGGTCACTGGGATGAACTGGGAGCACTGGTGGAGAGGAGGGTGCTGGCCCCGGGACCCCGGCCCCACTTCCTCACCCACCTGCACTCCACCTTCCAGACCCCCGTGAGATACTGGGACAGACTGGGACAAACTGGGAGGGATTTGGAGGCGATGGAAGCCAATGGGAGTCAATGGAAGGGATGGACTGGGATGAAATGGGATGGAATGGAAGGGACTGGGACGGACTGGGATGAACTGGGGTGGACTGGGAGGGGTGGGAAGGGGTCACTGGTGACAATGGGATGGACTGGGAGCAACTGGGATGAACTGGGAGGGACTGGAAGCAACTGGGAGCCAGTGGGAACCAATGGAATCAATGGGAACCAATGGAAGCCAATGGGAACCAATGGGAACCAATGGGAACCAATGGAGGGAGATTTGGGGTGTACTGGAATGGACTGGGAGTGAACTGGGATGGACTGGGATGGACTGCGAGGGGTGGGAAGGGGTCGCTGGGGACACTTTGATGGACTGGGATGTACTGGAAGCAACTGGGAGTAACTGGGAAGGACTTGGAGTCAATGGGAGTAAATGGAAGGCAATAGAAGTCAATGGGAAGTCAATGGGAACCAATGGGAGCCAATGGGAGTCAATGGAAGAGGATGGACTGGGAGCACTGGGATGGACTGGGAATGGGAACTGGGGGCACTGGCATAAACTGGGAGTGACTGGGAGCTGCTGGGAGGGACTGGGAGTTACTGGGAGCCAATGGGAACCAATGGGAACCAATGGGAAGGGGTTGAAGTGGGAGGAACTGGGATGAACTGGGAGTAAACTTGGAAGGACTGGGAGTTACTGGGATGAACTGGGAGGGACTGGGATGGACTGGGAGGGATGGAAGTCAAGGGAAGCCAATGAGAACCAAGGGAAGTAAATGAGAGTCAATGGAAGTCAATGGGAGCCAATAGAAGTCAATGGGAACCAATGGTAGTCAATAGAAGTCAATGGAAATCACTTGGAACCAAGGGAAGTCAATGAGAGTCAATGGGAATCAGTGGGAGCCAATGGAAGTCAATGGAAATCAATGGGAGCCAATGGAAGTCAATGGGAGCCAATGGAAGTCAATGGAAATCAATGGGAACCAATGGAAGTCAATGGAAGTCAATGGGAGCCAATGGGAGCCAAGGGAAGAGGATGAACTGGGATGGACTGGGAGTCAACTGGGATGGACTGGGAGGGACTGGGAGTGAACTGGGATGAACTGGGATGGACTGGGAGTGAACTGGGATGAACTGGGAGGGGACTGGGAGTGAACTGGGATGAACTGGGAGGGGACTGGGAGTGAACTGGTCCAAACTGGGACGAACTGGTCCAAACTGGGATGAACTGGGATCAGCTTTCACCATTTCTGGCTCTTTTTGGGGCCGGAATCTCCACTTGGAGCTGGAATTTTTGGGGAATTTCGGGGAAATTCGGGGATTTTGGGGCACTGGGCTGAACTGGGAGGGGACTGGGAGTGAACTGGTCTCAAACTGGTCCAAACTGGTGCAAACTGGTGGGCAGGACCGGCTGTACTTTGTGATGGAATACGTCACTGGCGGCGACCTCATGTACCACATCCAGCAGGTCGGCAAGTTCAAGGAGCCCCACGCGGCGTGAGTGACCCAAAATCCTCGGAATTCCGCCCAAAAAATTCCCAAAAATTCCTCAGAAAGGGAAAATTCCAGAAAAAACTGGGAAAAAAATGGAAAAATCCCCATGAAAATCGATGAAAATACCTCGAAATTATCAAAAATTCAGCCCAGAATCCCTGGAATCCTCCCCAAAATATTCCCAAAAAATTCTGGGAATTCTTCTCAAAATATTCCCAAAAAATTTAGGGATTCCTGGGAAGGAATTGGAAGGAAAAAACTCCCAAAAAATTCCCATTAAAATCAATGAAAATGCCTCAAAATTACCAAAAAATCAGCCCTGAAATCGAGCTTCAAACTCCAAAGTTTTTGAAATTATTCTCAAAATATTCCTAAAAAGTTCTGGGAATTCCTTGGAAGGACTCAAAAGTGGAAAATCCTGGAAAAATTCCCAGAAAAATTGAGAAAAATCCTGGGAAAACCCCCACAAAAATCTCTCCAAAATTCAGCCCAAAACTCCCCCCAAAATATTCCCAAAAATTCTGGGAATTTTCCCTGAATTATTCCCAATTTTTGCAGGTTTTTTTTTCCAATTTTTCTCTGATTTTTTCCCTTAATTTTTCCTGATTTTTCCCAAAATTTTTCCCTTTTTTTTCCGTTTTTTTTCCCCAATTTTCCCCATTTTTTTCCTAAATTTTCTCCAATTTTCCCCCGTATTTTCCCAGATTTTTCTAAATTTTCCCGATTTTTTTTTTCCTAAATTTCCCCAAATTTTCCAGGTTTTACGCAGCTGAAATCGCCATCGGGCTTTTCTTCCTGCACAACCAAGGGATCATCTACAGGTGGGGCTCCCAAAATTCCCAAAATTCCCAAAACTCTCGGCTGAACAAGAAATATCCCCCAAAAATTAAAAAACAATCCAAAAAGTCCCCCAAAAAATCCATTAAAATGGCCAAAAATTGCAAAAAAAATCCACAAAAATTCCCAAAAAATCCCCAAAAACCCCAAAAATTCCCAAAATTCTTAAAATAAATAAAACCATGAAAAAAAATCCAAAATAATCCCAAAATTCTCTCTTAAAATAAATAAAACCATGAAAAAAAATTTAAATAATCCCAAAATTCTCTCCAAAAATAAATAAAACCATGGAAAAAAATCCAAAAAATCCCCCAAAAAATCAAATTAAAATGGCCAAAAAATCACCAAAATTTGCCCTAAAAACGTCAAATTTTTTTCCCAAAATTCCCCCAAAAATCCCAAATTTTTTTCCAAATTTCCAAAAATTTTAAAAATTTCCCAAATTTTTGGAAAATGAGGGATTTGAAGCTGGACAACGTGATGCCCCCAGTTCTACCCTCAAAAAGTCATTAAAGAATTCCCCAATAAATTCCCCAAATTTCAAAAAAATCCTTTAAAATTAAAAATACATTAAAAAAAAATTCCCCAGAAATCCTAAAATTCTCTCTTAATATAAATTAAAAGAAAAAAATCCAAAATAATCCCAAAATTATCTCATAACTAAATAAAACCATGAAAAAAAATCCAAAATAATCCCCAAAAATTCAAATTAAAATGGCAGAAAATGGCCAAAAAATCACGAAAAATGGCCAAAAAATCACCAAAATTTGCCCTAAAAACGTCAAATTTTTTCCCAAAATTGCCCAAAAATCCCCCAAATTTTTCCAAAAATTTCCCGAATTCCCAAAAATTGTAAAAAATTCGTAATTTTTGGGATTTGAGGGATTGGAAGCTGGACAACGTGATGCCCCCAACTCTACCCTCAAAAAAACCCCCAAAAATCATCAAGAATTCCCCAATAAATTCCCCAAAATTCCAAAAAAATCCTCAGAATTGAAAATACATCAAAAAAAATTCCCCAGAAATTCCAGAGATCCCAAAATTCTCTCTTAAAATAACAAAAAAAAGAAAAAAAATCCAAAATAATCCTCAAAAAATCAAATTAAAATGGACAAAAATGACCAAAAAATTACCAAAAATGGCCAAAAAATCACCAAAAATTGCTCTAAAAACGTCAAATTTTTTCCCAAAATTGCCCAAAAATCCCCCAAATTTTTCCAAAAATTTCCCGAATTCCCAAAAATTGTAAAAAATTCGTAATTTTTGGGATTTGAGGGATTGGAAGCTGGACAACGTGATGCCCCCAACTCTACCCTCAAAAAAACCCCCAAAAATCATCAAGAATTCCCCAATAAATTCCCCAAAATTCCAAAAAAATCCTCAAAATTGAAAATACATCAAAAAAAATTCCCCAGAAATTCCAGAGATCCCAAAATTCTCTCTTAAAATAACAAAAAAAGAAAAAAAATCCAAAATAATCCTCAAAAAATCAAATTAAAATGGACAAAAATGACCAAAAAATGGCTAAAAAATCACCAAAAATTGCCCTAAAAACGTCAAATTTTTTCCCAAAATTCCCCCAAAAATCCCAAATTTTTTTTCCAAATTCCCCAAAATTTTAAAAATTTGCCACATTTTTGGAAAATGAGGGATTTGAAGCTGGACAACGTGATGCTGGACGCGGCGGGCCACGTGAAGATCACGGACTTCGGGATGTGCAAGGAGAACGTCTTCGACGGCAGCTGCGCCCGAACCTTCTGCGGCACCCCCGACTACATCGCCCCCGAGGTGACAAAATCCCCAAAAACACAAAAAGCTGGGAATTCACGGAAAATCTGGGAAAAAAAAATGAAAAAAATCCCACAAAAAATGGAGTTTATACTGATTTTTTGGTGATTTTTTTGGTGATTTTTTGGTGATTTTTTGGTGATTTTTTACTGATTTTTTATTGATTTTTTGGTGATTTTTTGGTGATTTTTTTGTGATATTTTTGCGATTTTTTACTGCTTTTTTACTGATTTTTTGGTGTTTTTTTGTGATTTTTACTGATTTTTTGGCGATTGTTTTGTGATTTTTTGGCGATGTTTTGGTGATTTTTTACTGATTTTTTATTGAATTTTTTTGTGATTTTTTTGGTGATTTTGAGGAACCCCAAAACACAAAAATCCCGAAAAAAATGAAAAAAATCCCACAAAAAATGGAGTTTATACTGATTTTTTGGTGATTTTTTTGGTGATTTTTTTGGTGATTTTTTGGTGATTTTTTACTGATTTTTACTGATTTTTTATTGATTTTTTGGTGATTTTTTTGTGATATTTTTGCGATTTTTTACTGCTTTTTTACTGATTTTTTGGTGTTTTTTTGTGATTTTTACTGATTTTTTTACGGATTTTTTGGCGATTGTTTTGTGATTTTTTGGCGATGTTTTGGTGATTTTTTACTGATTTTTTATTGAATTTTTTTGTGATTTTTTGGTGATTTTGAGGAACCCCAAAACACAAAAATCCCGAAAAAATGAAAAAAATCCCACAAAAAATGGAGTTTATACTGATTTTTTTGTGATTTTTTTGGTGATTTTTTGGCGATTTTTTGGTGATTTTTTGGTGATTTTTTACTGATTTTTACTGATTTTTTATTGATTTTTTGGTGATTTTTTGGTGATATTTTTGCGATTTTTTACTGCTTTTTTACTGATTTTTTGGTGTTTTTTTGTGATTTTTACTGATTTTTTTACTGATTTTTTGGCGATTGTTTTATGATTTTTTGGCGATGTTTTGGTGATTTTTTACTGATTTTTTATTGAATTTTTTTGTGATTTTTTGGTGATTTTGAGGAACCCCAAAACACAAAAATCCCGAAAAAATGAAAAAAATCCCACAAAAAATGGAGTTTATACTGATTTTTTTGTGATTTTTTTGGTGATTTTTTGGCGATTTTTTGGTGATTTTTTGGTGATTTTTTACTGATTTTTACTGATTTTTTATTGATTTTTTGGTGATTTTTTTGTGATATTTTTGCGATTTTTTACTGCTTTTTTACTGATTTTTTGGTGTTTTTTTGTGATTTTTACTGATTTTTTGGCGGTTGTTTTGTGATCTTTTGGCGATGTTTTGGTGATTTTTTACTGATTTTTTATTGAATTTTTTTGTGATTTTTTGGTGATTTTGAGGAACCCCAAAACACAAAAATCCCGAAAAAATGAAAAAAATCCCACAAAAAATGGAGTTTATACTGATTTTTTTGTGATTTTTTTGTGATTTTTTTGGTGATTTTTTGGCGATTTTTTGGTGATTTTTTGGTGATTTTTTACTGATTTTTACTGATTTTTTATTGATTTTTTGGTGATTTTTTTGTGATATTTTTGCGATTTTTTACTGCTTTTTTACTGATTTTTTGGTGTTTTTTTGTGATTTTTACTGATTTTTTTACTGATTTTTTGGCGATTGTTTTGTGATTTTTTGGCGATGTTTTGGTGATTTTTTACTGATTTTTTATTGAATTTTTTTGTGATTTTTTGGTGATTTTGAGGAACCCCAAAACACAAAAATCCCGAAAAAAATGAAAAAAATCCCACAAAAAATGGAGTTTATACTGATTTTTTGGTGATTTTTTTGGTGATTTTTTGGTGATTTTTTGGTGATTTTTTACTGATTTTTTATTGATTTTTTGGTGATTTTTTTGTGATATTTTTGTGATATTTTTGCGATTTTTTACTGCTTTTTTACTGATTTTTTGGTGTTTTTTTGTGATTTTTACTGATTTTTTTACGGATTTTTTGGCGATTGTTTTGTGATTTTTTGGCGATGTTTTGGTGATTTTTTACTGATTTTTTATTGAATTTTTTTGTGATTTTTTGGTGATTTTGAGGAACCCCAAAACACAAAAATCCCGAAAAAAAATGAAAAAAATCCCACAAAAAATGGAGTTTATACTGATTTTTTTGTGATTTTTTTGTGATTTTTTTGTGATTTTTTGGTGATTTTTTGGTGATTTTTTACTGATTTTTTACTGATTTTTTGTGACTTTTTTCTGATTTTTTGGCGATTTTTTTCTGATTTTTTTCTGATTTTTTTCTGATTTTTTGGCAATTTTTACTGATTTTTTACTGATTTTTTGGCGAATTTTTGGTGATATTTTTTACTGATTTTTCACTGATATTTTTGTGATTTTTTGGCGATTTTTTAATGATTTTTTACTGAATTTTTACTGATTTTTTACTGATTTTTTTTTTGTGATTTTTTTGGCGATTTTTTACTGATTTTTACTGATTTTTTTGTGATTTTTTGGCGATTTTTTGGTGATATTTTACTGATTTTTTACTGATTTTTTGGTGATTTTTTGGTGATTTCTGGGGTATGTTTTGGAATTTCCAGAAATTCTTTGAATTCCCAAAAATCTGGGGAAAAACCCAGAAAAAACCAGGAAAAAATTGGATTTTTTAGGGATTTTTTGGTAAATTATTGCGTACCAACCCTACGGCCAATCCGTGCACTGGTGGAAAATCCAGGAAAAATTCGGAATTTTTTGAGAATTCTCAAAACCTTCAGAATTCCCAAAAATCCAGGAAAAAAATCTGGGAATTTTGAGGAAAACCCAAGAAAAAATTCCAGAAAAATGGGAAAAAAATTGGATTTTTTGGTCATTTTTGGGCCGTTTTTGGTCATTTTTTCACCGTTTTTTTCCGGGTTTTTTTTGGGAATTCCCAAATTTTGGGAATTTTGGGAATTTTTGGGGAATTTTGTTGAATTTTGCCTCTGGGATTTCAGATTATTGCGTACCAACCCTACGGCAAATCCGTGGACTGGTGGTCCTTCGGCGTCCTGCTCTATGAGATGCTGGCGGGGCAGGTGAGGAAAAAAAGAGAAAATTTGGGAATTTTTGGGGAAAATTTTAGGAATTTTGGGGAAATTTTGGGATTTTGGGATTTTTGGGGGAAGTTTGGGGGATTTTAGGGGAAAAATTGGGAATTTTTGGGTTTTTTTGGGGATTTTTTAAAGTTTTTTGGGGCTTTTTATCAGAATTTTTTGGCATTTTCTGGGGCATTTTTGGGAGAATTTTTGGGGAATTTTTTGGGAATTTTGGTTGAAACTTTTTGGAATTTTTGGGAAAGAAATTTGGGGATTTTCAGGGATTTTTTTAGTTTTTTTTGTGATTTTTTGGGGAATTTTTTTGGATTTTAAGGGAATTTTGGGGGGAGTTTTGGGGAAGTTTTGGGAATTTTCTGGGAGTTTTGGGGATTTTTGAGATTTAGGAATTTGGGATTTTTGGGGGAAAAATTGGGAATTTTTTGGGGAATTTTTAGGGATTTTTTGGCTTTTTTAGGGATTTTTTTGGGGATATTTTAGAGATAATTTCAGAATATTTTGGAGATAATTTGGGGCTGTTTTGGGGCTGTTTTGGGAATAATTTTCGGGTAACTTGGAGGCAATTTTAGGAATATTTTGGGAATATTTCAGGGTTATTTTAGGAGTATTTTGGGGCTATTTTGGTGATAGTTTAGGAATATTTTGGGGCTATTTCAGGGATATTTTGGGGATATTTTGGGCTGTTTTTTGTGTCCCCAGCCCCCGTTTGACGGCGAGGACGAGGACGAGCTGTTCCAGTCCATCCTGGAGCAGACGGTGACGTACCCCAAATCCCTGAGCCGCGAGGCCGTGGCCATCTGCAAGGGGGTGAGAGGCCAAAAGTACCCAAAAATAGCCCCAAAATCCTGAAAAAATCACCAAAAAATCCCCTAAAATATCCCCAAAATTATCCCTAAAAAACCCCAAAAGTACCCCAAATCTCGCCCAAAAAATCCCCAGAAATAGCACAAAAATGTCCCCGAATTTACCCAAAAACATCCCTAAAATACCCCAAAATTTGCCCAAAAATATCCCCAAAATATCCCCAAAATTATACACAAAAATACTCTAAAAATCCCCTAAAATCAGCCCAAAAATCCTGAAAAAAATCACCCAAAAATCCTGAAGAAATGACCAAAAAATCACCAAAAATACCCCAAAATTACCCCAAAATATCCCCAATTCTTAGCCCAGAAAATCCCCAAAAGTAGCGCAAAAATGGACCCAAATTTACCCAAAAACATCCCCAAAATACCCCAAAAATACCCAAAAATCCTGAAGAAATCACCAAAAAGTCACCAAAATTACCCCAAAATATTCCCAATTCTTAGCCCAGAAAATCCCCAAAAATAGCACAAAAATGTCCCCAAATTTACCCAAAAACATCCCCAAAATACCCCAAAAATACCCAAAAATATCCCCAAAATTATACACAAAAATACCCCAAAAATCCTGAAAAAAATCACACAAAAATCCTGAAGAAATTACCAAAAATCAACAAAAATACCCCAAATCTAGCAAAAAAATCCTCAAAAATAGCACAAAAATTGACCCAAAATTACCCAAAAATATCCCCAAAATACCCCAAAATTTACCCAAAATATCCCCAAATCTAACCCTAAAAATCCCCACAAATAACACAAAAATATCCCCAAATTTACCCAAAAATACCCCAAAAATACCCCAAAAATATCACCCACAATATCCCCAAAATCACCCCAAAAATCCTGAAAAAATCATGAAAAAATCACCAAAAAATCAGCAAAAATACCCCAAAATTACCCCAAAAAATCCCCACAAATAACACAAAAATGTCCCCAAATTTACCCAAAAACATCCCAAAATACCCCAAAATTTACCCAAAATACCCCGAAAATTCCCCAAAAATACCCCAAAAATCCTGAAGAAATCACCAAAAATACCCCAAAATTACCCCAAAATATCCCAAATTCTTAGCCCAAAAAAACCCTAAAAACAGCACAAAAATGTCCCCAAATTTACCCAAAAACATCCCCAAAATACCCCAAAATTTACCCAAAATACCCCAAAAATACCCCAAAAATACCCCAAAAATACCCCAAAAATCCTGAGAAAAATCACCCAAAAATCCTGAAGAAATCACCAAAAATACCCCAAAATTACCCCAAAATATCCACCATTCATAGTCCAGAAAATCCCCAAAAATAGCGTAAAAATGTCCCCAAATTTACCCAAAATACCCCAAAAATTGACCCAAAAATTGACCCAAAAATTCCCCCAAAATCACCCCAAAATTCCTGAAAAAAATCACCCAAAAATCCTGAAGAAATCACCAAAAATACCCCAAAATTACCCCAAAATATCCCCAAATCTCGCCCAAAAAATCCCCACAAATAGCACAAAAATGTCCCCAAATTTACCCAAAAACATCCCCAGAATACCCCAAAATTTACCCAAAATACCCCAAAAATACCCCAAAATCACCCCAAAAATCCTGAAGAAATCACCAAAAATACCCCAAAATTACCCCAAAATATCCCCAATTCTTAGCCCAAAAGAACCCCAAAAACAGCGCAAAAATGTCCCCAAATTTACCCAAAAACATCCCCAAAATACCCCAAAAATTCCCCAAAAATTCCCCAAAAATCCCCCAAAAAAATCCCCTGCGCCGACCCCGGATCCGCCGTTCCCGCTCCGATTTTCTCGCTTTTTTTTTTGTTTTTTTGTGGATTTTGAGCGTTTTCCGCTCTCCCGGCAGTTCCTGACCAAGCACCCCGGGCGGCGGCTGGGGGCGGGCGCGGGGGGCGAGCAGGAGGTTCGGGGCCACCCCTTCTTCCGCAGAACCGACTGGGAGCGCCTGGAGCGCCTGGAGGTGCCGCCGCCCTTCACGCCCCGGCCGGTGAGTGCCCCAACGGCCGGAAATCCTCCCCAAAATGGCCTGAAATGCCCCCCAAAATAGCCCCAAAATGGCCTGAAATGCCCCCCAAAATAGCCCCAAAATGGCCTGAAATGCACCCCAAAATAGCCCTGAAATACCCCCCAAAATATCCCCAAGATAGCCTGGAATGCCCCCCAAAATAGCCCCAACATGGCCTGAAATACACCCCAAAATAGCTCTGAAATGGCCAGAAATGCACCCCAAAATAGCCCCAAAATGGCCTGAAATGCCCCCAAAAATAGCCCCAACATGGCCTGAAATGCCCTCAAAAATAGCCCTGAAATACCCCCCAGAATAGCCCCAAAATGGCCTGAAATGCACCCCAAAATAGCCCCAGAATAGCCCCAAAAATAGCCCCAAAAATAGCCCTGAAATACCCCCCAAAATAGCCCCAAAATGGCCTGAAATGCACCCCAAAATAGCCCCAAAATAGCCCTGAAATAGCCCTGAAATGGCCTGAAATGGCCCCCAAAATAGCCCTGAAATACCCCCCAAAATAGCCCCAAAATGGCCTGAAATGCACCCCAAAATAGCCCTGAAACACCCCCCAAATTAGCCCTGAAATGGCCTGAAATGCACCCCAAAATAGCCCCAAAATAGCCCCAAAATCCCCCTAAAATAGCCCTGAAATGGCCTGAAATGGCCCCCAAAATAGCCCTGAAATACCCCCCAAAATAGCCCCAAAATGGCCTGAAATGCCCCCCAAAATAGCCCTGAAACACCCCCCAAATTAGCCCTGAAATGGCCTGAAATGCACCCCAAAATAGCCCCAAAATAGCCCCAAAATCCCCCTAAAATAGCCCTGAAATGGCCTGAAATGGCCCCCAAAATAGCCCTGAAATACCCCCCAAAATAGCCCCAAAATGGCCTGAAATGCACCCCAAAATAGCCCTGAAACACCCCCCAAATTAGCCCTGAAATGGCCTGAAATGCACCCCAAAATAGCCCCAAAATAGCCCCAAAATCCCCCTAAAATAGCCCTGAAATGGCCTGAAATGGCCCCCAAAATAGCCCTGAAATACCCCCCAAAATAGCCCCAAAATGGCCTGAAATGCCCCCCAAAATGGCCTGAAATACCCCCCAAAAATAGCCCCAAAATAGCCCTGAAATCACCCATAAATAGCCCCAAAATGGCCTGAAATGCACCCCAAAATAGCCACAGAATAGCCCCAAAAATAGCCCCAAAATGGCCTGAAACGCACCCCAAAATAGCCCTGAAATACCCCCAAAAATAGCCCCAAAATGGCCTGAAATGCCCCCCAAAATAGCACCAGAGTAGCCCCAAAAATAGCCCTGAAATGCCCCCCAAAATAGCCCCAAAATAGCCCTAGAATAGCCCCAAATAGCCTGAAATACCCCCCAAAATAGCCCCAAAATGGCCTGAAATGCCCCAAATAGCCCCAACATGGCCTGAAATGCACCCCAGAATAGCCCTGAAATAGCCCCAAAAATAGCCCTGAAATGCCCCCAAAATAGCCCCAAAATGGCCTGAAATACTCCCCAAAATAGCCCTGAAATGCCCCCCAAAATAGCCCCGAAATGGCCTGAAATGCACCCCAAAATAGCCCCCAGAATAGCCCCAAAATGGCCTGAAATACACCCCAAAATAGCCCTGAAATACCCCCAAAATAGCCCCAGAATAGCCCCAAAAATAGCCCCAAAAATAGCCCCAGAAATAGCCCCAAAATGGCTGGAAATACACCCCAAAATAGCCCTGAAATGCCCCCCAAAATAGCCCTGAAATGCACCCCAAAATATCCCCAAAATCCCCCCCAAAATAGCCCCAGAATAGGCTGAAATACCCCCCAAAATATCCCCAAAATGGCCTGAAATGCACCCCAAAATAGCCCTGAAGTAGCCCCAGAGTAGCCTGAAATGCCGCCCAAAATAGCCCCAAAATAGCCCTGAAATACCCCCCAAAATATCCCCAAAATGGCCTGAAATACTGCCCAAAACAGCCCCAGAATAGCCCCAAAAATAGCCCCAGAAATATCCCTGAAATCACCCCCAAAATAGCCCCAGAATAGCCTGAAATGCCCCCCAAAATATCCCCAAAGTGGCCTGAAATACTCCCCAAAATAGCCCTGAAATACCCCTCAAAAATAGCCCCAAAAATGGCCCTGAAATACCCCCAAAATAGCCCCAGAGTAGCCCCCCAAAATAGCCCCAAAATAGCCCCAAAATGGCCTAAAATGCACCCCAAAATAGCCCTGAAATACCCCCCAAAATAGCCCCAAAATGGCCTGAAATACCCCCAAAATAGCCCCAAAAATAGCCCTGAAATACCCCCAAAAATATCCCCGAAATCCCCCCAAAAATAGCCCCAGAATAGCCAGAAATGCCCCCAAAATAGCCCCAAAAATGGCCTGAAATACACCCCAAAATAGCCCTGAAATCCCCCCAAAATAGCCCCAGAATAGCCTGAAATGCCCCCCAAAGTATCCTCACAAATATCCCTAAAATACCCCCCAAAATAGCCCCAAAAATAGCCCCAAAAATATCCCCAAAATAGCCTGAAATACCCCCAAAAATAGCCCCAAAATGGCCTGAAATGCACCCCAAAATAGCCCCAGAATAGCCCCAAAATAGCCTGAAATGCCCCAAAATAGCCCCAAAATACCCCCCAAAATATCCCCAAAATAGCCCCAGAATAGCCCCAAAAATAGCCCTGAAATACCCCCAAAATAGCCCCAAAATGGCCTGAAATCCCCCCAAAATAGCCTCAAAAATATCCCTAAAATCACCCCCAAAATATCCCCAAAATACCCTGAAATGCCCCCAAAATATCCCCAAAATACCCTCAAAAATATCCCCAAAATACCCTCAAAAATATCCCCAAAATACCCTCAAAAATATCCCCAAAATACCCTGAAATACTAAAATACTGAAAAACTAAGAAAAAGAAATTTCCTAAATTTCCCCAAATCCCCCAAAATTTTCCCTTAAAAATCCTCAAATTTTCCCCAAAATTTCCATTAAAATCTCCCAAAATCCCCTAAAAAACCCCCCAAAACCCCCAAATTTTTCCCCAAAATTCCCTGAAAAATCTTCTCAAAAACCCCCAAAATTTTCCCAAAAATTAAAAAAAATTTCCTAAATTTCCCCACAAATTTCCTCCAAAATTTCTCCAAAATCCCCCAAAATTTTCCCTTAAAAATTCCCAAAAATCCCCAAATTTTCCCCAAAATCTCCCCCCAAAATTTCCATTAAAATCTCCCCAAAATCCCCTAAAAAATCCCCCCAAAAACCCCAAAATTTTTCCCCAAAATCCCCTGAAAAATCTTCTCAAATACCCCCAAAATTTTCCCAAAAATTAAAAAAAAATTCCTAAATTTCCCCACAAATTTTCTCCAAAATTTCTCCCGAAATCCCCCAAAATTTTCCCTTAAAAATCCCAAAATTTTCCCCAAAATCCCCTTAAAAATGCCCCCAAATTTTCCCCAAAATTCCCTCAAAAATCCCCCAAATTTTCCCAAAAATTAAAAAAAATTCCTAAATTTCCCCACAAAATTCCTCCAAAATTTCTCCCAAAATTTTCCCTTAAAAATCCCAAATTTTCCCCAAAAATCCCCAAAATTTTCCATAAAATTTCCCCAAAAATCCCAAAATTTCCCCAAATTTTTCCCATTTTTCCCTCTGACGCTGCTTTTCTCTCTCTCTGTGTTTGTCCGTTTGGTTTTTGGGGGAATTTGGGCAAATTTGGGATTTTTTGGTTGAAATTTCGGTTTTTTTGGGGCTTTGGGGTGGAATTTTTGGGCAAAATTTTGGGGTTTTTGAAAAAAAAATTTGATTTTTTGGGTGAAATTTTTGGGCTTTTTTGGGTGAAAATTTTGGGATTTTTTGGGGGGATTTTGGGATTTTTTGGGGGTTTTTTTGGGATTTGGGTTTTTTATTTTTGAGTCTCTTTTTGGGGCTCCTTTTTTATTTTCTGGGTTTATTTTGGGGGTTTTGTTTCATTTTTTCTCTTTTTTTGCTTTTTCTTCTCGTTTTCTTTTTCTTCTTTTTTTCCTTTTTAATTTTTTCTTCAAAATTTTTCTTTATTTTTCCTTGATTTTCCTCTTTTATTCCCTTTTCCCCCATTTAAATTTTTTCCTTTCTTTTTTATTTTTCATTTTCATCCCTTTATTTTTCTTTATTCCCCCTTATTTTCCTCCTTCTTTTATTCCCCTTTTCATTCCTATTTTATCCCAATTTTCCCCCTTTTTATTCCCAATTTTTCCCCTTTTAATTCCGATTTTCCTCCCAAATATTTTCATTTTTATTCCCATTTTTCCCCCAATTTTTCCCCAATTTTCCCCTTTTAATTCCCATTTTTCCCCCTTTTTTCCCCCCAATTTTTCCCTTTTAATTCCCATTTTTCCCCCAATTTTCCCCCAATTTTTCCCATAAATTTTCCCCTTTTAATTCCCAATTTCCCCCCTTTTTTCCCCCAATTTTCCCCCCAATTTTCCCCTTTTAATTCCCATTTTTCCCCAAATTTTCCCCCTTTTTTCCCCCAATTTTCTTCCAATTTTTCCCCCTAATTTTCCCCTTTTAATTCCCATTTTCCCCCAATTTTTCCCATAAATTTTCCCCCAATTTTTCCCCTTTTAATTCTCATTTTCCCCCAATTTTTCCCCAATTTTCCCCCCAATTTTCCCCTTTTAATTCCCATTTTTCCCATAAATTTTCCCCCAATTTTCCCCTTTTAATTCCCATTTTTCCCCAAATTTTCCCCATTTCCCCCAATTTTTCCCATAAATTTTCCCCCTATTTCCCCCTTTTATTTCCCATTTTCCCCCAATTTTTCCCCAATTTTCCCCTTTTAATTCCCATTTTTCCCCCTTTTTTCCCCAAATTTTCCCCCTTTTAATTCCCATTTTTTCCCCAATTTTCCCCCTTTTTTCCCCTTTTAATTCCCATTTTCCCCAATTTTCCCCATAAATTTTCCCCCAATTTTTCCCCTTTTAATTCCCATTTTTCCCCCAATTTTTCCCCTTTTAATTCCCATTTTCCCCCAATTTTACCCCAATTTTTCCCCCAATTTTCCCCTTTTAATTCCCATTTTCCCCAATTTTCCCCCTTTTTTCCCCCAAATTTTCCCCCCATTTTCCCCCTCTTTAATTTCCATTTTCCCCCAATTTTTCTCCTTTTAATTCCCATTTTCCCCCAACTTTCCCCCTTTTTTCCTCCAAATTTTCCCCTAATTTTTCCCCTTTTAATTCCCAATTTCCCCCAATTTTTCCCCCCAATTTTCCCCTTTTAATTCCCATTTTTCTCCAATTTTCCCCCAATTTTTCCCCCCAACTTTCCCCATTTAATTCCCATTTTTCCCCCCAATTTTCCCCCAATTTTTCCCCTTTTAATTCCCATTTTTCCCCAATTTTCCCCCTTTTTTCCCCCAAACTTCCCCCAATTTTCCCCTTTTAATTCCCATTTTCCCCCCATTTTTTCCCCTAATTTTTCCCCTTTTAATTCCCATTTTTCCCATAAATTTTCCCCCAATTTTTCCCTTTTAATTCCCATTTTTCCCAATTTTTTCCATAAATTTTCCCCCAATTCTTCCCCCTTTAATTCCCATTTTCCCCCAATTTTCCCCTTTTAATTCCCATTTTCCCCCAATTTTTCCCCCCAATTTTCCCCTTTCTATTCCCATTTTTCTCCAATTTTTCCCCAATTTTTCCCCCTTTTTTCCCCATTTTTTCCCCAATTTTTCCCCCTTTTTTCCCCATTTTTTCCCCAATTTTTCCCCCTTTTCCCCCCAATTTTTCCCCTTTTAATTCCCCTTTTTCCCCCATTTTTTCCCAATTATTTTTCTCCCCAGTGCGGCCGCAATGGGGAAAATTTCGATAAATTTTTCACTCGGGCTCCCCCAGCCCTGACCCCCCCGGACGCGTTGGTTCTGGCCGGGCTGGACCAAGCCGAGTTCGAGGGGTTCAGCTTCACCAACCCCGACTTCCCCCAGCCCCAGGGCTCCCTCGTGTGACCCCCAAAATTTTGGGCACCCCCCTAAAAAATTCGGGGTTTCCAGACCCCAAAAATCAAAAAAATCCCAAAAAAATTCCCCTAAAAATTCGATTTTTTTTTCTGATTATTTTTGATCCCCCCCCCTATTTTGGACTGTACCAATTGTAAATTAATTCTATTGTGACCCCAAAAACTTTGGGGTTCCTGGCACCGATTTGACCCCAAAAATTCCAAAAAATTCCAAAAAAATTTGATTTTTTTGGTGCTTCCCCCCCTATTTTGGACCATACCAAGCCCAGGAATTCCCCGGAATTTTGGGGATCCCCCCTTCAAAAATTTTGGGGACCCAACCAAAATAATTTGGGGATCCCCCTTAAAAAATTTGGCACCCTCAGACCCCAAAATTTTTTAAAATTCCATTTAGAAATTGAAAAACTTCCAGTAATTTTGAGGGTTTTTTCCCCTATTTTGGACTGTACCAATTTTAAATTCATTGTTTTGTGAACCCTAAAAAAATTTGGGGACTCCCCTAAAAAATTTGGGGTCCTGACACCCCAAAATTTAAAAAAAAATAATGAAAAATTCCAAAAAAATTCCAATTTTTCCAATTATTTTGGCTTTTTCCACCCCTTTTTTGGACCATACCAAGTCCAGGGATTCCCCAAAATTTTGAGGATCCCCCCGTTAAAAAATTTGGGAACTCCCCAAAAATTTTGGGGTTCCTGGCACCGATTTGACCCCAAAAATTCCAAAAAATTCAAAAAAATTCGAACTTTTTTGGTTTATTTCGATTTTATCCCCCCCTATTTTGGACTGTACCAATTTTAAATCAATTATTTTGTGAACCCCAAAAATTTGGGAACTTCCCCAAAAAAAATTTGGGATTTTTTCCTCTCCCAGCTGTGACTCCCCTTGGGATGAGCTGGGAGGACCCAAAATCCCCCCAAAATTCCCCAAAATTTTCCTCCAAAAATCCCAAAATTCTCCCCAAAAAAAAAAAAAAAAATCCCCAAATTCCCCAAAATTTACCCTGAATTCCCAAAATTTACCCAAAACTTTGCAAAAAAATCCCCAAATTCTCCCCCAGATTCCCAAAGTTTTTCCCAAAATCCAAAATTTTTCCCATTTTTCCCCCAAATTTTTCCCAAAATTCCCCAAAATTTTCCCGATTTTCCCCAAATTTCCCCCCCTCTCCCCCCCCCCCCCCCCAATAAAAGTGGTTGAGCCCTTCCGGAGTCTCCTGGGTCCCTTTTTTGGACTGGTTTATACTGGTCTGGACTGGTTTATACTGGGAGGGACTGGTTTATACTGGGATGGACTGGTTTATACTGGGACGGACTGGTTTATACTGGGAGGGACTGGTTTATACTGGTCTGGACTGGGAGAGACTGGGACGGACTGGGAGAGACTGGGAGGGACTGGTTTATACTGGGATGGACTGGTTTATACTGGGAGGGACTGGGAGGGACAGGAAGAGGCTCAAAGGGACTGGTTTATACTGGTTTGGACTGGTTTATACTGGTCTGGACTGGTTTATACTGGTTTGGACTGGTTTATACTGGTCTGGACTTGTTTATACTGGTTTGGACTGGTTTATACTGGGAGGGACTGGGAGAGGCTCAAGGGAACTGGTTTATACTGGTCTGGACTGGTTTATACTGGTCTGGACTGGTTTATACTGGGATGGACTGGGAGAGGCCCAGGGGGACTGGTTTACACTGGTTTGGACTGGTTTATACTGGGACGGACTGGTTTATACTGGTTTGGACTGGTTTATACTGGGACGGACTGGTTTATACTGGTTTGGACTGGTTTATACTGGGAGGGACTGGGAGAGGCTCAAGGGAACTGGTTTATACTGGTCTGGACTGGTTTATACTGGGATGGACTGGGAGAGGCTCAGGGGGACTGGTTTACACTGGTTTGGACTGGTTTATACTGGGACGGACTGGTTTATACTGGGAGGGACTGGGAGGGACTGGTTTAGACTGGTCTGGACTGGTTTAGTCTGGGACGGACTGGTTTATACTGGGAGGGACTGGGAGAGACTGGGAGAGGCTCAAGGGAATTGGTTTATACTGGGAGGGACTGGGAGAGGCTCAGGGGGACTGGTTTATACTGGTCTGGTCTGGTTTATACTGGTCTGGACTGGTTTATACTGGTTTGGACTGGTTTATACTGGGAGGGACTGGTTTATACTGGTCTGGTCTGGTTTATACTGGTCTGGACTGGTTTATACTGGTCTGGTCTGGTTTATACTGGTCTGGACTGGTTTATACTGGTTTGGACTGGTTTATACTGGGAGGGACTCAGGGGAGCTGGTTCAGACTGGGAGGGACTGGTTTGTACTGGTCCATACTGGTGTGTACTGGTTTCTATAGATTTATACTGGTTTTTACTGGTCCATACCAGTTTATACTGATCCCTACTGGTTTATACTGGTTTTTACTATTTTTTACTGGTTTTTACTGGTCCATACTGGTTTCTATAGGCTTATACTGGTTTTTATTGGCCCATACTCGTTTTTACTGGTTTCTACTGGTTTCTACTGGTTTATACTGGTTTATACTGGTTTATACTGGTTCCTGCTGGTTTTTACTATTTTTTACTGGTTTTCACTGGTCCATACTGGTCCATACTGGTTTATACTGGTCCATACTGGTTTTTACTATTTTTTACTGGGTTATACTGGTTTTTACTGGTTTCCACTAGTTTTTACTGGTCTGTTCTGGTTCCTACTGGTCCATACTGGTCCATACTGGTTTATACTGGTTTATACTGGTTTATACTGGTCCATACTGGTTTATACTGGTTCCTGCTGGTTTTTACTATTTTTTACGGGTTTATACTGGTCCATACTGGATTCTATAGGCTTCTACTGGTTTTTACTGGTCCATACTGGTTTATACTGGCTTTTAGTATTTTTTACTGGTTTTTACTGGTTTTCACTGGTCCATACTGGTGCATACTGGATTCTGTAGGCTTCTACTGGTTTTTACTGGTTTATACTGGTTTATACTGGTCCGTACTGGTCCATACTGGTTTATACTGGTTTATACTGGTTTATACTGGTCCATACTGGTTTATACTGGTTTATACTGGTTTATACTGGTCCATACTGGTTTATACTGGTTTGTACTGGTCCATACTGGTTTATACTGGTCCATACTGGTTTATACTGGTCCGTACTGGTCCGTACTGGTTTATACTGGTTTATACTGGTCCATACTGGTTTATACTGGTTTATACTGGTTTATACTGGTTTATACTGGTTTATACTGGTCCATACTGGTTTATACTGGTTTATACTGGTCCATACTGGTTTATACTGGTTTATACTGGTTTATACTGGTTTGTACTGGTCCATACTGGTTTATACTGGTTTATACTGGTCCATACTGGTTTATACTGGTTTGTACTGGTCCATACTGGTTTATACTGGTTTATACTGGTCCATACTGGTTTATACTGGTTTATACTGGTCCATACTGGTTTATACTGGTTTTCACTGCTCTGTCCTGGTTTCTGTTCCCAGCTCGGCCCCTCCCCCCCCGCTCCGGCCCCTCCCCCCGCCCTGATCCGCTCTGATCCCCCCCAATCCGCCCCTCCCCCCCTCCCAGTCCGTCCCAGTCCGTCCCAGTTCAGACCAGTTCAGACCAGTTCAGACCAGTCCGGCTCGGGAGCGGAGCGCGAGAGGGGAGGGGGCTGCAGGTGAGGGGGGGAGGGGCGCGATTGGATTTGGGGGGGTGGGGGAGGGGAAAGGGAATGAATGGGGGGGAGGGGTCGGACAGGTGAGGGGGGAGGGGCGGGAAATGGGGGTGGGGGAGGGGATTTGGGGGGAGGGGCTGCAGGTGAGGGGGGGGAGGGGCGGGGTTGGGGTCGGACAGGTGAGGGGGGGGAGGGGCGGGGGGGGGAAAATCGGGGGGTGGGGGAGGGGAAAAGGAGGTGGGGGAGGGGCAGGAGGGGTGGGGGAGGGGAAAGGAACGGGGATTTGGGGGTGGGGGAGGGGCGAGAGGGGGGGTGGAAAGGGGGGGTGGGGGAGGGGTTTGCAGGTGAGGGGGTGGGGGAGGGGTTTGCAGGTGAGGGGGTGGGGGAGGGGTCCCAAAGGTGGGGGAGGGGTCTCGGACATCGAGGACCCTCCCTGACCCCTCCCCCACCCCCCTTTCCTCCCCTCCCCCCCCCCCCCTTTTTTTTTTTTTCTCTCTCCCCGCAGCCGCCCGGACGCCGCCCCTCCCCCACCCCGCGCTCATTAATTATTCATTCATTCATTCGTTCGCCCCCTCATTAATTATTCATTAGCTAACATGGCCCCGCCCCTCCCCATCCTCATGCTCCTCCTCCTCTCGGCCTCGGCCGCCCCTCCCCCACCCCGCCCCTCCCCCCCCCCTCCGCTTCCTCTGCACGCCCCTCCCCCCCCCTTCCGGACAAGGGGGCGTGGCCTGGCCGGGCGTGGCCATGGAAGGGGGCGGGGCTTGGGGGGAAGGGGCGGGGCGGTGCCGGGAGGGGGAGGGGCGTGAGGAGGGGGAGGGGGAGGGGCACGGGGAGGGGGAGGGGCCAATGAGGGCCCTGCAGGAAATGCGGGAGCGGCTGCGCGAGCTGCAGGTGAGGGGGCGGGGCTTAAAGGGGCGGGGCTTAAAGGGGAGGGGCTAAAGTGGGCGGGGTTTAGAGCGTGGGGAGGAGTTAAAGGGGTGGGGAGGGTTTAAATGGGGAGGGGCTAAAGGGGGAGGGGCTAAAGGGGGAGGGGCTGAAAATGTTAAATGAAATGGGGGTGGGGTTTAAATTATGGGGGGAGGGGTTTAATGTTTGGGGGTGGGGCCTGAGGGGGCAGAGCCCAAAGGGGTGGGGCTAGAGTGGGCGGGGTTAAACTGGGCAGGGTTAAAACACTGGGGGAGGGGCTTAGAGGGTGAGGGAGGGGTTAAAGGTGGGGAGGGGCTAAAGGGGAGGGGCTAAAAGGGGAAGGGGAGGGGTTAATGGTGTGGGGGAGGGGTTTAATGTGAGGGGGAGGGGCTAAAGGGGAAGGGGAGGGGTTAATGGGATGGGGAGGGGTTTAATGTGAGGGGAGGGGCTAAAGAGGAAGGGGAGGGGTTAATGGGGTGTGGGAGGGGTTTAATGTGAGGGGAGGGGCTAAAGGGGAGGGGCTAAAGAGGAGGGGGAGGGGTTAATGGGGTGGGGGAGGGTTTTAATGTGAGGGGGAGGGGCTAAAAGGGAGGGGCTAAAGGGGAGGGGGAGGGGTTAATGGGGTGTGGGAGGGGTTTAATGTGAGGGGGAGGGGCTAAAGGGGAAGGGGAGGGGTTAATGGGATGGGGAGGGGTTTAATGTGAGGGGAGGGGCTAAAGGGGAGGGGGAGGGGTTAATGGGGTGGGGGAGGGGTTTAATGTGAGGGGGAGGGGCTAAAGGGGAAGGGGAGGTGTTTAATGTGAGGGGGAGGGGCTAAAGGGGAAGGGGAGGGGTTAATGGTGTGGGGGAGGGGTTTATTGTGAGGGGGAGGGCCTAAAGGGGAGGGGCTAAAATAGAGGAGGAGAAAAGGGGGTTAAAAATTAGGGGGAGGGGCTAAAAAGATGGGGGCGGGGCCTCCTGGGGTCATTTTGGGGTCACTTTTGGGGCCATTTTTGGGGCCATTTTTGGGGCCATTTGGGGTCGTTTTGGGACAATTTTGGGGCCACTTTGGGGTGATTTTTGGGGTGAATTTTGGGGTGAATTTTTGGGCTCATTTTGGGTCGTTTTGGGGTCATTTTCTGGTTGTTTTTGGGGTGAGTTTGAGGTGATTTTGGGGTCATTTTTGGATGATTTTGGGGCTCATTTGTGGAGTGATTTTGGGGTGGTTTTTGGCTCAATTTTGGGGTCATTTTTGGATGATTTTGGGGATGATTTCGAGGTGATTTTTGGGGCAGTTTTGGGGTGATTTTGGGATAATTCCTGGCGTAACTTCAGGGCGATTTTGAGGCATTTTTGTGCCGATTTTGGGGTGGTTTTGACTTATTTTGGGATTATTTGGGCGTGGTTTTTTGGCTATTTTGCGTTGATTTTTGGGGTGATTTTAGGGCAATTATGGGGGTAATTTTGGGGTGATTTCCGGGTGATTTTGGGGCGATTTTTGGGTCACTCTGGGCTCATTTTTGTGGTGATTTCAGGCTGATTTTTGGGGTTATTTTTGGTGTAATTTTGAGCTCGTTTTCAGGTGATTTTGGGATAAAGTTTGGGCTCATTTTTGGGGTAATTTTTGGATGATTTTTGGGCTGATTTTGGGATGATTTTTGGGTCAGTCTGGGCTCATTTTTGGGGTGATTTCAGGCTGATTTTTGGGGTTATTTTTGGTGTAATTTTGAGCTCATTTTCAGGTGATTTTGGGATAAAGTTTGGGCTCATTTTTGGGGTGATTTTTGGGCTGATTTTGGGATGATTTTTGGGTCAGTCTGGGCTCATTTTTGGGGTAATTTCAGGCTGATTTTTGGATTAATTTTGGGATGATTTGGGGTTGATTTTGGACCAATTTTCGGGTGGTTTTTTGCACGATTTGGGATGACTTTCAGGGTGATTTTAGGGCAGTTTTGGGGTGAATTTGGGATAATTGTGGGGTTCATTTTTGGGTGATTTTGGGGTGATTTTTGGGGCGATTTTGGCTCATTTCAGGGGTAATTCCAGGGTGATTTTTGGATGATTTTTGGGATAATTTTGGGGTGAGTTTTGGGTAATTTTGGGGCAGTTTTAGGGGGAGTTTTGGGCTCATTCTTGGGGTGATTTTGGCTCAATTTTGGGATTATTTTTGGGATGATTTTGGGGCGATTTTGGGGTTATTTTTTGTGTGGCTTTGGCCTCATTTTTGGGTCGATTTTGGGGTAATTTGGGGTGACTTTGGCCCTCGTTTTTGCCCCCCCAGAGCCGGAACGTGTCGGGGCTGCGCGAGGCCCTGCAGAGGAAAATCGAGGCCCTGGAGCTGCAGCTGCGTCTCCATGGCAACGGCTCCCATCACCATGGCGACCACCACGGGGACCACCACGACGGTCACCATGGCAACCACCACGGCCACCACCACGAGGAGAAGCATCCCCACGGTCTCCACGGCAACCACCACGGTCTCCACGGCAACCACCACCAGCACCACGAGAAGCACGGGGACCACCACGAGCATCACGGTTACCACGGCAACCACCACCACCACGAGGAGAAGCATCCCCACGATCACCATGGCGACCACGACGGTCTCCATGGCAACCACCATGAAAAGCACGGGAACCATCACGACGGTCACCATGGCAACCACCACGAGAAGCATCCCCACGGTCTCCATGGCAACCACGATGGGCTCCATGGCAACCACCATGAAAAGCATGGGGACCACCACGATGGTCGCCATGGCGACCACCATCACGGTCACCATGGCGACCATGATAATCACCACAGCAACCACCATGACAAGCACGGGGACCACCATGATGGTCACCATGGCAACCACCACGAAAAGCATCTTCATGGTTTCCACGGCAACCACCACGACGATGACGACGAGGAGGAGAAGCATCCCCACGGTCTCCATGGCAACCATGATAATCACCATGGCAACCATCACGAAAAGCACGGGGACCACCACGACGGTCACCATGGCAACCATCACCAGGAGAAGCACGGGGACCACCACGACGGTCACCATGGCAACCACCATGAGGAAAAGCATCCCCACGGTCTCCATGGCAACCACCACCACGAGAAGAATCTTCACGGTTTCCATGGCAGCCACAACGATCTCCACGGCAACCATCACAACGAAAAGCATCCCCACGGTTTCCATGGCAACCACCACGGTCTCCATAGCAACCACGCCCCCCACGATCACCACGGCGACCCCGAGAAGGACCACGGCGACCGCCCCGACGGTTTCCATGGCAACCAGCATCACCTCGGTTACTACGGCAACCGCGCCAAGGCCGCCGACCCCGCCCACCCCCACGGTTACCACGGCAACCGCAGCGGCCTCCTCCATAGCAACCACCCGCCCGGTCTCCATGGCAACGGCAAACCCGGCAACCGGCTGGAGGGCGGTAACCATGGCAACCGGCATCCGCTCCACGGCAACCACTACGGTAACCATGGCAACCGCCAAATTTGGGGGATTTTGGGGGATTTTTGGGGGATTTTTGGGGAATTTTTGGGGATTTTTGGGGGATTTTGGGGGAATTTTTTGGGGAATTTTTGGGATTTTTCTGGTGATTTTTGGGGGATTTTTTTGGGATTTTTGGGGATTTTTTGGGGAATTTTTTTCGGAATTTTTGGGATTTTTTGTTGATTTTTGGGGGATTTTTGGGGATTTTGGGGGGGGATTTTTTGGGGGATTTTTTTGGGAATTTTGGGGATTTTGAGGGATTTTTGGGGAGGATTTTTTTGGGGATTTTTGGGGATTTTGGGGGATTTTTTGGGAAATTTTTGGGGAATTTTTTGGGGGATTTTTGGGATTTTTTTTGTGATTTTGGAGATTTTTTGGGGTGATTTTTTTGGGATTTTTGGGGATTTTAAAAGATTTTGGGGGGGATTTTTTTGGGGATTTTTGGGGATTTTGGGGGATTTTGGGGGATTTTGACCTTTGGGATTTGGAGAAAATTTGGGGGATTTTTGGGATCAAGATTTTTGGAGATTTGGGGATTTTTGCGATTGGGATTTTTGAGGTCTTGGGGATTTTTAGGATTGGGATTTTGGGGAATTTTGGGGGGGATTTTTGGGTTTTGGGGTTTCCTGGGATTTTGGGGGATTTTGTGGGTTTGGGGTTGGGATTTTTGGGGGCAAATTTTTCAGGAATTGGGGGAAGAATTTGGGGAAGAATTTGGGATTCTTGGGTCGAGATTTTAGGGGATAAATTTGGGGCGAATTGAGGGGAATTTTGGGGAGGAATTTGGGTGAATTTTGGGCCAAATTTGGGAGGACTTGGGGAAGAATTTGAGGGAGAATTTTTTGGGATTTGGGACTCCTGGCATTGACATTTTTAGAGGTGAATTTGAAGAGAATCTCATCATATTTCGGGCAATTTTAGAGCAAATTTCAGCAGATTTGAGTGGAAAACGGGGTGAATTTTGGGAAAAATTCAGGATAAATTTCAGTTTTCATTCTGAATTTTCCTGAATTTCCCCCAGGTGTTTTTCCCCCTCCGCGCCAGTTCCAAGTTGGGAATTTTTGGTGATTTTGGGGAGAGAATTTGGGGCAAATTGAGGGGAATTTTGGGGAGGAATTTGGGTGAATTTTGGGTCAAATTTAGGAGGATTTGGGGGAGAATTTCTGGGGATTTGGCACTGCTGGGGTTGGGATTTTGGGGGGATTTTGGGGAGGAATTTGTGTTGAATTTGGGGGGATTTGGAGCTCTTAGGATTGAGATTTCAGAGGGAAAAATTGGAGAGAATTTGGGGCAAAACTGAGGGAGATTGGGGAAGAATTTGGGGGAGGATTTTTTGGGATAATTTGGGGCTCCTGGCATTGACATTTTTAGAGGTGAATTTGAAGAGAATCTCATCATATTTTGGGCAATTTTAGAGCCAATTTCAGTGGGTTTTTGAGGAGATTCAGGTGAAATTTCAGGCTAAATCTCAGTTTTTATTTTGAATTTCCCGATTTCCCCCCAGGCGTCCGCGGGGGTTTCCGCGCAACAATTCAAAGTTAGGAATTTTTGGTGATTTTGGGGAGAGAATTTGGGGCAAATTGAGGGGAATTTTGGGGAGGAATTTGGGTGAATTTGGGGGATGATATTTTGGGATTTGTCACTCCTGGCATTGACATTTTTAGAGGTGAATTTGAAAAGAATTTCATCATATTTCGGGCAGTTTTAGAGCAAATTTCAGCAGATTTTTGGGCTGATCCAGGTGAAATTTCAGGCTAAATCTCAGTTTTTATTTTGAATTTCCCTGATTTCCCCCCAGGCGTCCGCGGGGGTTTCCGCGTGTCCTTCCCCCTGCGCAAAAATTCCAAGTTGGGAATTTTTGGTGATTTTGGGGGGAGAATTTGGGGCAAATTGAGGGGAATTTTGGGGAGGAATTTGGGGGATGATATTTTGGGATTTGTCACCCCTGGCATTGACATTTTTAGAGGTGAATTTGAAGAGAATCTCATCATATTTTGGGCAATTTTAGAGCCAATTTCAGTGGGTTTTTGAGGAGATTCAGGTGAAATTTCAGGCTAAATCTCAGTTTTTAATTTGAATTTCCCCCAGGCGTCCGCGGGGGTTTCCGCGTGTCCTTCCCCCTGCGTAAAAATTCCAAGTTGGGAATTTTTGGTGATTTTGGGGGGAGAATTTGGGGCAAATTGAGGGGAATTTTGGGGAGGAATTTGGGGGATGATTTTTTGGGATTTGTCACTCCTGGCATTGACATTTTTAGAGGTGAATTTGAAGAGAATCTCATCATATTTTGGGCAATTTTAGAGCCAATTTCAGCAGATTTTTGAGGAGATTCAGGTGAAATTTCAGGCTAAATCTCAGTTTTTATTTTGAATTTCCCGATTTCCCCCCAGGCGTCCGCGGGGGTTTCCGCGTGTCCTTCCCCCTGCACAAAAATTCCAAGTTGGGAATTTTTGGTGATTTTGGGGAGAGAATTTGGGGCAAATTGAGGGGAATTTTGGGGAGGAATTTGGGTGAATTTGGGGGATGATTTTTTGGGATTTGTCACTCCTGGCATTGACATTTTTAGAGGTGAATTTGAAGAGAATCTCATCATATTTTGGGCAATTTTAGAGCCAATTTCAGTGGGTTTTTGAGGAGATTCAGGTGAAATTTCAGGCTAAATCTCAGTTTTTAATTTGAATTTCCCCCAGGCGTCCGCGGGGGTTTCCGCGTGTCCTTCCCCCTGCGTAAAAATTCCAAGTTGGGAATTTTTGGTGATTTTGGGGGGAGAATTTGGGGCAAATGTAGGAGAATTTAGGGAGGAATTTGGGGGATGATTTTTTGGGATTTGTCACCCCTGGCATTGACATTTTTAGAGGTGAATTTGAAGAGAATCTCATCACGTTTAGGGCAATTTTAGAGCAAAAATGGGGTGAATTTTGGGAGAAATTCAGGCTAAATCTCAGTTTTTATTTTGAATTTCCCTGATTTCCCCCCAGGCGTCCGCGGGGGTTTCCGCGTGTCCTTCCCGCTGCGCACCAATTACATGTTCGCGCGCGTCCGTCCGTCCGTCCGCAGCCCGCTGGGCGCCGTGTCCGTGTGTCTGTGGCTGCGCCCGGGCGGCGCCCCCAACCTGGGCACCCCCTTCTCGTACGCGGCGCCCGGGCAGCCCAACGAGCTGGTGCTGCTGGCCTGGGGCGGGCGGCCCCTCGAGCTGCTCGTCGACGACCAGGTCAGCAGAATTTCGCTTTAAAATTTAAAATTAAAAAAAAATTTAAAAATTTTAAAATTTAAAAAAAAAAAAAAAAAATTGGGTTTTTTTTTTTTTTTGGGGGGGGTTTTGGCGATTTTTTTGGGGGTTTTTTGGCGATTTTTTGGGGATTTTTTGAGGATTTTTCTTGATTTTTTGGGGAATTTTTTGGTGGGTTTTTCGGTGATTTTTTTTTGAGGGGGGAGGGGATTATTTTGGGGTTTTTAGGAAAATTTGGGGGATTTTTTGAGGGAATTTTTTGGTGGGTTTTTCGGTGATTTTTTTGAGGGGGGAGGGGATTATTTTGGGGTTTTTAGGAAAATTTTGGGGAATTTTTGAGGATTTTTCATGGGTTTTTTTTTTTGGGGGGGAGGCATTTTTTTGGGGAATTTTTTGGTGGGATTTTCAGGGATTTTTTGAGGGATTTTTTGAGGATTTTTCATGATTTTTTAAGGGAATTTTTTGGTGGGTCTTTTCATGATTTTTTTAGGGGGGAGGGGATTATTTTGGCGATTTTTTGAGGATTTTTCATTATTTTTTAAGGGAATTTTTTGGCGGGTATTTCGTGATTTTTTTTGAGGGGGGAGGGGATTATTTTGGGTTTTTTAGGAAAATTTTAGGGATTTTTTTGGGGATTTTTCATGATTTTTTGGGGGAATTTTTTGGTGGGTTTTTCGTGATTTTTTTTGAGGGGAAAGGGGTTTATTTTGGTGTTTTTAGGAAAATTTTAGGGATTTTTTGGGGATTTTTTGAGGATTTTTCATGATTTTTTGGAGGAATTTTTTGGTGGGTTTTTCATGATTTTTTGGGGAATTTTTTGGTGGGTTTTTCGGTGATTTTTTTTTGAGGGGGGAGGGGATTATTTTGGGGTTTTTAGGAAAATTTTGGGGATTTTTTGAGGGAATTTTTTGGTGGTTTTTTCGGTGATTTTTTTTGAGGGGGGAGGGGATTATTTTGGGGTTTTTAGGAAAATTTTGGGGAATTTTTGAGGATTTTTCATGGGTTATTTTTTGGGGGGAGGCATTTTTTTGGGGGAATTTTTTGGTGGGATTTTCAGGGATTTTTTTGAGGGGGAGGGGATTTTTTGAGGATTTTTCATGGTTTTTTAAGGGAATTTTTTGGTGGGTCTTTTCATGATTTTTTTAGGGGGGAGGGGATTATTTTGGCGATTTTTTGAGGATTTTTCATTATTTTTTAAGGGAATTTTTTGGCGGGTATTTCGTGATTTTTTTTGAGGGGGGAGGGGATTATTTTGGGTTTTTTAGGAAAATTTTAGGGATTTTTTTGGGGATTTTTCATGATTTTTTGGGGGAATTTTTTGGTGGGTTTTTCGTGATTTTTTTTGAGGGGAAAGGGGTTTATTTTGGTGTTTTTAGGAAAATTTTAGGGATTTTTTGGGGATTTTTTGAGGATTTTTCATGATTTTTTGGAGGAATTTTTTGGTGGGTTTTTCATGATTTTTTGGGGGAATTTTTTGGTGTTTTTTTCGGTGATTTTTTTGAGGGGGGAGGGGATTATTTTGGGGTTTTTAGGAAAATTTTGGGGATTTTTTGAGGGAATTTTTTGGTGGGTTTTTCGTGATTTTTTTTTGAGGGGGAGGGGATTATTTTGGGGTTTTCAGGAAAGTTTTGGGGATTTTTTGAGGATTTTTCATGACTTTTTTTTGGTGGGGGGCATTTTTTGGGGGAATTTTTTGGTGGGTTTTTTGTGATTTTTTTTTTTGAGGGAGGAGGGGATTATTTTGGGGTTTTCAGGAAAATTTTAGGGATTTTTTGGGGGATTTTTTGAGGGATTTTTTTGGTGGGTTTTTCGTGATTTTTTTTGAGGGGGGAGGGGATTATTTTGGGGTTTTCAGGAAAGTTTTGGGGATTTTTTGAGGATTTTTCATGTTTTTTTTTTGGTGGGGGGGCATTTTTTTGGGGAATTTTTTGGTGGGTATTTCGTGATTTTTTTTTTGAGGGGGAAGGGGTTTATTTTGGGGTTTTTAGGAAAATTTTAGGAATTTTTTTGGGGATTTTTTGAGGATTTTTCATGATTTTTTGGAGGAATTTTTTGGTGGGTTTTTCGTGATTTTTTTGGGGGAATTTTTTGGTGTTTTTTTCGGTGATTTTTTTGAGGGGGGAGGGGATTATTTTGGGGTTTTTAGGAAAATTTTAGGGATTTTTTTGGGGATTTTTTGAGGATTTTTCATGATTTTTTGGGGGATTTTTTGGTGGGTTTTTCGGTGATTTTTTTTTGAGGGGGAAGGGAATAATTTTGGGGTTTTCAGGAAAATTTTAGGGATTTTTTGGGGGGGATTTTTTTTGAAGCTTTTTTGGAGATTTTAAAGGGATTTTTAAAAGCTTTTAAAGATTTGGGGGATTTTTAAGAGTTTTTAGGAGATTGGGAATTTTTTTTTATCTTTGAAGCGATTTTTGGGGGCAATTTTGGAGATTTTTGGGGGGATTTTTATGGGAATTCTTTTGGGACTTTTAGGAAATTTTTAAAGGGATTTCTGGGCAATTTTTGGAGATATTTTTGTGGATTTTGGGGGGATTTTTAAGGGTTTTTGGAGGGATTTTTGGGAGATTTTTAGGGATTTTTGGGAGTTTTTAAATATATTTTTGGGATTTTTTTTTTTGCTTTTTTGGAGGATTTTTAAGGGATTTTTGGGGATTTTTTGAGGATTTTTCATGATTTTTTGAGGGAATTTTTTGGTGGGTTTTTCGGTGATTTTTTTTTTTGAGGGGGGAGGGGATTATTTTGGGGTTTTCAGGAAAATTTTAGGGATTTTTTGGGGATTTTTTTTTTTTTTTTAATTTTTTAGGGATATTTCATTCACAGGAATTTTGGGAACTTTTCGGATTTTGTTAGGAATTTTCAGGGATTTTTTGGGTCTTCCGGGTGGTTTTTTTGGAATTTTTTTAGGAACTTTCAAAAGGTTTTTTTTGGGGGGGGGGGTCACCCGGGCGGGGTTTTTGGGCTGATTTTGGGATAGTTTGGGTTATTTGGATGCGGTTTTTTGGGTTATTTTGGGTAAATTTATGATTTTTCTGTGCCTGCAGGCGGTGGCGCTGTCGCTGTCCCCATCCCCGGGCAGGTGGCAGCACCTTTGTGTCACCTGGGCGGGGTTTGGGCTCACCTGGGTGGATTTTGGGCTAATTTTGGGACAGTTTGGGTGATTTCAATGTGGTTTTTTGGTGTTGTTTTATATAATTTTGTTATTTTGTGTCCCCCGCAGGCGGTGGCGCTGTCGCTGTCCCCGGCCCCGGGCAGGTGGCAGCACCTTTGTGTCACCTGGGCGGCCTCGGGGGGCACCTGGAGGAGCTTCCAGGACGGGATCCCCCGCGGGAGGGGGGAGGGGCTCGCGCCGGGGCACCCCCTGAGGCCGCACGGGGTGCTCGTGCTGGGACAGGAGCAGGTGAGTGCCCAGGTGTGCCCAGGTGTGCCCAGGTGTGCCTGAGTGTACCCAGGTGTGTTACCTGAGAGCGCACGGGGTGCTGGTGCTGGGCCAGGAGCAGGTGAGGGACACAGCTGTGAGCCCAGGTGTGCCCAGGTGTGACTCTGGGTGTGCCCAGGTGTGTCTGAGTGCCCAGGTGTGCCCAGGTGTGTCTGAGTGTGACTCTGGGCGTGCCCAGGTGTGTTACCTGAGAGCGCACGGGGTGCTCGTGCTGGGACAGGAGCAGGTGAGGGACACAGGTGTGCCCAGGTGTGCCCAGGTGTGCCCAGGTGTGCCTGAGTGTACCCAGGTGTGTTACCTGAGAGCGCACGGGGTGCTCGTGCTGGGCCAGGAGCAGGTGAGGGACAGGTGTGAGCACAGGTGTGCCCAGGTGTGTCTGAGTGTGACTCTGAGCATGCCCAGGTGCGTCTGAGTGTGCCCAGGTGTGCCCAGGTGTGTCTGAGTGTGACTCTGGGTGTGCCCAGGTGGGCCTGAGTGAGTGCCCAGGTGTGCCCAGGTGTGTGCCCAGGTGTGTCTGAGTGTGAGCCCAGGTGTGTCTGAGTGTGACTCTGGGCGTGCCCAGGTGTGTTACCTGAGAGCGCACGGGGTGCTGGTGCTGGGCCAGGAACAGGTGAGGGACAGGTGTGAGCTCAGGTGTGCCCAGGTGTGTTACCTGTGCCCAGGTGTAGCTGTGATTGTCCCCAGGTGTGCCCAGGTGTGTCCGAGTGCCTCCAGGTGAGCTCAGGTGTGCCCAGGTGTGAGTCTGTGTGTCCCCAGCTGTGCCCAGGTGTGTCTGAATGTGCCCAGGTGTGCCCAGCTGTGCCCAGGTGTGTCTGAGTGTGCCCAGGTGTGAGCTCAGGTGTGTTTAAGTGCCCCCAGGTGTGCCCAGGTGTGGGACAGGTGTGTCCGAATGTGTTCCAGTGTGTCTAGGAGTGTGCCCAGGTGTGCCCAGGTGTGTCTGACTGTGCCCAGGTGTGCCCAGGTGTGCTCAGGTGTGACTGTGGGTGTGCTCAGGTGTGCCCAGGTGTGCTCAGGTGTGCCCAGGTGTGACTGTGGGTGTGCCCAGGTGTGCTCAGGTGTGCTCAGGTGTGCCCAGGTGTGCCCAGGTGTGCTCAGGTGTGCTCAGGTGTGACTGTGGGTGTGCCCAGGTGTGCCCAGGTGTGCCCAGGTGTGCTCAGGTGCGCTTTACCTGTTGCAGGACACCCTCGGGGGCCGCTTTGACGCCACGCAGGCGTTCGTGGGGGACCTGGCCGAGCTGCACCTGTGGAGCCGCGCCCTGGCCCCGCCCGAGGTGGCGGCGCTGGCCAGGTGTGACGCACCTGCCCGGGGAGACCTGCTGGCCTGGGCACAGGCGGGGCTGGAGCTGCACGGGGGCGTCACCACCCTGCCCTTCGAGCCCTGCACCTGAGACGCACCTGGAACACACCTGAGGGACGCCTGGAACCCCAAACCTCACCTGGGAACCACCTGAGAGACACCTGGAGCACACCTGAGGGACGCCTGGGAACCACCTGGAGGCGTCACCACCCTGCCCTTCGAGCCCTGCACCTGAGACACCTGAGACACACCTGGAACACACCTGGAACACACCTGAGACACACCTGGAACCCCAAACCTCACCTGGGAATCACCTGAGAGACACCTGGAACACACCTGGAGGCGTCGCCACCCCGCCCTTCGACCCCTGCACCTGAGAGACCCCAAAACTCACCTGAGATACACCTGGAACCCCAAACCTCACCTGGGAATCACCTGAGAGACACCTGGAGCACACCTGAGGGACACCTGGCGGTGTCACCACCCTGCCCTTCGAGCCCTGCACCTGAGACACACCTGGAACACACCTGGAACACACCTGAGACACCTGAGAGACACCTGAGACACACCTGAGACACACCTGGAGCACACCTGGAACACCTGGAGGTGTCACCACCCTGCCCTTCGAGCCCTGCACCTGAGGGACATCAAGAAATCATAAATCAAGAAATCGTAAGTCAATAAATCATAAATCAATAATCAAAAAATCATAAATCAATAAATCAATAAATCATCAATAATCAACAACCCAATCGATCCTTTGGAGAGGCGGAGCCGCGGTTCCCAGCCCTTCCCCCACCCCGGGCAGCCCCGAACCAAATAAAATAAAATAAAAATAAAAAATAAACGAACAAACCCGCAGCTGCTGCTCCGTTCTTTGCTCCAATCCACTTCTGCCTTTCACTTTCATTTTCCGTTTCTCCATTTTTTATTCTAATTCTTCTATTTTATTTTACTTTATTTTTTAATTTTTTATTTTTATTTTATTTTATTTTTAAAGCGCTGTAAATTGAAGTGCCGTAAATCGCAACGGTCGTAAAGCGCGACTGTCGTAAATAGTGCCGTGAAGCGCGACTGTCGTAAAAGGCGCCGTAAAGCGCGACTGTCGTAAATACTGCCGTAAAGCGCGACTGTGGCAAACGGTGCCGAAAAGCGCGACTGTCGTGAAAGGCGTCGGAAATAACGACTGTCGTGAAATACGCCGTAAAGCACAACTGTGGCAAATGGTGCCGTAAAGCACGACTGTTGTAAAATCTGCCGTAAAGCACGACTAGCGTGAAAGGTGCCGTAAAGTGCAACTGTCATACTTTCGTAAAGCGCGACTGTCGCAAATGGTGCCGAAAAGCGCGACTGTCGTGAAAGGTGCCTTAAAGCGCGACTGTCATGAAACTGCCGTAAAGCGCGACTGTCGTACAAGGCGCCGGAAAGTGTGACTGTTGTAAATACTGTCGTGAAGCGCGAGCGTCGTAAAATGTGCCATGAAGCGCGACTGTCGTGAAAGGTGCCATAAAGCGCGACTGAGGCAAATGGTGCCGTAAAGCGCGACTGTTGTAAAATGTGCCATAAAGCGCGACTGTCGCGAAAGGTGCCGTTAAGTGCAACTGTCATAAATACTTTCATAAAGCGCAACTGTCGCAAAATGTGCCGTAAAGCGCGACTGTCATGAAAGTTGCCGTAAAGCACGACTGTCATTAAGCTGCCGTGAAGCGCAACTGTTGCAAACGGTACCGAAAAGTGCAACTTTCGCAAAAGGTGCCATAAAGCGCGACTGTCGTGAAAGGTGCCGTAAAGCGCGACTGTCGTAAATAGTGACGTATGCGCAACTGTCGCAAAAGGTGCCGTAAAGCGCGACTGTTGCAAAAGGTGCCGTAACGCGCGACTGTCGTAAAAGGTGCCATAAAGCGTGACTGTCGTAAATACTGCCGTAAAGCGCAACTGTGGCAAATGGTGCCATAAAGTGCAACTGTTGTAAAATGTGCCATAAAGTGCAACTGTCGTAAATACTTTCATAAAGCGCAACTTTTGCAAAAGGCGCCGTAAAGCGTGGCTGTCATAAAAGGCATAGGAGATAACGACTGTCGTAAAATGTGCCATAAAGCGCGACTGTCGTAAATACTGCCGTGAAGCACGACTGTTGTAAAAGGCGCTGTAAAGCGCGACTGTTGTAAATAGTGACGTAAAGCGCGACTGTCGCAAAATGTGCCTTAAAGCGCGACTGTCGTAAATACTTTCGTAAAGCGCGACTTTCACAAAAGGCACCGTAAAGCGCGACTGTCGTCAACGGTGCCGTAAAGCGCAACTATCATTACGCTGCTGTAAAGCGTAACTGTCGTAAAAGGCGTCAGAAATAACGACTGTCGTAAAATGTGCCGTAAAGCGCGACTGTCGTAAAGTGACGTAAGCGCAACTGTTGCAAAAAGTGCCGTAACGCGCGACTTTCGCAAAAGGTGCCGTAAAGCGCAACTGTCGTAAAAGGTGCCGTAAAGGGCGACTGTCGTAAATACTGCCGTAAATCGCGACTGTCGCAAAATGTGCCGTAAAGTGCGACTATTGTGAAAGGTGCTGTAAAGCGCAACTGTCGTAAATACTTTCGTAAAGCGCGACTGTGGCAAAAGGTGCCGTGAAGCACGACTGTCATTAAACTGCCGTAAAGCACGACTGTCGTAAAAGGCGTCGGAAATAACGACTGTCGTAAAATGTGCCGTAAAGCACGACTGTCATAAATAGCGACGTAAGCACGACTGTCATAAAAGGCGCCGTAAAGGGCGACTGTCGTAAATAGTGACGTAAGCGCGACTGTCGTGAAATGTGCCATAAAGCACAACTGTCGTAAATACTGCCGTAAAGCGCGACTGTGGCAAATGGTGTTGTAAAATGTACCGAAAAGCGCAACTATCGTGAATGGTGCCGAAAAGCGCGACTGTTGTACAAGGCGCCGTAAAGTGCGACTGTCATTAAACTGCTGTAAAGCGCGACTGCCGTACAAGGCGCGGAAAGCGTGACTGTTGTAAATACTGCTGTGAAGCGCGACTGTCGTGAAACATGCCGTGAAGCGCGACTGTTGTAAATACTGTCGTGAAGCGCGAGTGTCGTGAAAGGCAGCGCTGTTTCCCAGCCGCGTTTCCCGGGATCCCCGGACACGGTTTTTATCGAGCTCTTTATTTATCTCCCGCCGCTCCCGGAGCCGTTCCCGCAGCGGCTCCGCCCCTGTGAGTCCCTCACGGCTCACGGCCCGAGCTCCCCTCGGGACCCGCAGCTCCGGCACCCCCGGTCCCGCCGCTTTGCCCAAGTCCCCCTGGTCCCCTTGGCCGCCCCGGCTCGGCGGTGCCGTCCCCACCCGCGGTTAAACCCCGTCCCCGCAATCACCGCTCCCGGCACGGCCCCGGCCCTGCCGCGCCGCCCCGTGCCCAGCCCCGCGCCCAGCCCCGTGCCCGCCCCGTGCCAGCCCCGCGCCAGCCCCGCGCCCAGCCCCGTGCCCGCCCCGTGCCCGCCCCGTGCCCAGCCCCGCGCCCAGCCCCGTGCCCGCCCCGTGCCAGCCCCGCGCCAGCCCCGTGCCCGCCCCGTGCCCAGCCCCGCGCCAGCCCCGTGCCCAGCCCCGCGCCCAGCCCCGTGCCCAGCCCCGCCTCCCGGCCGCTCCTCCCGGCCGCCCGGCAGCGCCTCCCGCAGGCACGGCCGCAGCCCCGCGTCCCGTCCCCGCAGCTCCGCCATCGTCCGACGTTCCCCTCACAGCCCCGTGTCCCGTTCCCCTCACAGCCCCGGCTCCCGATCCCCTCACAGCCCCGTTCCCCTCACAGCCCCGGCTCCCGATCCCGCAGCCCCGTTCCCCTCACAGCCCCGTTCCCGCACTGCCCGGCTCCCGTTCCCCTCACACCCCCGCCTCCCGTTCCCGCAGCCCCGGCTCCCGTTCCCTTCACAGCTCCCTGTCCGCAGCTCCGCCGCCGTCCCCCGTTCCCGCAGCCCCGGCTCCCGATCCAGCAGCCCCGTGTCCCGTTCCCCTCACAACCCCGGCTCTCGTTCCCCTCACAGCCCCGGCTCCCGTTTCGGCAGCCCCGGCTCCAGATCCCGCAGCTCCGGCTCCCCTTCCTGCAGCCCCGTTCCCCTCACAGCCTCGTTCCCCTCCCAGCCCCGGCTCCCGTTCCCCTCCCAGCCCCGGCTCCCGTTCCTGCAGCCCCGTTCCCCTCCCAGCCCCGGCTCCCGTTCCCCTCCCAGCCCCGGCTCCCGATCCTGCAGCGCCGTTCCCCTCACAGCCCCGGCTCCCGATCCCCTCACAGCCCCGGCTCCCGATCCCCTCACAACCCTGGCTCTCGTTCCCCTCACAGCCCCGGCTCCCGTTCCCCTCACAGCCCCGGCTCTCGTTCCCCTCCCAGCCCCGGCTCCCGATCCCGCAGCCCGGCCCCCGTTTCGGCAGCCCCGTCCCCCGTTCCCTTCACGGCTCCGTGTCCGCGGCTCCGCCGGCGCCTCCCCGCCGCCATTTTGGCTCCCCCTTCACGGCGCCCGACTGACGCTCCGCGCGCATGCGCAGTTCCGGCAGCCACCCCCACCCCCCCCGCGATATCGCTCCGCGCCGCCGCTTCCGAGCGCTCCGGTATCGGCAGCGCGCATGCGCAGTCCTACACATTGAATGTATCCTTCCGCGCCTCTGCCGGGGATTGAGATCCGGGAGCGGCCGCATCACCGAGAGATCCCTCCGCACGCAGCGCGTGACGTGATGCGGTCCACGCGAGGTATCCCTCCGCGTCATCGCCCCGCCCGCTCCCAGCGCAGAGAGGAACTACTTTCCTCTCAAATTCCCCCCAAAACTCCCCAAAATCGGCACCAAATTCCCCCTAAATTCCTCCAAAATTGGCTTAAAAAACTGTTCCCAAAATTGGCACCAAATTCCCCCCAAAACTCCCCCAAATCGGCCCCCAATTCCCCCTAAATTCCTCCAAAATTGGCTTCAAACCACCTCAAAAACCGCCCCCAAAATTGGCACCAAATTCCCCCCAAAATTCCCCAAAATCGGCCCCAAAGTCCCCCAGAATTTGCCGCCAAAGTCCCCCAAAAATTCCCCCCAAAATGCCCCAAATTGCCCCTAAATTTGCTCCAAAATTCCCCCAAAATTTCTTCCCAAAATTCTCCAAAAAGCCTCTAACTCCCCCAAAACTGGCCTCAAAATTCCCCCAAAATTGGCCCCAAAAATGCCCCAAATTCCACCCAAATCCCACAAAATTACCCCAAAATTCCCCTCCAAAATGCCCCAAATTCCTCCCGAAAATTTGCCCCAAAAATGCCCCAAATTTTCTCAAAATTCCCCCAAAATTGGCCCCAAAGTCCTCTCAAAAATTGGCCCCAAAAATGCCCCAAATTTTCTCAAAATTTGCCTCAAAAATTCCCCCAAAATGGCCCAAATTCCTCCCGAAAATTTGCCCCCAAAATGCCCCAAATTTTCCCAAAATTTGCCCCAAAAATCCCCCCAAAATCCCCCAAATTTCCCCCAAAATTGGCCCCAAAATTCCCCCAAAATTCCCAAATTTTCCCCAAATTCCCCGCAGAAAATTCCGGAATTTTGGCATTTTGGGTTTTTATTTGGGACCATAAATAAAGGGGGGAGGGGGAGGGGGAGGGGCCGGGACCCCCCGGAGCCCCAAACGGGGAAATTCCCAAATTTGGGGGAATTTTGGGGAATTTTGGGGGAATTTTTGGGCCAATTTTGAGGAATTTTTGGGGATTTTGGGGCATTTTGGGGAGGAATTTTGGGGAAATTTTGGGATTCCCAGATGGAATTTTTGAGAGGAATTTTGGGGAAATTTTGGGAGGAATTTTGGGATTCCCAGATGGAATTTTTGAGAGGAATTTTGGGGAAATTTTGGGGTGAAATTTTGGGATTCCCAGATGGAATTTTGGAGAGAAATTTTGGGGAAATTTTGGGATTCCCAGTTGGAATTTTTGAGAGGAATTTTGGGGAAATTTTGGGAGGAATTTTGGGATTCCCAGATGGAATTTTGGGGAAATTTTGGGATTCCCAGATGGAATTTTTGAGAGGAATTTTGGGGTCCCCAAAGGGAATTTTGGGGAAATTTTGGGATTCCCAGTTGGAATTTTGGAGAGGAATTTTGGGGAAATTTTGGGGTGAAATTTTGGGATTCCCAGATGGAATTTTGGAGAGAAATTTTGGGAAAATTTTGGGATTCCCAGATGGAATTTTGGAGAGAAATTTTGGGGAAATTTTGGGATTCCCAGATGGAATTTTTGAGAGGAATTTTGGGGAAATTTTGGGTGGAATTTTGGGATTCCCAGATGGAATTTTGGGGAAATTTTGGGATTCCCAGTTGGAATTTTGGAGAGAAATTTTGGGGTGAAATTTTGGGATTCCCAGATGGAATTTTGGAGAGGAATTTTGGGGAAATTTTGGGATTCCCAGATGGAATTTTTGAGAGGAATTTTGGGGTCCCCAAAGGGAATTTTGGGGAAATTTTGGGAGGAATTTTGGGATTCCCAGATGGAATCTTTGGGAGGAATTTTGGGGAAATTTTGGGTGAAATTTTGGGATTCCCAGATGGAATTTTTGAGAGGAATTTTGGGGTCCCCAAAGGGAATTTTGGGGAGATTTTGGGAAGAATTTTTGAGAGGAATTTTGGGGAAATTTTGGTAAGAATTTTGGGATTCCCAGATAGATTTTTTGAGGGGAATTTTGGGGAAATTTTGGGAGGAATTTTGGGATTCCCAGATGGAATTTTTGAGAGGAATTTTGGGGAAATTTTGGGGTGAAATTTTGGGATTCCCAGATGGAATTTTGGGGAAATTTTGGGGAAATTTTGGGGAAATTTTGGGATTCCCAGATGGAATCTTTGGGAGGAATTTTGGGGTCCCCAAAGGGAATTTTGAGAGGAATTTTGGGGAGATTTTGGGAGGAATTTTGGGATTCCCAGTTGGAATTTTTGAGAGGAATTTTGGGGAGATTTTGGGAGGAATTTTGGGATTACCTAGATGGAATTTTGGGGATTTCTGGGATTCCCAAGGGGCGATTTGGGGATTTTGGGAAGAATTTTGGGGAATTTTGGGGTTCCCAGGGCTGAAATTTTGGGATTCCCGGGGGGGGGGGGAGGGAATTGGGAATTTTAGGAAGAATTTTGGGGCTCCCAAAGGGAATTTTGGGAGGAATTTTGGGAATTTTGGGGCTCCAGGGAAGAAATTTTGGGAATTTTTTGATTCCAGGACCGAAAATTTTGGGAATTTTGAGGTTCCAATGATGGAATTTTGGGAATTTTTTGATTTCCAGGGCTGAAAATTTTGAGAAATTTTGAGGTTCTAGTGATGAAATTATGGGAATTTTGGAAATTTTGGGAATTTTTTTTTATTCCAGAGCTGAAAATTTTGGGAATTTTGAGGTTCCAGTGATGAAATTTGGGGAATTTTGGGAATTTTTTGATACCAGGGTTGAAAATTTTGGGAATTTTGAGGTTCCAATGATGAAATTTTGGGGATTTTGGGATTTTTTTTTATCCCAGGGATGAAATTTTGGGAATTTTGGGATTTCAGAGCTGAAATTTGGGGAATTTGGGGAATTTCTGGATTCCTAGGGCTGAAATTTTGGGAATTTTGGGAATTTCTGGGTTCCCAGGGCTGAAATTTTGGGAATTTTGGGATTTCAGAGCTGAAATTTTGGGAATTTCTGGATTCCCAGGGCTGAAATTTGGGGAATTTTTGGACTCCCAGGGCTGAAATTTGGGGAATTTTGGGATTCCCAGGGCTGGAATTTTGGGAATTCAGAGGTGAAATTTTGGGAATTCTGGGATTTCAGAGCTGAAATTTTGGGAATTTTGAGAATTTCTGGATTCCCAGGTCTGAAATTTTGGGAATTTTGGGAATTTTAAGATTTCAGAGCTGAAATTTTGGAAATTTTGGGAATTTTGGGAATTTCTGGATTCCCAGGGCTGAAATTTGGGGAATTTTGGGAATTCAGAGGTGAAATTTTGGGAATTTTGGGATTTCAGAGCTGAAATTTTGGGAATTTTGGGATTTCACGGCTGAAATTTGGGGAATTTTGGGAATTTCAGAGCTGGAATTTTGGGATTTCACGGCTGAAATTTGGGGAATTTGTGGAATTTTGGGAATTCTGGGGCTCCCGGAGCCTCTTGGTCCTTTCCCAGTCCGGAGGAATTTTGGGGGAATTTCCCCCAAATTTTTTGGGAATTTTTGGGAGTTTCCAGCTGGGAATTCCGGGGGTCCCGCCCCCTTTGGGCTTTTTTGGGAATTTTGGGTTTTTTCAGGGATTTTCCGGCTTTTTCTTGACGGAAATTCGCTTTTTCCGCGCCGCCAGCATCTCGTAGAAGGGATCCACGCTCACCGCCGCCCTGAAGGGGAAATTTGAGAATTTTTAGGATTTTTTGGGATTTTTTAGGAATTTTTGGGGTCCCAAATCCTTGGGGAAAGCCCTGGAAAAAAATTCCCAGCCCAAAAAAAAAACCCCAAAAAAATCAAATTTAAACCCCACCGCAAAATTAAAATCAAAATAATTTAAAAATAACAAAAAAATTCAATTTGTGATATTTTTGGGGATTTTTTCGTGCATTTTTTGGAAAATTTTTGTGAATTTTTTGTGGTTTTTTAATGATGCTTTTGGGATTTTTTTTGCGGTATTTTTGGGGATTTTTTTGTGCATTTTTTGGAAAATTTTCGTGAACTTTTTGTGATTTTTTTAATGATGCTTTTAGGAATTTTGGGGAATTTTTGGGGGGATTTTTTGGGGGATTTTTTGTGCATTTTTTGGAAATTTTTTGTGAACTTTTTGTGGTTTTTTAATGACGCTTTTGGGATTTTTTTTGTGGTTTTCTGGGGATTTTTTGTGCATTTTTTGGAAAATTTTTGTGAACTTTTTGTGATTTTTTAATGACGCTTTTGGGACTTTTTTTGGTGATAGTTTTGGGGATTTTTTTTTTTTTGCATTTTTTGGAAAATATTTGTGAACTTTTTGTGATTTTTTAATGACGCTTTTAGGAATTTTTGGGAATTTTCTTGGTGATATTTTTGGGATTTTTTTTTTTTTTTGGTAATTTTTTTCCGAATTTCTGGGGAATTTTTTTTTTTATATTTTCGAGATTTTTTTGGGTGAATTTTTTAGGATATTTCGGTGATTTTTTTTCGTCTCTCACTACACAGCTTGAACCCCAAAAATTCACATTTTAACGCCAAAAAATCCGATTTTAACCGTGAAAAATCCCATTTTCACCCCTCAAAGCCCCGTTTTTCAACCTCCCCGATTCGGTTTTGAATTTATTTTAAATTTTTGGGTTTTTTGAGTCCTCACTGGATGGATTTGATCCACTCGTCCTTCTGCTCGCGGGTCGGCGCCGAAATGCGGTAGACGACGGGTAAAGGATCCCCCAAATGTTTGATGGAGATTTTAGGAATATTTGTGAATTTTTGGGGAGTTTTTGGTGATATTTTTATGAATTTTTGGACAATTTTTGCTGATATTTTACTGGGAATTTTTGAGGAATTTTTTTGGGGATTTTTTGTGAATTTTTTGGAAAATTTTTGTGAACTTTTTGTGATTTTTTAATGACGCTTTTGGGATTTTTTTTGGTGATAGTTTTGGGGATTTTTTTTTTTTTGCATTTTTTGGAAAATTTTTGTGAACTTTTTGTGATTTTTTAATGACGCTTTTAGGAATTTTTGGGAATTTTCTTGGTGATATTTTTGGGATTTTTTTTTTTTTTTGGTATTTTTTTTCCGAATTTCTGGGGAATTTTTTTTTTATAATTTGGAAATTTTTTTGGGTGAATTTTTTAGGATATTTCGGTGATTTTTTTTCGTCTCTCACTACACAGCTTGAACCCCAAAAATTCACATTTTAACGCCAAAAAATCCGATTTTAACCGTGAAAAATCCCATTTTCACCCCTCAAAGCCCCGTTTTTCAACCTCCCTGATTCGGTTTTGAATTTTTTTTTAATTTTTTGGTTTTTTTGAGTCCTCACTGGATGGATTTGATCCACTCGTCCTTCTGCTCGCGGGTCGGCGCCGAAATGCGGTAGACGACGTGGTTCCCCTCCACCACGCGCCCGTCCGCCTCCGTCTTGCACGCCTTGATCAGCTGCCCCTTGTTGTTGGGGATGTAGAGCTCGAAACAGTGCTGCAAAAACCGGTTCAAACCGGTTCAAACCAGGAAAAAACAGGAAAAAGCAGGAAAAAGCAGCTGGGAAAAAACCGGGAAAATCTGGGAGTTGTGGGGCCAAAAAGGCGGCGGAAAAATGGGGATAAAGGGGGGAAAAATGGGGAAATTCAGGGACTTTAAAATGGTCTGAAAGGGGTTAAAAACCAGTATAAACCAGTTTGGACCAGTTTGGACCAGTACAAACCAGTTGGGAAAAAACCGGGAAAATCTGGGAGTTGTGGGGCCAAAAAGGCGGCGGAAAAATGGGGATAAAGGGGGGAAAAATGGGGAAATTCAGGGACTTTAAAATGGTCTGAAAGGGGTTAAAAACCAGTATAAACCAGTTTGGACCAGTACAAACCAGTTGGGAACAAACTGGGAAAATCTGGGAGTTTTGGGGCCAAAAAGGCGGCAGAAAAATGGGGAAAAATGGGGGACAAAAGGGGGGAAATGGGGAGGTTCAGGGATTTTAAAGTGGTCTGGAAAGGGTTAAAAACCAGTATAAACCAGTTTGGACCAGTACAGACCAACACAAACCAGTTGGGAAAAAACTGGGAAAATTTGGGAGTTGTGGGGCCAAAAAGGCGGCAGAAAAATGGGGAAAAAGGGGGAAAAAATGGGGGAAAAATGAGGAAAAATGGGGAAAAAAATGGGGAAAAAATGGGGGAAAAATGGGGACAAAATGGGGAAGAAAATGGGGAAAAATGGGGAAAAAATGAGGGGAAAATGGGAAAAAGATGGGGGAAAAATGGGGAAAAATGAGGAAAATATGGGGAAAAAAATGGGGAAAATGGGGACAAAATGGGGAAAAATGAGGAAAAAATGGGGGAAAAATGAGGAAAAAAATGGGGGAAAAATGAGGGGAAAATGGGGGAAAAATGGGAAAAATGGGGGGAAAAATGGGGACAAAATGGGAAAAAATGAGGAAAAAATGAGGAAAAAATAGGGAAAAATGGGGAAAAATGAGGATAAAATAGGGAAAAAATGAGGAAAAAATGGGGGGAAAATGGGGAAAAAATGAGAAAAAATGGGGACAAAATGAGGAAAAAATGGGGGAAAATGGGGAAAAAATGAGGAAAAAATAGGGAAAAATGGGGAAAAAATGGGGGAAAATGGGGGAAAAATGAGGAAAAATGGGGGAAAATGGGGGGAAAATGGGGAAAAAAAGGGAAAAAATGAGAAAAAATGAGGAAAAAATGGGGAAACATGGGGGAAAAAATGGGGAAAAATTGGGGAAAAAATGGGAAAAATGGGGAAAAATGAGGAAAAATGAGGAAAAAATGAGGAAAAAAAGGGGATTTTTGGGGAAGATTTGGAGGAATTTTGGGACTTTTTCTGGAGAAATTTGGGGACAATTTTGGGGGGATTTGGAGGTGATTTTGAGATGATTTTGGGGGGATTTTTGGGGTAATTTTGAGATGATTTTGGGTAATTTTGGGGTGATTTTTGGTTGATTTTTGGGGTAATTTTGGGCAGAATTTTGGGGTGATTTTGGTGATTTTTGAGGTCATTTTGGGCAGATTTTTGGGGTGATTTTGGAGATAATTTTGGGCAGAATTTTGGGGTGATTTTGGTGATTTTTTTAGGGGTGATTTTGGTGATTTTTGAGATAATTTTGGGCAGATTTTTGAGGTGATTTTGGGTATTTTTGAGGTAATTTTGGGCAGAATTTTGGGGTGATTTTGGTGATTTTTGAGATAATTTTGGGCAGATTTTTGGGCTGATTTTTGACTTAATTTTGGGCAGAATTTTGGGGTGATTTTGGTGATTTTTGGGGTGATTTTGGCGCTTTTTGGGGGTTTTCTCTCACCGGTTTGCGCGGATCCTCGACCTCGCGGATGCTCAGGTTCTCCAGGGGGATGATCCCTCGCGGCTCCTTGTCCTGGAAATACAAAATTTTGGGAAATTTGGGGAAATCTGGGGAATTTTTGGGAAATTTGGGGAATTTTTGGGGCATTTCAGAGATTTCTGAGGAATTTTGAGTGAAATTTTGGGCAATTTTGGGGGGATTTTGGGGCAGATTCCCCCTCGGGGATGATCCCTCACAGCTCCCTGTGCTGAAATTCCGGAATTTTGGGAAATTTGGGGAATTTTTGGGGCAGATTTGGGGGATTTTGGGGTTCCCAAGGTGGATTTTGGGGTGAATTTTGGGGATTTTGGGGTTCCCAGGTGGATTTTGGGGTGAATTTTGGGGATTTTGGGCTCTCACCGTGGTGTACTCGAAGCAGGAGAGGCAGATTTGGGATTTTGGGGTGAATTTTGAGCATTTTTGGGGCATTTTAGGGCAGATTTTCAAGAATTTGGAATTCCTGAGGAAATGTTTGGGGTTCCCAGGTGGATTTTGGGGTGAATTTTGGGGATTTTGGGGTTCCCAGGTGGATTTTGGGGTGAATTTTGGGGTTTTTGGGCTCGCACCGTGGTGTAATCGAAGCAATAGAGGCAGACTTGGGATTTTGGGGTGAATTTTGGCAATTTTGGGGTGAATTTTCACCATTTTTGGGGCGAATTTTCACCATTTTTGGGGCATTTTAGGGCAGATTTTCAGGATTTTGGAATTTCTGAGGAAATTTTTGGGGTTACAAGGTGGGTTTTGGGGTGAATTTTGGGGTTTTTGGGGTTCCCAGGTGGATTTTGGGGTGAATTTTGGGGTTCCCAGGTGGATTTTGGGGTGAATTTTGGGGTTTTTGGGGTTCCAAGGTGGATTTTGGGGTGAATTTTGGGTGATTTTGTGCAGATTTTTGGCGTTTTTTGGGTATTTTGGTGGTCCCAAGGTGGAATTTTGGGGTTTTTGGGGTTCCCAAGGTGGATTTTGGGGTGAATTTTGGGGTTTTTGGGGTTCCCAAGGTGAATTTTTGTGTTTTTGGGGATCCCAAGGCAGATTTTGGGGTGAATTTTGGGGATTTTGGGCTCTCACCGTGGTGTACTTGAAGTAGTAGAGGCAGATTTGGGATTTTGGGGTGAATTTTGGGTTTTTGGGGTTCCCAAGGTGGATTTTGGGGAGAATTTTGGGGTTTTTGGGGTTCCCAGGTGGATTTTGGGGTGAATTTGGGGTTTTTGGGGTTCCCAGGTGGATTTTGGGGTGAATTTTGGGGATTTTGGGGTGAATTTTGGGGTTTTGGGCTCTCACCGTGGTGTACTCGAAGTAGTAGAGGCAGTTGTCGGTCAGGATGAACCAACGGCGCTTCCACGTCTTCACCCGCCCGCCTGCCGCGATTTGGGGCAAATTTGGGCAAAATTGGGAAAATTGGGGAATTTGGGGGGAAATTTTGGAATTTTGGGGGATTTTTGGAGGAATTTTGGGGATTTTTGGGGGATTTTAGGGGGGGTTTCTGGGGATTTTAAGGAAAATTTGGGGGATTTTTAGGGGGATTTTGAGAAAGTTTGGGGGGAAATTTGGGAAATTTGGAGGATTTTGGAGGAATTTTGGGGAAATTCTTTGGGATTTTGGGAAAATTCTTGGGGATTTTGGGGGAAATTTGGCAGATTTGGGGATTTTTTTGAGAAATTTTGGGGGGATTTTGGGCGGATTTGGGCATTCCTGGGGCAAAATTTGGGGGGGATTTTGGAATTTTTTTGGGGGGGGATTTCGGGAAATTGGGAAAATTTGGGGAGATTTCGAATTTTGGGGGGAAATTTGGGGGTTTTGGGGGGAATTCTTGGGGATTTGGGGAGAATTTTGGGAGAATTTTGGGGAATTTGGGATTTTGGGGGGAGTTTTGAGGGAATTTTGGGGAAATTTTAGGGGATTTTGGGGATTTTTTGGGAGATTTGGGGGATTTTGGGGGGGGTCCCAAGCGCTGCCCCTCCCCCACCCCAGCACTCACCTCCTGGGGGGTCCCAAAGGCAGCACCGGGGGAAAATTTGGGAAAATTTGGGAAAATTTGGGAAAATTTGGGGAAATTTCAAAGAAATTTGGGAATTTTGGTGAAATTGGGAAAGTTTTGAAGGAATTTGGGGGGAATTTTGGTAAAATTTGGGGAATTTCAGAGGAATTTTGGGTGGAATTTTGAGGAAATTTGAGATTTTTTTTTTTTTTAATTAATTTTGAGGGAGTTTGGATAATTTTGGGGAGGATTTCAGGGGATTTGGGGGAGAATTTTGGCAATTTGGAGAGGTTTTGAAGGAATTTAGGGAATTTTGGGGGAATTTTGGGGGAATTTTTTAAGATTTTGGAAAAATTGGGGAATTTCGGGAGGATTTTGGGAGAATTTGGGGGAAGAAAGGAAAGAAAAAGAGAAAAAATTTCATTAAAATTCAGCAAAACCAAACTGGGAGAGACTGGGGGGAAATGGGAGGGGGCGTGGCCAAGCGAGGTGGGCGTGGCCATGCAAAGTGGGCGTGGCCAAGGGGATTTCCCCACCCACATTAACCCCATAAAAAGTAAAAATAATCCCTCCAAATTTGCATTTTTGAATAATTTAAATGAGTGTTTTTGGGGGCGTGGCCAGGTGAGGGCGTGGCCTGGTGATGTGGGCGTGGCCTAGACATGGTGGGCGTGGCCAAGCCCAAGCCCCACCCACTTTTAGCCACATTCAAGCCCCATAAAACAAAAAAAATGCCCCAAAATTGGAATTTTTGGGTAATTTAAATGGGATTTTGGGGGCGTGGCCAGGTGAGGGTGTGGCCCAGACGTGGTGGGCGTGGCCTAGGCAAAATGGGCGTGGCTATTGTGATGCCCCACCCACTTTTAACCACATACAAACCAAACAAAAACCCCAAAATTTGGAAATTTTTCCTATTTTCCCCGGGATTTGGGGGCGTGGCCAGGTGAGGGCGTGGCCCATGTGAAGTGGGCGTGGCTTAGGTGAAGTGGGCGTGGCCAGGACCTTGTCCCACCCACTTTAAACCCCCTTAAAACCCAAACAAGCCTTAAAAATTTGCCAAAAAATCTGAATTTTGACGAATTTCGTTGGGATTTTTTGGGCGTGGCCAGGCGAGGGCGTGGCCCATGTGAAGTGGGCGTGGCTTAGGCGAAGTGGGCGTGGCCATAACCTTGTCCCACCCACTTTAAACCCCCTTAAAACCCAAACAAGCCATAAAAATTTGCCAAAAAATCTGAATTTTGACGAATTTCGTTGGGATTTTTTGGGCGTGGCCGGGTGAGGGCGTGTCCCAGGTGAAGTGGGCGTGGCTTAGGCGAAGTGGGCGTGGCCAGGACCATGTCCCACCCACTTTAAACCCAAACAAGCCTTAAAAATTTGCCAAAAAATCTGAATTTTGACCAATTTCATCGGGATTTTTTGGGCGTGGCCAGGTGAGGGCGTGGCCCAGGCAGAGTAGGCGTGGCCTGGCGCGGTGGGCGTGGCCATAACCATGTCCCACCCACTTTAAACCCCCTTAAAACCCAAACAAGCCATAAAAATTTGCCAAAAAATCTGAATTTTGACGAATTTCGTTGGGATTTTTTGGGCGTGGCCGGGTGAGGGCGTGTCCCAGGTGAAGTGGGCGTGGCTTAGGCGAAGTGGGCGTGGCCAGGACCATGTCCCACCCACTTTAAACCCAAACAAGCCTTAAAAATTTGCCAAAAAATCTGAATTTTGACCAATTTCATCGGGATTTTTTGGGCGTGGCCAGGTGAGGGCGTGGCCCAGGCAGAGTAGGCGTGGCCTGGCGCGGTGGGCGTGGCCATAACCATGTCCCACCCGCTTTAAACCCCCTTAAAACCCAAACAAGCCATAAAAAATTGCCAAAAAATCTGAATTTTGACCAATTTCGTTGGGACTTTTTGGGCGTGGCCGGGTGAGGGCGTGGCCCAGGCGAAGTGGGCGTGGCCTGGCGCGGTGGGCGGGGCTTACCCAGCTTGAGCAGCCAGCCCTCGCGGTCGGGGTTGAAGAAGGTGTGCGTGAGGTCGTTGCCGTCGTCCTCGGGGATCTTGAAGGGCTCCGAGCGGATGCTCTCGTACAGGTTCTGAAAATTGGGGCGATTTCGGGGATTTTCGGGAAAATTTGGGAATTTGGGGGGAAAATTTGGGAATTTGGGGGGAAAATTTGGGGGAAAAATTGGGGGAAATTTGGGCGTTTTTAAGGAATTTTTGGGGCAATTTTGGGGGTTTTAGAGGAGTTTTTTGGGGGGGGTCTTATGGGGGACTTTTGGGTAAAATTTGAGATTTTTTTTTTAATTTTTGTGAATTTTTAGGGATTTTGCGGGAAAAATTGAGGATTTTTTGGGGGAGATGGGATTTTTTGGGATTTGGGGTATTTGTGAATATTTTGTGAATTTTGGGGGATTTAGAGGAGTTTTTGGGGGGGGGGTTTATGGGGGACTTTTGGGCAAAATTTGAGATTTTTTTTTAAATTTTTGTGAATTTTTAGGGATTTTGCGGGAAAAATTGAGGATTTTTTTGGGGAGATGTGGGAATTTTTTGGGATTTGGGGTATTTGTGAATATTTTGTGAATTTTGGGGGTTTTAGAGGAGTCTTTTTGGGGGGGTTTTATGGGGGACTTGTGGGTAAAATTTGAGATTTTTTTTTTAATTTTTGTGAGTTTTTAGGGATTTTGTGGGAAAAATTGAGGATTTTTTGGGGGGAGATTTGGGGATTTTTTGAGAATTTTTGGGATTTGGGGGGGTTTTGAGGGGGATTATTGAGAATTGGGGGAAAATTTGGGGGAAATTTGGAATACTTTGGGAGTTTTGGGGGGATTTTGGGGGGAAATTTGGGAATTTTGGGGGGATTTTTTGTGGATTTTGGGGGATTTTTGGAGGAATTGGGTGGAAATTTTAGGGTATTTGTGAATTTGGGGGATTTGGGGAGAATTTTGGGGAACTTTGGGGATTTGGGAGAAATTTGGGGATTTTGGGGGCCAACTGTAGGAGAATTTCAGAATTTTGTGGGAATTTTTGGGGAATTTGAGCATTTTGGGGGGAAATTTCACCACGAATGTGGCCACACCCACTCAGACCACACCCACCGACCACACCCTCATAAGCCACGCCCCCAAATCCTCATTCAGACCACACCCACCTCCCCCCACGCACCCAAAATCCCCAAAATTTCCATTTTTTTCGCCTTTTTGACCACCGAATTCCCGTATTTTCACCCGTTTCTCCCCAAATTTCACCCCAAATGTGACCACACCCACACCTGACCACACCCTCATAAGCCACGCCCCCAATCCGTCATCTAAACGAAACCACGCCCCCAAGTCCCCCCAATCACCCCATAATCCCCATTTTTTCACATTTCTAACCCCAAAATCCCCAATTTTTCACCCCAAATTTCACTCTAAATGTGACCACACCCACTCTGACCCCACCCACTGACCACACCCCCATAGGCCACGCCCCCAAATCCCTCCCAAGGCCCCCAAAATCCCCATTTTTTCCCCCCACAATTTTAACCACAAAATCCCCATTTTTTCCAACTTTTCCCCCTCCACAAACGTGACCACACCCACACCTGACCACGCCCTCATAAGCCACGCCCCCAACCCATCATCTCAACGAAACCACGCCCCCGCGTCCCGCCCAATCACCCCAAAATCCCCATTTTTTCACATTTCTAACCCCAAAATCCCCAATTTTTCACCCCAAATTTCACTCTAAATATGACCACACCCACTCAGACCCCACCCACTGACCACACCCCCATAGGCCACGCCCCCAAGTCCCTCCCAATCAACCCAAAATCCCCATTTTTTCACATTTCTAACCCCAAAATCCCCATTTTTTCCACCTTTCCCCCCGCCCAAACGTGACCACACCCACACCTGACCACGCCCTCATAAGCCACGCCCCCCTCGGGAAAAAAAAATCCCCATTCCGACCACACCCATCACAAACCACGCCCCGCAAACACCCCCAAAATCCCCATTTTTTCACCTTTTTCCGCCCAAATTTCGCCGTCGCTCCGCCCCGCCCCCCCCCCCCCCACCTGCGGCACACCTGGCCCCGCCCCCCCCGGGGCCCCGCCCACCCTGAGCAGCTCCTCGGGCAGGTCGCCGCCGTCGTTGATGCCGCGGTTCATGGCCACGAAGCGCTCGGCCGACGGCTTGTCGCGCACGTTGGGGTTGTGCAGGCTCGTGTTGAGCATGATCACCGCGAACGACAGCACGTAGCACGTGTCTGCCAGGTGTGTCACAGGTGTGTCACAGGTGGGACAGGTGAGCTCCTAACCCGCCCAGGTGTGTCCCTGTCCCACCCAATTGTGTCCCTGTCCCACCCAGGTGTGACCCTGAGTCAGTCCAGGTGGGTCTGTGTGAGCCCAGGTGTGCCCAGGTGTGTCACAGGTTTGTCACAGGTGGGACAGGTGAGCTCCTAACCCGGCCAGGTGTGTCCTTGTCCCACCCAATTGTGTCCCTGTCCCACCCAGGTGTGACCCTGAGTCAGTCCAGGTGGGTCTGTGTCAGCCCAGGTGTGCCCAGGTGTGCCCAGGTGTGCCCAGGTGGGACAGGTGAGCTCCTAACGTGGCCAGGTGTGTCCCTGTCCCACCCAATTGTGTCCCTGTCCCACCCAGGTGTGACCCTGAGTCAGTCCAGGTGGGTCTGTGTGAGCCCAGGTGTGGCTCTGTCCCACCCAGGTGTGCCCAGGTGTGCCCAGGTGTGTCCCAGGTGTGCCCAGGTGGGACAGGTGAGCTCCTAACCCGGCCAGGTGTGTCCCTGTCCCACCCAATTGTGTCCCTGCCCCACCCAGGTGTGACCCTGACTCAGCCTAGGTGTGCCCAGGTGTGTCACAGGTGTGTCACAGGTGTGTCACAGGTGGGACAGGTGAGCTCCTAACTTGGCCAGGTGTTTCCCTGTCCCACCCAGGTGTGACCCTGAGTCAGTCCAGGTGGGTCTGTGTGAGCCCAGGTGTGCCCAGGTGTGCCCAGGTGTGTCACAGGTGGGACAGGTGAGCTCCTAACCCGGCCAGGCGTGTCCTTGTCCCACCCAGGTGTGGCTCTGAGTCACCTAGGTGTACCCAGGTGTGCCAGGTGTGTTACCTGTGCAGGTGAACACGCCCGGTTTGCACAGGCAGTAGCGCTGGGTGTGTCAGTGATACCCCAGGTGTGCCCAGGTGTGCCCAGGTGTGCCCAGGTGTGTCAGTGATACCCCAGGTGTGCCCAGGTGTGCCCAGGTGTGTCAGTGATACCCCAGGTGTGCCAGGGCTGTACCCAGGTGTGCCAGGTGTGCCAGGTGTGTTACCTGTGCAGGTGAACACGCCCGGTTTGCACAGGCAGTAGCGCTGGGTGTGTCAGTGATACCCCAGGTGTGCCCAGGTGTGCCCAGGTGTGTCAGTGATACCCCAGGTGTGCCAGCGCTGTACCCAGGTGTGCCAGGTGTGCCAGGTGTGTTACCTGTGCAGGTGAACACGCCCGGGTTGCACAGGCAGTAGCGCTGGGTGTGTCAGTGATACCCCAGGTGTGCCAGTGATACCCCAGGTGTGCCCAGGTGTGCCAGGTGTGCCAGGTGATCTCACCTGTGCAGGTGAACACGCCCGGGTTGCACAGGCAGTAGCGCTGTGCGAACGCCTCCATCATCCGATCGATTTTCTGCGCCTCCCCCGGCAGCCGGAAACTCCACAGAAACTGCCTGGAACGTTCCGGAAAAAAAAATCACACCTGGGCTTACCTGGGACTCGCCTGGAATCACCTGAAACACCTGGAAAATTCCCCAAAAAATCACCTGGAAAATTCCCCAAAAAATCACCTGGAATTACCTGAAACCCCTCCCCAAAATCCACCTGAGCTCCCACAGGAACTGCCTGGAACGTTCCGGAAAGAAACACACCTGGGCTTACCTGGAGCTACCTGGGACATCTCAAGTCCACCTGAGAGCCCTCCCAGGTCACTCTCAGGTGCCCCAAACCCCCCCAGGTGAGTCTCCCTCACCCCCTGGTGAGTCCTCAGGCCCCCCCAGGTATCCCCAGGTGTGTTCCAGATGTGCCCAGGTGCCCCCAGGTGTGCCCAGGTGTGTCCCATCCCCCCCCAAGGTACTCAGGTGCCTCCAGGTGTACCCAGGTGTCCCCAGGTGAGTCTCAGGTGCCACCAGGTGAATCCTCAGCCCCCCTCATGTACCCCCAGGTGTGCCCAGGTGTGTCCCCTGGTGTGCCCAGGTGTCCCAAGGTGCCCCCAGGTGTGTCCCAGGTGCCCCCAGGTGTGCCCAGGTGTGTCCGCTGGTGTACCCAGGTGTGCCCAGGTGTGTTCCAGGTGTCCCAAGGTGCCCCCAGGTGTGTCCCAGGTGCCCCCAGGTGTGCCCAGGTGTGTCCGCTGGTGTACCCAGGTGTGCCCAGGTGTGTTCCAGGTGTCCCAAGGTGCCCCTAGGTGTGTCCAAGGTGTGCCCAGATGCTCCCAGGTGCCCCCAGGTATGCCCAGGTGTGTCCCAGGTGAGTCTCAGGTGCCCCCAGGTGTGCCCAGGTGTGTCCCCAGGTCTGCCCAGGTGTGTCACAACCCCCCCAGGTGTCTCTAGGTGTGTTGCCAGGTGTGCCCAGCTGTGCCCAGGTGTGTCCCCAGGTGTGCCCAGGTGCCCCCAGGTGTGCCCCCAGGTGTGTCCAGGTGATCTCACCTGAGCGCCTGCACCAGGTTGAGGTCGGTGAACTCGTGCAGGTCCACGAAGGCGTGGAGCACGCCCAGGTTAAACTCCTCCCTAGGGGCGGGGCCAGCTGTCAATCACACCTGGCCACGCCCACCTCATTATTCACACTTTATACAGCCCAGCCCTGCCCCCTGTCAATCATCCCTGGCCACGCCTACTCCATTAATCATCCCTGGCCATGCCCACTCCATTAATCATCCCTGGCCACGCCTACTCCATTAATCATCCCTGGCCACGCCCACTGTCATTCACCCAGTCCAGTCCCGCACCTGTCAATCACAATGGGTTGAGGCTTTGCCACGCCCACATGTCATAAACCCCGCCCACTGCTGTCAATCATTGTTTGCAGTCCCTCCCAATCCCCTCCCAGCCCCTCCCAGTCCATCCCAGTCCATCCCAGTATATCCCAGTCTGTCCCAATCTGCTCTCAGTCCCTCCCAGTATATCCCAGTCCCTCCCAGTCCCCCATTAACCCTCCCAGTCCCTCCCAGTCCGTCCCAGTGGCTCCCAATCCCCTCCCAGTCCCTCCCAGTCCCCCATTAACCCCTCCCAGTATATCCCAGTCCTCCCCAGTATATCCCAGTATATCCCAGTGGCACCTCTCGCCCAGGTAATCGCCGATGGCCGTTTTGTTCAGCCCCTCCCAGTCCCTCCCAGTCCCTCCCAGTATATCCCAGTCCATCCCAGTCCATCCCAGTCCCCCCTTAACCCCTCCCAGTCCCTCCCAGTCCATCCCAGTGGCTCCCAATCCCCTCCCAGTCCCTCCCAGTCCCCCATTAACCCCTCCCAGTTCTTCCCAGTCCATCCCAGTCCCCCATTAACCCCTTCCAGTATATCCCAGTCCCTCCCAGTATATCCCAGTCCCTCCCAGTCCCCCATTAACCCTTCCCAGTATATCCCAGTCCATCCCAGTGCCACCTCCCGCCCAGGTAATTGCCTATGGCCGTTTTGTTCAGCCCCTCCCAGTCCCTCCCAGTATAACCCAGTCCATCCCAGTGGCTCCCAATCCCCTCCCAGTCCCTCCTTAACCCCTCCCAGTCCCTCCCAGTATATCCCAGTCCCTCCCAGTCCATCCCAGTCCCGCATTAACCCCTCCCAGTATATCCCAGTATATCCCAGTGCCACCTCTCTCCCAGGTAATCTCCAATGGCCGTTTTGTTCAGCCCCTCCCAGTCCCTCCCAGTATATCCCAGTCCATCCCAGTCCCCCATTAACCCCTCCCAGTCCATCCCAGTCCCTCCCAGTCCATCCCAGTCCCTCATTAACCCCTCCCAGTCCCTCCCAGTCCATCCCAGTCCGTCCCAGTTCCCTTTTAGCCCCTCACAGTCCCCCCTTAACCCCTCCCATTCCCCCTCTAACCCCTCCCAGTCCATCCCAGTCTGTTCCAATCTGCTCCCAGTCCCTCCCAGTATATCCCAGTCCCCCATTAACCCCTCCCAGTCCCTCCCAGTCCCTCCCAGTATATCCCAGTCCCCCATTAACCCCTCCCAGTCCATCCCAGTCCATCCCAGTCCCCCATTAACCCCTCCCAGTCCCTCCCAGTCCATCCCAGTCCATCCCAGTCCCCCATTAACCCCTCCCAGTCCATCCCAGTCCATCCCAGTATATCCCAGTCCATCCCAGTCCCCCATAAACCCCTCCCAGTCCCTCCCAGTATATCCCAGTCCGTCCCAGTATATCCCAGTATATCCCAGTCAGTGGCACCTCTCTCCCAGGTAATCTCCGATGGCCGTTTTGTTCAGCCCCTCTCCCTTGTAGAGGAAGCGCGCGATGTCCTCGGCCGTGTGCCGGAGCAGCTCCTGCTCCACCAGGAACTGGATCCCCTGCAAAACCCAAAATTCCCCAAATTCACAACATTCCAAACCATCCCCACCAAATTCCCAAAAAAAATTCCCACCCAAAAAGCCAAAAATTCCCACGGAAAAACCTCAAAATTCGCGTTTTTTATGGCGAATATTCGCAAAAAAAATTCGCATTTTTAAGCGATAAAAGCGCCCAAAATTCCCCCCAAAATTTCCACCCAAAATTTCAAAACGTTCCCCCAAAATTCCCAACCGAAATTGCCTCAATATTCTTCCCAAAATTCCCCCAAAAACTCCCCCCAAACGCCCAAAACTTCCTAAAATTCCCCCCACAAAATTCCCCAAATTTCTTCCCAAAATTCCCCCAAACTTCCAAATTTTTCCCCAAATTTTTCTCCCAAACTCCCAAAAATTACCCCACAAAATTCCCCCCAAAAATTCTCTCTCCATTTCCCAAAATTCTCCAAAATTCCCTGGAAAAAAAAAAAAAAAAAACAAACCCAAAATCTTCTTCAAAATTGCCCCCAAATTCCCAAAAAAATTCCAAATTAAATCCCCCAAAATCCCCTCAAATTCCTAAATTTTCCCCAAACCCCATAAATTCCCTCAAAATTCCCCAAAAAATTCCCAAAATTTCCCCCAAAGTAAAAAAAAAATTCCCCCCAAAATTTCCCCAAAAAATCCCTGGAAAATTCTGAAAAAATCCCCAAATTTTCTCCCAAAATCCCCAAATTTTCTCCCGAAATTCCCAAATTTTTTCCTAAATTCCCAAATTTTCTCCCAAATTTCCCCAAATTTCTCAATTTTTCCCCAAATTTCCCCTCCGACCTTTTTGGGGTCCATGTTGAATTTCTTGCGGCCCATCCCCATCTTGCGGTTCCGCTGCAGCGTCTTGCTGGAAATTCCCAAAATTTTGGGATTTTTGGGACATTTTGGGAAAATTTTGGGGAAATTTTCAGGAACTTTGGGAGAATTTTGGGGTGAAAAATTGGAATTTTATGGGAATTTTGGGGGATTTTTGGGGAAATTTTGGGGGAAATTTTGGGGGATTTGGAAGAAATTTTGGGGGAATTTGGGGAAAATTTTGGGGGAAATTTTGGGGGAATTTGGGAGAAATTTTGGGGGAATTTGGGAGAAATTTTGGGGGAATTTGGGGAAAATTTTGGGGGGTTTTGGGACATTTGGGGGAAAATATTTTTGGGAATTTGGGGGAAAATTTTGGATATTTGAAGGTCAAAAATCAGAATTTTGGGGAGAATTTTTGGGTCAAAATTAGGAATTTTTGGGGGTCGCAAATGGGAATTTTTGGGAATCTGAGGGGAAATTTTGGGATTTTTTGGGTGCATTTTTGGGAATTTTTAAAATATTTTGGGGCTATTTTCAGGATATTTTTGTGATTTTTCAGGAATATTTTTTGGGAATATTTTTTTGGGCATTTTTGGGATATATTTGGAATATTTTTGAAATATTTTGGGGTTGTTTTGGGGATATTTTTGGGATATTTTTGGGCTGTTTTGGGTGCGTTTCGGGGAATATTTTGAGGTTGTTTTTGGGATAAATTTGGGATATTTTTGGAATAAATTTAGAATATTTTTGGGATATTTTTTGGATATTTTTGGGATATTTTCGGGAGTATTTCAGGATATTTTGGGGGTGTTTTGGGGAATATTTTGGGGTTATTTTGAGGCTATTTTGGGGTTGTTTTGGGGATATTTTTGGGATATTTTTGGGCTTTTTTTGGGATATTTTGGGGCTAGTTTTGGAATAAATTTGGAATATTTTTGGGATATTTTTGAGTGTGTTTGGGGGTACTTTGGAGAATATTTTGGGGATATTTTTTGGGATAAATTTGGGATATTTTTGGGATAAATTTGGGATATTTTTGGGGCTATTTTGGGGTTGTTTTGGGGATATTTTTGGGATAAATTTGGGATATTTTTGGGGCTATTTTTGGGGTTGTTTTGGGGGTTTTTTTGGGATATTTTTGGAATAAATTTGGGATACATTTGGGGTATTTTGGGGGCTATTTTGGGTGTGTTTTGGGGATATTTTTGGGACTATTTCAGGATATTTTGGGGTTGCTTTGGGGAATATTTTGGGGCTGGTTTTGAGGCTATTTTTGGAATAAATTTGGGATAAATTTGGGATATTTTTGGGGCTATTTTGGGGTTGTTTTGGGGATATTTTTGGGATATTTTTGAGATAAATTTGGGATATTTTTGGGGCTATTTTGGGTGTGTTTTGGGGATATTTTTGGGATATTTTTGGGATAAATTTGGGATATTTTTGGGGCTATTTTGGGGTTGTTTTGGGGATATTTTTGGGGTGCTTTGGGTGCGTTCTGGGGAACATTTCGAGGTTGTTTTGAGGATATTTCTGGCACATTTCTGGCACATTTTCAGGAGTATTTCAGGGTGTTTTTGGGGTGAATTTGTGCTATTTTTGGGGCTATTTTGGGGTTGTTTTGGGGATATTTTTGAGATATTTTTGGGATAAATTTGGGCTATTTTTGGGGCTATTTTGGGGTTGTTTTTGGAATAAATTTGGGATATTTTTGAGATATTTTTGGGGCTATTTTGGGGTTGTTTTGGGGATATTTTTGGGATATTTTTGGGATAAATTTGGGCTATTTTTGGGGCTATTTTGGGGTTGTTTTGGGGATATTTTTGAGATATTTTTGAGATAAATTTGGGCTATTTTTGGGGCTATTTTGGGGTTGTTTTGGGGACATTTTTGGGGTGCTTTGGGTGCGTTCTGGGGAACATTTCGAGGTTGCTTTGAGGACATTTTCAGGAGTATTTCCGGGTGTTTTTGGGGTGAATCTGGGCTATTTGGGGGCCGTTCCGGGGCATCGGGCCGTGCCTGACCTGCCCTCGTTGGCCTCGAGCCCCTCGACCTCGCTGATGGCCTCGCTGAGCTCGTCCCGCAGGCGCTGGATCTCCCCCAGCAGCTCCTGCTTGCGCCGCCGGATGGACTCCAGCTCGCGCCGCTCCTCGGGCGACAGGTCCGGGGGCACTGCGGGCACACCCGGCCTCAGCACACCTGGGGGCACGCCCGGCACACCTGGGTACGGCTCTGGCACGGCTGGGGACACGCCTGGCACGCCTGGGGGCACGCGTGGGCACGCCTGGGTACACCTGGGGGCACGCCTGGGCACGCCTGGGCACGCCTGGGTGCGGCTCTGGCATGGCTGGGCACACCTGGGCACGCCTGGGGGCACGCCTGGCACACCTGGGGGCACGCCTGGGCACGCCTGGGGGCACACCTGGGCACGCCTGGGGGCACACCTGGGGGCACGCCTGGGCACGCCTGGGGGCACGCCTGGGGACATGCCTGGGCACACCTGGGGGCAAGCCTGGGCACACCTGGGGGCACGCCTGGGCACACCTGGGCACGCCTGGGGACACGCCTGGGCACGCCTGGGGGCAAGCCTGGGCACACCTGGGCACGCCTGGGCACACCTGGGGGCACGCCTGGGTACGCCTGGGTACACCTGGGGGCACGCCTGGCACACCTGGGTACGGCTCTGGCACAGCTGGACCCGCGCCAGGGACCACGCTCTGGGAGATTTTTGGGATATTTGGATCCCTGGGCACGCCTGGAGTGGTCCTGGGTGCATCCCTGGCACACCTGGGCACAGCTGGGTACTGCCCTGGCACACCTGGGCACAGCTGGGTACAGCCCTGGTACACCTGGGCACACCTGGGTACTGCCCTGGCACACCTGGGCACAGCTGGGTACAGCCCTGGTACACCTGGGCACACCTGGGTACTGCCCTGGTACACCTGGGCACAGCTGGGTACTGCCCTGGCACACCTGGGCACACCTGGGCACACCTGGGCACACCCCAGGAACTCCACTCTGGGGGATTTGGATCCCGGGACACGCCCACATCACACATGGACATGCCCACAGGCCCCTGACCACGCCCACATCACACCTGGGCACACCTGGAGTGGTCCTGGGTACTGCCCTGGCACACCTGGGCACACCTGGGTACTGCCCTGGCACACCTGGGTACACCTGGGCACAGCTGGGTACTGCCCTGGGCACACCTGGGCACACCTGGGCACACCTGGGCACTGCCCTGGCACACCTGGGCACACCTGAGCACAGCTGGGTACTGCCCTGGCACACCTGGGCACACCTGGGTACACCTGGGCACAGCCCCTGGAGCTCCACAATGGGAGAATTGGATCCCTGACCACGCCCACATCACGTCTGGCCACGCCCACATCACACCTGGGCACACCTGGACATGCCCACGCTGTCCTGACCACGCCCACATCACACCTGGCCATGCCCACGCCCATTGCACACCTGGCCACCCTTTCATTGACCACGCCCCTTCTCCAATCAAGCCACGCCCCCTCATTCAAACCTTACCTCACCCTCTCATAGGCCACGCCCCTTTCTTCATATAAAGAAGTTTGGGCGTGGTCTGACCTAAAGGGGCGTGGCCATTACAAGAACAGGGGGCTCGTTCCAAAGGGCGTGGTCTAATTAGAATCAGCGAGTGGGCGTGGTTTGATACAAAGAGGGCGTGGTTGTTGAAAAGGGGCGGAGTTTCAAATGAGGGGCGTGGCCACCTCGCCCCTCATTGAATACTGACCCCACCCCCTCATGATTAGCCCCGCCCACCCATGTGTCCCACCCCTCCCATTTTCCCGCCGCTCCCACCACGTGACCGCTCCTCGCCCCGCCATTGGCCGCCGCCTCACGAACCCCGCGCCCCCCCCCCCCTCCTTTCCCCTCACGTTCCCCTCACGATTTTCCCGCCCGGCTCCGGCGCCCGCCCCCGTTCCCGCTGCGCATCCCGCCCTCAGCGGCCTCACCGTAAACTCCGTCCTCCATGGCGGCCCCGGGGCCGCTGGGCCGCGGCCGCTCCGCTGCTCCCGCCCCGCTCCGCCCGCCCCGCCGGGCCCGGGCCCGCTCCGGCACCGCCACACGGCGGCTCCCGCCCGTCCGCGCCGCCGCCGCCAATCAGCGCCGCGCTAAGGGTGAGTGACGGGCGGCTTGGCCAGTAAGAGGCGGGGAAAGGCGGGAGCAATGCCTTAACGAATGAGAGTGCGTCGCGGTGTGATTGGCAGCTGAGTCGACCAATCTGAAAGCTGTAAGGCGGGGCAGCATTTGTATTGTATGATTAACATCTCATTCAGCCAATAGCAACGGGAGTTCGCTGAAGGGGCGGGTATTCACGCTTTGATGGGCGTTTTGCTGCGTGCTTATTAATATTAATGAGGGTTATTAATATTAATGAGGTTCCCTGGGGTTCTGCGGTTCCTTTCTGCGTTCCAAATGTCCCAAATGTCCCCAAACCGCCCAAATTCCCCGAAATCCCACAAAACAAACCCAAAATGGCCCCAAAAAGACCAAAATTTCCTGAAATCCCCCCAATTGTCCCCAAACCTCCCAAATTCGCTATAATGACCCCAAAACAGCCCCAAATGTCCCCAAATTCCCACAATTCCCCAAAATGGCCCCAAATTTCCCCCAAAACGCCCCCAAATTCCCACAAAAGTCCACAAAATTGTCCAAAATTAACCAAATTCCCCAAAATTCCCCAAAATGTCCCCAATTTCACCAAAATTTCCCGTTTTTCACGCTTGGTTTTTATTGGAAAGAGCGAAATTCCCGTAAAAATTCGCATGCGGGGGGCGGGGCTTGGGCCTGGAGGGGGCGGGGTTAAAGGCAGGGGTGTGGCCAACCCCCCGGGGGCGTGGTTTGGTCACAAACGGGGCGTGGCCACAGCAGGGTGTGGGGGAAGGGGCGTGGCCTGAGCTGGGTGAGGGGCGGGGTTTGATGGGAGGGAAGAAAGGGGCGTGGTCTGGTCAAGGGGGCGGGGTTTGGTAAAAGGGGCGGGGCCTGGGCCGTCCCGGGGGGGCTCCCGATGATCCCAGCCCCCCCCAAAGGCGCTGGGTAACTGGGACGGACTGGGACAAACTGGGACAAACTGGGACAAACTGGGACAAACTGGTCCCATATCAGGCAGTGAACTGGTCCAAACTGGTCCAGACTGGTGCAGATCGGTCCAGGGTAACTGGGACAGACTGGTCCAAACTGGTATTGGAAAACTGGGGGATACTGGTCCAGGGAACCGGTCTGGACTGGTCCAGACTGGTCCAGGCAAACTGGGATTTACTGGTCCAAACTGGTCCAAGAAACTGGGACAAACTGGTCTAAACCGGTCCAGGGTAACTGGGACAAACTGGTCCCATATCAGGCAGTGAACTGGTCCATACTGGTCCAGATTGGTCCAGGCAAACTGGGAATTACTGGTCCAAACTGGTACAAACTGGTCCAGACTGGTGCAGATTGCTCCAGGGAACTGGGACAAACTGGTCCAAACTGGTATTGGAAAACTGGGGGATACTGGTCCAGGGAACTGGTCCAAACTGGGCCAGGGTAACTGTGACTTGCTGGTCCAAACTGGTCCAAACTGGTCCAGGGAACTGGGAGTTACTGGTCCAAACTGGTCCAAACTGGTCCAGGGAACTGGGAGTTACTGGTCCAAACTGGTTCAGACTGGTCCAGGCAAACTGGGACAAACTGGTCCCACATCAGGCAGTGAACTGGTCCAAACTGGTCCAAACTGGTGCAGATCGGTCCAGGGAACCTGGGACAGACTGGTCCAAACTGGTATTGGAAAACTGGGGGTTACTGGTCCAGGGAACCGGTCTGGACCGGTCCAAACTGGTCCAGGCAAACTGGGAATTACTGGTCCAAACTGGTCCAAGAAACTGGGACAAACTGGTCCAGATTGGTCCAGGCAAACTGGGAATTACTGGTCCAAACTGGTCCAAACTGGTCCAAACTGGCCCAGAGAACTGGGATTTACTGGTCCAAACTGGGACCTACTGGTCCAGGGTAGCTGGGACAAACTGGTCCCATATCAGGCAGTGAACTGGTCCATACTGGTCCAGACTGGTCCAGGCAAACTGGGAATAACTGGTCCAAACTGGTCCAAACTGGTCCAGACTGGTGCAGATTGGTCCAGGGAACTGGGACAAACTGGTACAAACTGGTCCAGACTGGTATTGGGAAACTGGGGGTTACTGGTCCAGGGAACTGGTCTGGACTGGTCCAAACTGGTCCAAGAAACTGGGACAAACTGGTCTAAACCGGTCCAGGGTAACTGGGACAAACTGGTCTAAACCGGTCCAGGGTAACTGGGACAAACTGGTCCCATATCAGGCAGTGAACTGGTCCAAACTGGTCCATACTGGTCCAGATTGGTCCAGGCAAACTGGGATTTACTGGTCCAAACTGGTCCAGACTGGTATTGGAAAACTGGGGGTTACTGGTCCAGGGAACCGGTCTGGACCGGTCCAAACTGGTCCAGGCAAACTGGGATTTACTGGTCCAAACTGGTCCAAGAAACTGGGACAAACTGGTCCAAACCAGTCCAGGGTAACTGGGACAAACTGGTCCCATATCAGGCAGTGAACTGGTCCAAACTGGTCCAAACTGGTCCAAACTGGTCCAAACTGGTCCAGATTAATCCAGAGAACTGGGATTGACTGGTCCAAACTGGTCCAGACTGGTTTATACTGGTGAGGGCATCCCGGGGGTCCCAACCCCCCTTTAAGGCACTGGGACTTGGGGGGGAATGGGGCAAAATTTGGGGGAATTTTGGGTGAAATTTGGGGCAAATTTGGGTGAATTTTGTTGGAATTTCGGATGAATTTTAGATGAATTTTGGGTGAATTTTAAGGTGAATTTTTGATGAATTTTCGGGTGAATTTTGAGTGGATTTTGGGTGATTTCGGGTGAATTTAGGGGTGATTTTAAGGTGAATTTTGAGATGATTTTGGGGTATTTGGGGTGAATTTCTGGGTGAATTTTGGGGTAAATTTAAAGTGAATTTTGGGTTAATTTGGGGAATAATTTTGAATTAATTTTGGGGTGATTTGGGGGGGAATTTTGAGTGAATTTTTGGGTGATTTTAGATTAAATTTTGGATGATTTTTGGGGGAGATTTTAGGCTGATTTTTGGGTGAATATTGGAGTAATTTTGGAGTGAATTTTGGGGTGAATTTGGGATGAATTTTCAATTAATTTTGGACTGATTTGGGGGTGATTTTCCCTGATTTTGGGTGAATTTTGGAGAGGATTTTAGAGTGATTTCATGAGAATTTTGGGGTGATTTTAAGGTGAATTTTGGGCTGATTTTGGGATGATTTGGGGGTGACTTTTGCCTCCTTTTTGGGTGGATTTTGGGCTGATTCCGTGTGAAATTAGGGATGATTTTAGGCTGATTTTCAGGTGAATTTTGGATGAATTTTGGGGTGAACTTTGGGTGGATTTGGGGTGAATTTAATATAATTTTCGGCTGGTTTTGGAATTATTTTAATGTGAATGTTTGGGTAATTTTCCGCTGATTTTGAGGTGAAATTTCGGATGAATTTCGGGGTGATTTCGGGGTGATTTTGGGTGGATTGTGGGGTATTTTGGGATGAATTTTGGGGTGATTTGGGGGGTGAATTTGGGGTGATTTTGGGGTGATTTTGGGTGAAATTTGGGGTGAAATTTGGGGTAATTTTGGGGTGATTTTGGGTGAAATTTGGGGTGAAACTTGGGGTGATTTCGGGGTAAGTTTTGAGGTGATTTTGGGGTAATTTTGGGGTGATTTTGGGTGAAATTTGGGGTGATTTTGGGGTAATTTTGGGTGAAATTTGGGGTGATTTTGGGGTGATTTTGGGTGAAATTTGGGGTGAATTTGGGGTAAATTTTGGGGTGATTTTGGGGTAATTTTGGGTGGATTGTGGGGTATTTTGGGATGAATTTTGGGGTGATTTGGGGGGTGAATTTGGGGTAATTTTGGGGTGATTTTGGGATGATTTGGGGTGATTTTGGGTGAAATTTGGGGTGATTTTGGGTGAAATTTGGGGTGAATTTGGGGTAAATTTTGGGGTGATTTTGGGGTAAATTTTGGGGTGATTTTGGGGGTGAATTTGGAGTAATTTCGGGGTAATTTTGGGGTGATTTTGGGTGAAATTTGGGGTGATTTTGGGGTAAATTTTGGGGTGATTTTGGGGGTGAATTTGGAGTAATTTCGGGGTAATTTTGGGGTGATTTTGGGTGAAATTTGGGGTGATTTTGGGGTAAATTTTGGGGTGATTTTGGGGGTGAATTTGGAGTAATTTCGGGGTAATTTTGGGGTGATTTTGGGTGAAATTTGGGGTGATTTTGGGGTAAATTTTGGGGTGATTTTGGGGGTGAATTTGGAGTAATTTCGGGGTAATTTTGGGGTGATTTTGGGTGAAATTTGGGGTGATTTCGGGGTATTTCACCCCTCCCCTACACCGGGGTCGTTTTCCTGTTGAGGGTCCCGGTGCCCCCCCCGGGGGTCTCCGCCCCTCCCCCCGCCCCTCCCCCCCCCCCCTGCAGCGTCAGGAAAGCCCCGGGCGGGGGCGGGGCCGCGGGGGGAGGGGCGGGGCCGGGCGTGCCGGGCGGGGGGGGGAGGGGCGCGGCCCCCGGGGGTGGGGGAGGCGGGGACGAGGCCACGCCCACCCCTCCCGGCCCCTCCCCCCCCCTGCTCAGCGTGTACATGGAAATCTCGGCCGGGGGAGGGGACCCCGAGCCTTTCCCGCGCTGCGGGGGGGGCGGGGAGGGGTCACGTGACTTCCCGCTGGAGCGCGAGCCCGAGCGCGAGCGGCGGCGCGGGGGGCGCGGCCTGGACAGAGGGGGCGGGGCCTGGCGGGGGAGGAGCGGCGGAGGGGGCGGGGCGGGGGGCGGGGCGGGGGGCGGGGCTTTGCGGTGGCGCTCGATGTAGAGATTGACGGCCAGCACGCCGATGGCCTCGGCCAGGATGAAGGACACGCCCCCGAAGTAGAAGCTCCACCCATAGGAGTAGGGGGAGGGGCGGCGCTCCCCGTCCCGCCGGGGGGGGGAGGGGAGGCCCCCCCCGGACCCCTCCCCCCCCGCGTTGGCCGAGATGTAAACGATGACGCCGATGATGTTGGAGAGCCCTGGCCAGGAAGGGGTTAAGTGCGTTATTTAATGGACGGGGGGGGTCATTCCTTCATTAATAAAGGAAACAAAATTAAAATTTTTAATTAAAAATTAGTTTTTAAAAAGCGAATTTTCAAATTTTGGGACGGCGGATTTTTGGATGAATTTCGGGATTTTTTTTGGGATGGATTTCAGGATTTTTTGGGGATGAATTTCAGGATTTTTTGGGGATGAATTTCAGGATTTTTTTGGGATGAATTTTGGGATTTTTAGGGATGAATTTCAGGATTTTTGGGGAGGAATTTCAGGATTTTTTGGGGATGAATTTCAGGATTTTTTTGGGATGAATTTCAGGATTTTTTTGGGATGAATTTTGGGGTTTTTAGGGATGAATTTCAGGATTTTTGGGGATAGATTTCAGGATTTTTTGGGATGAATTTCAGGATTTTTTTGGGATGGATTTCAGGATTTTTTTGGGATGGATTTCAGGATTTTTGGGGATGGATTTCAGGATTTTTGGGATGAATTTTGGGGTTTTTTGGGATGAATTTCAGGATTTTTTGGGATGAATTTCAGGATTTTTTGAGATGAATTTCAGGAATTTTTTGGGGATGGATTTCAGGATTTTTTTGGGGTGAATTTCAGGATTTTTTGGGGATGAATTTCAGGATTTTTTTGAGATGAATTTCAGGATTTTTTTGGGATGAATTTCAGGATTTTTTTGGGATGAATTTCAGGATTTTTTTGGGATGAATTTCAGGATTTTTTTGGGATGAATTTCAGGATTTTTTGGGATGAATTTTGGTGTTTTTAACCCCTCACCTACCAGCGGCCACAAAGAGGATGCCGGGATGGATTTCGGGGATATTTTGATGGATTTTGGAATGCATTTTTTGGGGATATTTAGATGAATTTTGGAATGGATTTTTTGGATGAATTTCAGGATTTTTTGGGATGGATTTCAGGATTTTTTGGGGATGAATTTCAGGATTTTTTGGGATGAATTTTGGGGTTTTTGGGGATGAATTTCAGGATTTTTTTGGGATGAATTTCAGGATTTTTGGGGATGAATGTTGGGGTTTTTAACCCCCGACTCACCCGCGGCCACGAAGAGGATGCCGGGATGGATTTCGGGGATATTTTGATGAATTTTGGAATGGATTTTTTGGGGATATTTTGATGAATTTTGGAATGCATTTTTTGGGGATATTTAGATGAATTTTGGAATGGATTTTTTGGGATGAATTTCAGGATTTTTTTGGGATAAATTTCAGGAAATTTTTGGGATGAATTTCAGGATTTTTTTGAGATGAATTTCAGGATTTTTTTGGGATGAATTTCAGGATTTTTTTGGGATGAATTTCAGGATTTTTTGGGGATGAATTTTGGTGTTTTTAACCCCTCACCTACCAGCGGCCACAAAGAGGATGCCGGGATGGATTTCGGGGATATTTTGATGAATTTTGGAATGGATTTTTTGGGGATATTTCGATGAATTTTGGAATGGATTTTTGGATGAATTTCAGGATTTTTTGGGGATGAATTTCAGGATTTTTTTGAGATTTATTTCAGATTTTTTGGGATGAATTTCAGGATTTTTTTGGGATGAATTTTGGGCTTTTTTGGGGATGAATTTCAGGATTTTTTTGAGATGAATTTCAGGATTTTTGGGGATGAATGTTGGGGTTTTTAACCCCCGACTCACCCGCGGCCACGAAGAGGATGCCGGCGCCGAGCACGAGGCTGGTGCGGGCGCGCCGCAGCCGCGAGGCCGCCACGCAGAGCCCGCCCAGCAGCAGCAGCACCGCGCTCAGGATCGGGAAAATGCTCGAGGCCCTGACCACGCCTACGCAGAGAAATCGGCCAATCAGGGCGCGGGAGTGACCCCCGGAGGCCAACGGGAGAGCTAAAGGCCGGCGGCCAATCGGAGAGCAGAAATGGAGGGAGGCCGGGAGCTCTGACCAATCAGGGAGCAGTGTGGGAAAGGGATTTTTGAGCGGTGACCAATCGGAGCCCAGCAATAGAGGGGGGATCTGGTTTGGGAGTTCTGACCAATCAGAACGCAGCACTGAAAAGGAGGCTGAGAGTTTTGACCAATCAGAGCCCAGCAATGGAGGGGGATCTGGTTTGGGAGTTCTGACCAATCAGAACGCAGCACTGAAAAGGAGGCTGAGAGTTTTGACCAATCAGAGCCCAGCAATAGAGGGGGATCTGGTCTGGGAGTTGTGACCAATCAGAGAGCAGTAATGGGGGGGGGGGGAGGTTTGGGAGCTCTGACCAATCAGAGCACAGTGTTGGAAAGCGATCTGGGAGTTGTGACCAATCAGAGCTCAGCATTGAAAAGGGGTCTGGTTTGGGAGTTCTAACCAATCAGAGCGCGGCGTTGGAAAAGGATCTGCTATCTCCAGCCAATCAGAGAACCAGGAGTGGTTGCCGTGGTAGCACGAGGCTTTGTGCCAGGCCGTTGCCACGGCAACGGCCGCAGCATCACCGGGACGGTTGCCAGGGCGGTCACGGGGTCGTTGCCATGGCAGCAGCAAAGCTGGGAGGATGCTGGGAGCGTCGCCATGGAAACGGCAGCAGCATCGCTGGCGCGGTTGCCATGGAAACGCATGGCTGGGTACCAGGCTGTATGCATGGCAACAGGAGGATGCTGGGAGCGTCGCCATGGGAACAGAAGCCAGGGTTTGGTTCCCACGGTGACACAGTGACACAGTTGCCATGGTGACAGTGACAGTGACAATGGGAGGGTCGCCATGGTGTCGATGTCCCCGTTGCCATGGTAACTCACGCAGCAGGTACTGGTGACAGCGACAATGAGAGTGACACGGTTGCCATGGTGACAATGCTGGTTGCTATGGTAACTCCTGCAGCAGGCACTGGGCACTGTCAGGGTGACAATGACGGCGACAGTGACGCGGTTGCCATGGTGACAGTGACAGTGACAATGTCCCCGTTGCCATGGTAACGCACGCAGCAGGCACTCGGCTCTGTCATGGTGACAATGAGGTGACAATGACAGTGACACAGTTACCATGGTGACAGTGACAATGACAATGACAATGACATGGTTGCCATGGTGACAATGACAATGACGCGGTTGCCATGGTGACAGTGACACGGTTGCCATGGTAACTCACGCAGCAGGTACTCGGCGCTGTCGTGGTGACAATGACAATGACAATGTCCCCGTCACCATGTCCCTGTTTCCATGGCGACAATGGCACGGTTGCCATGGTGACAGTGACAATGACAATGCCCCCGTTGCCATGGCAACTCACGCAGCAGGTTCTCGGCTCTGTCATGGTGACAATGAGGTGACAATGACAATGACAATGAGGTGACAATGGCACGGTTGCCATGGTGACAGTGACAGTGACAATGCCGCCGTTGCCATGGCAACCCACGCAGCAGGCACTCGGCGCTGTCGTGGTGACAATGAGGTGACAATGACAGTGACACAGTTACCATGGTGACAGTGACAATGACAATGACGATGACAATGACATGGTTGCCATGGTGACAATGACAATGACGCGGTTGCCATGGTGACAGTGACACGGTTGCCATGGTAACTCACGCAGCAGGTACTCAGCGCTGTCATGGTGACAATGACAATGACAATGTCCCCGTCACCATGTCCCTGTTTCCATGGCGACAATGGCACGGTTGCCATGGTGACAGTGAGAATGACAATGCCGCCGTTGCCATGGCAACTCACGCAGCAGGTTCTCGGCTCTGTCATGGTGACAATGAGGTGACAATGACAGTGACACAGTTACCATGGTGACAATGACAATGACAATGACGCGGTTGCCATGGCGACAGTGACACGGTTGCCATGGCAACTCACGCAGCAGGTACTCGGCTCTGTCGTGGTGACAATGAGGTGACAATGACAGTGACAATGACAATGAGGTGACAATGATGCGGTTGCCATGGCGACAGTGACACGGTTGCCATGGTAACTCACGCAGCAGGTTCTCGGCGCTGTCGTGGTGACAATGATGTGACAATGACAGTGACACAGTTACCATGGTGACAATGACAATGACAATGACAATGACGCGGTTGCCATGGCGACAGTGACACGGTTGCCATGGTAACTCACGCAGCAGGTACTCGGCGCTGTCGTGGTCGTACTCGAGGTCCTCGGGGAAGTGATTGATGCGCAGGCACAGCCCCCGCTTGAGACCTGGGCACATTGGGGGACATTCGGGGACATTTGGGGACATTGGGGGGGATTGGGGGGCGTTGGGGACATCCAGGGCATTGGGGACATTGGGGACAGCGGGGACAGCGGGGGCAGCGGGGGCAATGGGGACATCATTGGGGACATTGGGGACATTGGGGATGTTGGGGACCTTGGGGACATTGGGGACAGCGGGGGCATTGGGGACCTTGGGGACGTTGGGGACATTGGGGGCGTTGGGGACATCGGGGACGTTGGGGGTGTTGGGGACATTGGGGACAGTTGGCCCCAGATTGTCCCCAACGCCACCAACAGCGTCACCAATGTCCCGCCAGTGTCTCCTGTGATGTCACCAACGTCTCCAATGGTGTCAAAGGTGTCACCAATGATGTCAGAGGTGCCACCAACCCTCTTGAATGATGTCCCCAAGGTCCCCAATGATGTTCCCGGTGCCACCAACCCCATCCCAGATGCCACCAACCCTCCCCAACCATGTCCTGAGTGCCACCAGTGATGTCACACATGTCCCCAATGATGTCCTAATGATGTTCCTGGTGTCCCCAACCCCATCCCAGGTGCCACCAACCCTCCCGAACCATGTCCCCAGTGTCCCCAATGATGTTCCTGGTGCCACCAACCCCATCCCAGGTGCCACCAACACCAACAAACCCCATCCCAGGTGCCACCAATGATGTCCCCAATGCCACCAACCCCATGCCAGGTGCCACCAACCCTCCCGAACCATGTCCCCAATGTCCCCAATGAAGCTCCTGGTGCCACCAACCCCATCCCAGGTGCCACCAATGATGTTCCCAATGCCACCAACCCCATCCCAGATGCCACCAACCCTCCCGAACCATGTCCCCAAGGTCCCCAATGATGTTCCCAATGCCACCAACCCTCCTGAACCATGTCCCCAGTGTCCCCAATGATGTTCCCAATGCCACCAACCCCATCCCGGATGCCACCAACCCCCCTGAACCCCATCCCAGGGGCCACCAACCCTCCCGAACCCCATCCCAGGTGCCACCAACCCTCCTGAACCATGTCCCCAATGCCACCAACCCCATCCCAGGTTCCACCAACCCTCCCGAACCATGTCCCCAAGGTCCCCAATGATGTTCCCGGTGCCACCCACCCCATCCCAGATGCCACCAACACCAACAAACCCCATCCCAGGTGCCACCAACCCTCCCGAACCATGTCCCCAATGCCACCAACCCCATCCCAGGTGCCACCAATGCCATGCCAGGTGCCACCAACCCTCCCGAACCACGTCCACAAGGATGTTCCCAATGCCACCAACCCCATCCCAGGTGTCACCAACCCCATCCCAGATGCCACCAACCCCCCTGAACCCCATCCCAGGTGCCACCAACCCTCCTGAACCCCCCCCCCCCGAACGTCCCCGGTTCCCTCACGGGCGCCGCCGTCCCTCCCAAACGGCGTCCCCACCACCGCCGGCGGCGTCCCCACCTTCGAGGCAGCAGACCCTCCAGAGGCCGGAGTGGGTGAGCCCCCCGTGCGCCATGGCCACGGCCGAGGCGGCCGCGTTGTTGGTGACGTTGCCGGTGGCGTTGCAGACGCGGGCGCGCGCGTACAGCCAGTAGTCGGTGCCGATGGCGATGGCCATGAGGCCGAAGGCGGCGAAGGCGCCCACGGCCGTCAGCAGCACCTGCGCGCCCCGCTCGCACCACAGCGCCCCGCCCGCGCCCCGCGAGGCCACGCCCCCCGAGGCCCCGCCCGCAGAGGCCGCGCCCGCCGAGGCCACGCCCCCTTTCAGCGACCCCCAGGGCGGGGGGGGGCAGGGGCCGCGCCGAGGTGGGGGAGGGGCTGCGCAGGGCGGGGCCGGGGGAGGGCGGGGCCGAGGCGGGGGAGGGGCCGGCATTGCTGGCTCCGCCCCCTCCTCCCCCGAGAGAGGCCCCGCCCCCTCCCCACAGGGTGAGGATGCCCAGGGTGGGGGAGGGGTTGGAAGCGAAGGGGAGGGGTTAAATTGAGGAGGGGGGAGGGGCTAAAATTGAGGGAGGGGAGGGGTTAAATTAAAGGGGGGGGAGGGGCTAAAATTAAAGGGGGGAGGGGTTAAAAATAAAGGGGGGAGGGGTTAGAAATAAAGGGGAGGGGTTAAATTAAGGAGGGGGAGGGGCTAAAATAAAGGGGAGGGGTTAAATTAAGGAGGGGAGGGGCTAAAATTAAGGGAGGGGAGGGGTTAAATGAAGGGGGAGGGGTTAGAAATAAAGGGGAGGGGTTAAATTAAAGGGGGGGAGGGGTTAAAAGTAAAGGGGAGGGGCTGAATTAAGGAGGGGGAGGGGCTAAAATTAAGGGAGGGGAGGGGTTAAATT